>NC_140989.1:205608335-205732080 GCF_052327205.1 Somniosus microcephalus
AGGCGATTAAGAAGGCAAATGGTATGTTGGCCTTCATATCAAGGGGGTTCGAGTATAGGAATAGGGATACCTTACTACAGCTGTACAAGGTGCTGGTGAGACCGCATCTGGAGTATTGTGTACAGTTTTGGTCGCCCCATCTGCGGAAGGATGTTCTTGCCATGGAAAGAGTGCAACGGCGATTCACCAGGCTGATACCTGGAATGGCGGGAATGACCTACGAAGAGAGATTAAATAGTTTGGGCTTGTACTCACTGGAGTTTAGAAGATTGAGAGGGGATCTCATCGAAACATATAAAATTATGGCAGGCCTGGACAGGCTGAATTCAGAGAGAATGTTTCCAATGGCCGGGGAGCACAGAACCAGGGGCCACAGTCTAAAAATAGCGGGTAAATCATTTAAAACAGAGATGAGGAAGAATTTCTTCACTCAAAGAGTGGCGAGCCTGTGGAATTCCCTGCCACAGAGGGCTGTGAAGGCTAATTCAATAAATATTTTCAAGAGAGAATTGGATATATTTCTGAAGGCTAAGGGGATTAAGGGTTACGGAGAAAAGGCGGGGACGGGGTACTGAACTGGTAAGATCAGCTATGATCTCAGACGAAGATCAGCCATGATCTCATAGAATGGCGGAGCAGCCTCGAAGGGCCGAATGGCCTACTCCTGTTCCTATCTCTATGTTTCTATGTATGTTTCTCACGTGTGCCTTGGTGTGTGTGATTGTGTGTGTATCTGGGTGCGTTTGTCTGGGTGTGTGTATGTCTGGGTGTGTGTGTGTCTGTGAGTGTGTCTGTGCATGTGTGTCTGTGTGTGTGTCTGTGCGTGTGTCTGGGTGATTGTGCCTGTGTGTCTGTCTGGCTAAGTGTGTCTGTGTGTGTGTCTGTGTGTGTGTCTGGGTGTTTGTGTCTGTGTGAGTGTGTCTGGGTGTTTGTGTCTGTGTGAGTGTCTGTGCATGTGTCTGTGTGTGTGTGTCTGTGTGTGTCTGGGTTTGTGTGTCTGTGTGTCTGTCTGGGTAAGTGTGTCTGTGTGTGTGTGTGTGTGTGTGACTGTGTGTATGTGTGTGTGTGTCTGTGTGTGTAACTGTGCTTGTGTGTGTCTGTGTTTGTGTCTGGGTGAGTTTGTCTGGGTATGTTTGTCTGTGTGTGTGTCTGTGCTTTTGTCTGTGCTTGTGTCTTGGTGTGTGTGATTGTGCATGTGTCTGGGTGCCTGTGTCTGGGTGTGTGTCTGTGTGTAAGTCTGGGTGTGTGTCTGGGTGTGTGTCTGTGTGTGTGTCTGTGTGTGTGTCTGTGAGTGTGTCTGTGCATGTGAGTCTCTGTGTGTGTGTCAGTGCGTGTGTCAGGGTGTGTGTGTCTTTGTGTGTGTCAGTGCGTGTGTCAGGGTGTGTGTCTGTGCGTGTGTCTGGTTGTTTGTGTCTGTGTGTCAGTCTTGGTAAGTGTGTCTGTGTGTGTGTCTGTGCATGTGTCTGGGTGTGTGTGTCTGTTTGTGTCTGTGCGTGTGTCTGGGTGTGTATGTCTGGGTGTGTGTATCTGCGTGTGTGTCTGTCCATGTATCTGGGTGTGTGTTTCTCTATGTGTGTCTGTTTGTGTGTCTGGGTGTGCATCTGGGTGTGTGTGTCTGTGTGTGTGACTGTGCTTGTGTCTGGGTGTGTGTGTCTGTGCGTGTGTCTGTGCGTGTGTCTGTGCGTGTGTCTGTGCGTGTGTCTGTGCGTGTGTCTGTGCGTGTGTCTGTGCGTGTGTCTGTGCGTGTGTCTGTGCGTGTGTCTGTGCGTGTGTCTGTGCGTGTGTCTGTGCGTGTGTCTGTGCGTGTGTCTGTGCATGTGTGTCAGTGAGTGTGGGTGTGTGCGCCTGGCTGTGTGTCTGGGTGCGTGTGTCTGTGTGTCTGTCTGGGTAATTGTGTCTGTGTGTGTGTCTGTGCGTATGTCTGGGAGCCTATGTCTGGGTGTGTGTATCTGTACCTGTGTCTGGGTGTGCGTCTGTGTGTCTGTCTGTGAGTGTGTCTGTGCGTGTATGTCTGGGTGCGTGTGTCTGGGTGTGTGTGTCTGTGTGTGTCTGGTTGTGTGTGTCTGGGTGCGAGTGCCTGTGTGTTTGACTGTGCGTTTGTCTGGGTGTGTGTGTCTGTGTGTGTCTGTTTTTGTGATTGTGCATGTGTCTGGGTGTGTGTGTCTGTGTGTGTGACTGTGCATGTGTCTGGGTGTGTGTGTCTGTGTGTGTGTCTGGGTGTCTTTGTCTGGGCATGTCTGTCTGTGTGTGTGACTGTGTGTATGTCTGTCTGGGTGTGTGTGTCTGTGTGTGTGTCTGCGTGTGTTTGGCTGGGTATGTTTGTCTGTGCATGTGTCTGTGCTTGTGTCTTGGTGCGTGCGACTCTGCGTGTGTCTGGATGCGTGTGTCAGGTTGTGAGTCGGTGTGTATGTCTGGGTGTGTGCATCTGTGTGTGCCTGTGCATGTGTCTGGGTGATTGTGTCTGTCTGGGTAAGTGTGTCTGTGTGTGTGTCTGTGCATGTGTCTGTGTGTGTGTGTCTGGGTGTGTGTTTCTGTGCGTGTGTCTGTGTGTCTGTGTCTGGGTGTGTGTGACTGTGTGTATGTGTGTCTGGGTGTGTGTGTCTGTGTGTGTAACTGTGCTTGTGTGTGTCTGTGTGTGTGTCTGGGTGTATTTGTCTGAGTATGCTTGTCTGTGTGTGTGTCTGTGCGTGTGACTTGGTGTGTATGATTTTGCGTGTGTCTGCGTGCGTTTGTCTGGGGGTGCGCCTGTGTGTATGTCTGGGTGTGTGTCTGTGCGTTTGTCTCTATGTGTGCGTCGGTGAGTGTTTCTGTGTGTGTGTGTCTCTGTGTGTGTCTGTGCATGCGTCTGGGTGATTGTGCCTGTGTGTCTGTCTGGCTATGTGTGTCTGTGTGTGTGTGTCTGTGCATTTGTCTGGGTGTTTGTGTCTGTGTGTGTGTCTGTGCATGTGTCTGAGTATGTATGTCTGTGTGTGTGTCTTTGTGTGTGTCTGGGTGTGTGTATCTGTGTGTGTCTGTGCGTGTGTCTGGGTGATTGTGTCTGTGTGTCTGTCTGGGTAAGTGTATCTGTGTGTATGTCTATGCATGTGTCTGTGTGTGTTTGTCTGAGTGTCTGTGTCTGGGTGTGTCTGTCTGTGTGTGTGACTGTGTGTATGTGTTTCTGGGTGTGTGTCTCTCTGAGGGTAACTGTGCTTGTGTGTTCTGTGTGTGTCTGGGTGTGTTTGTCTGGGTATGTGTGCCTGTGTGTGTATCTGTGCATGTGTCTGGCTGTATGTGGCTGTGTGTGTGTCTGTGCGTGTGTCTGTGCTTGTGTCTTGGTGTGTGTGATTGTGTGTGTGTCTGTGTGCGTGTGTCTTGGTGTGTGTCAGTGTGTAAGTCTGGGTGTGTGTCTGGGTGTGTGTCTGGGTGTGTGTCTGTGTGTGTATCTGTGTGTGTGTCTGTGTGTCTGTGTGTGTGTCTGTGAGTGTGTCTGTGAGTGTGTCTGTGCGTGTGAGTCTCTGTGTGTTAAAGTGCACGTGTCTGGGTGTGTGTGTCTCTGTGTATGTCTGTGCATGTGTCTAGGTGTTTGTGTCTGTGAGTCTGTCTTGGTAAGTGTGTCTGTGTGTGTGTCTGTGCGTGTGTGTCTGGGTGTGTGTGTCTGGGTGTGTGTGTCTGGGTGTGTGTGTCTGGGTGTGTGTGTTTGGGTGTGTGTGTGTCTGGGTGTGTGTGTCTGTGCATGTTTCTGGGTGTGTGTGTCTCTGTGTGTGTCTGTGTGCATATGTCTGGGTGTGTGTATCTGTGTGTGTGTGTCTGTGTGTGTGTCTGTGTGTGTGTCTGTGTGTGTGTCTCTGTGTGTGTGTGTGTGTGTGTGTGTCTGTGTGTGTGTCTGTGAGTGTGTCTGTGCGTGTGAGTCTCTCTGTGTTAAAGTGCATGTGTCTGGGTGTGTGTGTCTCTGTGTATGTCTGTGCATGTGTCTAGGTGTTTGTGTCCGTGAGTCTGTCTTGGTAAGTGTGTCTGTGTGTGTGTCTGTGCATGTGTCTGGGTGTGTGTGTCTGGGTGTGTGTGTCTGGGTGTGTGTGTCTGGGTGTGTGTGTCTGGGTGTGTGTGTCTGTGCATGTTTCTGGGTGTGTGTGTCTGTGTGTGTGTCTGTGTGCATATGTCTGGGTGTGTGTATCTCTGTGTGTGTCTGTGCGTGTGTCTGGGTGTGTCTGTCTCTGTGTGTGTCTGTTTGTGTGTCTGGGTGTGCATCTGTGTGTGTGTGTCTGTGTGTGCGACTGTGCATGTGTCTGGGTGTGTGTGCCTTGGTGTGTGTCTCGGTGTGTGTGTCTGTGTGTTTGTCTGGTTGTGTGTGTCTGTGTGTCTGTCTGGGTGTCTGTGTCTGGGTGTGTGTGTCTGTGTGTGTGACTGTGTGTGTGCGTGTCTGTGTATGTGTCTGGGTGTGGGTCTCTTGGTGTGTGTGTCTGTGTGTGTGTCTGTGTGTGTGTTTGTGTGTGTGTCTGGGTGAATGTGTCTGTGTGTCTGTCTTGGTAAGTGTGTGTGTGTGTGTGTGTGCGCATCTGGGTGTGTGTGTTTGGGTGTGTGTGTCTGTGTGTGTGTGTGTGTCTCCATGTATGTCTGTGCATGTGTCTGGGTGTGTGTGTCTGTGTATGTGTAGCTGTGTGTGCGTCTGTGTGTGTGTCTGGGTGTGTGTGTGCCTCTGTGTGTGTCTGTCCGTGTGTCTGGGTGTGTGTCTGGGTGCGTGTGTCTGTGTGTGTGACTGTGCATGTGTCTTGGTGTTTGTGTCTGTGTGTGTGTGACTATGCGTTTGTCTGGATGTGTGTGCCTGGTTGTGTGACTGGGTGCGTGACGGTGTGTGTGTCTGTGCGTGTGTCTGGGTGATTGTGTCTGTGTGTCTGTCTGGGTAAGTGTGCCTGTGTGTGTGTCTGTGCATGTGTCTGGGTGAGTGTGTCTGGGTGAGTGTGTCTGGGTGAGTGTGTCTGGGTGAGTGTGTCTGGGTGAGTGTGTCTGGGTGAGTGTGTCTGTGCATGTGTCTGGGTGTGTGTGTCTGTGTGTGTGTGTGTTTGGGTGCGTGTGTCTGTGTGTGCATGTGTTTGGGTGCGTTTGTCTGGGTGATTGTGTCTGTGTGTCTGTCTGGGTAAGTGTGCCTGTGTGTGTGTCTGTGCATGTGTCTGGGTGTGTGTCTGTGCGTGTGTCTGAGTATGTGTGTCTGCATGTGAGTCTTTGTGTTTGTCTGGGTTTGTGTGTCTGTGTGTGTATCGGTGCGTGTGTCTGGGTATGTGTATCTGTGTGTGTCTTTGCATGTGTCTGGGTGATTGTGTCTGTGTGTCTGCCTGGGTAAGTGTGTCTGTGTGTATGTCTGCATGAGTCTGGGTGCTTGTGTCTGGGTGTTTGTGTCTGGGTGTGTCTGTCTGTGTGTGTGATTTTTGTGTCTGTGTGTCTGGGTGTGTATGTCTGTGTGTGTAACTGTGCTTGTGTGTGTCTGTGTGTGTGTCTGGGTGAGTTTGTCTGGGTATGTTTGTCTGTGTGTCTGTCTGTGCGTGTTTCTGGCTGCATGTGGCTGTGTGTGTGTCTGTGCGTGTGTCTGTGCTTGTGTCTTGGTGTGTGTGTCTGTGTGTGTGTCTGGGTGTGTGTGTCTGGGTGTGTTTCTGTGTGTAAGTCTGTGTGTGTGTCTGTGAGTGTGTCTGTGAGTGTGTCTGTGTGTGTGAGTCTCTGTGTGTGTCAGTGCATGTGTCTGGGTGTTTGCGTCTGTGTGTCTGTGCATGTGTCTGGGTGTTTGTGTCTGTGAATTTGTCTTGGTAAGTGTGTCTGTGTGTGTCTGTGCATGTGTCTAGGTGTGTGTGTCTGGATGTGTGTGTCTCTGTGTGTGCCTGTGTGTGTGTCTGTGCATGTGCCTGGGTGCATTTGTCTGGGTGTGTGTATCTGTGTGTGTGTCTGGGTGTGTGTCTGTTTTTGCGATTGTGCATGTCTCTGGGTGTGTGTGTCTGAGTGTGTAACTGTGCTTGTGTGTGTCTGTGTGTGTGTCTGGGTGTGTTTGGCTGGGTATGCTTGTCTGTGTGTGTGTCTGTGCATGTGTCTGTGCTTGTGCCTTGGTGCGTGCGATTGTGCGTGTGTCTGGATGCCTGTGTCTGGGTGGAAGTCTGTGTGTATGTCTGGGTGTGTGCATCTATGTGTGTGCCGGTGCGTGTGTTTGTCTGTGTGAGTGTCGGTGCGTGTGTCTGGGTGATTGTGTCTGTCTGGGTAAGTGTGTGTGTGCGTGTGTCTGGGTGTGTGCCTGTGTGTGTGCCTGTGTGTGTGTCTGTGTCTGTGTGTGTGTGTCTTTGTGTGTGTCTGGGTTTGTGTGTCTGTGAGTGTGTCTGTGCATGTGTGTCTGTGTGTGTGTATCGGTGCGTGTGTCTGGGTGTGTGTATCTGTGTGTGTCTGTGCATGTGTCTGGGTGATTGTGTCTGTCTGGGTAAGTGTGTGTGTGCGTGTGTCTGGGTGTGTGCCTGTGTGTGTGCCTGTGTGTGTGTCTGAGTATGTGTGTCTGTGTGTGTGTCTTTGTGTGTGTCTGGGTTTGTGTGTCTGTCTGTGTGTCTGTCTGTGTGTCTTTGTGTGTGTCTGGGTTTGTGTGTCTGTCTGTGTGTCTGTGAGTGTGTCTGAGCATGTGTGTCTGTGTGTGTATCGGTGCGTGTGTCTGGGTGTGTGTATCTGTGTGTCTGTGTAATTGTGTCTGTGTGTCTGTCTGGGTATGTGTGTCTGTGTGTCTGTGCGTGTGTCTGTGTAATTGTGTCTGTGTGTCTGTCTGGGTGTGTGTATCTGTGTGTCTGTGCGTGTGTCTGTGTAATTGTGTCTGTGTGTCTGTCTGGGTATGTGTGTCTGTGTGTATGTCTGTGCATGTGTCTGGGTGTGTGTGTCTGGGTGTCTGTGTCTGGGTGTGTCTGTCTGTGTGTGTGACTTTGGACTGTGTCTGTGTGTGTGTGTCTGTGTGTGTAACTGTGCTTGTGTGTGTCTGTGTGTGTGTCTGGGTGTGTTTGGCTGGGTATGCTTGTCTGTGCGTGTGTCTGTGCATGTGTCTGTGCTTGTGCCTTGGTGCATGTGATTGTGTGTGTGTCTGGATGCCTGTGTCTGGGTGGAAGTCTGTGTGTATGTCTGGGTGTGTGCATCTGTGTGTGTGCCGGTGCGTGTGTTTGTCTGTGTGAGTGTCGGTGCGTGTGTCTGGGTGTGTGTGGCTCTGTGTGTGTCTGGGTGATTGTGTCTGTCTGGGTAAGTGTGTGTGTGTGTGTGTCTGGGTGTGTGCCTGTGTGTGTGTCTGGTTTTGTGTGTCTGTCTGTGTGTCTGTCTGTGTGTCTGTCTGTGTGTCTGTCTGTGTGTCTTTGTGTGTGTCTGGGTTTGTGTGTCTGTCTGTGTGTCTGTGAGTGTGTCTGTGCATGTGTGTCTGTGTGTGTATCTGTGCGTGTGTCTGGGTGTGTGTATCTGTGTGTGTCTGTGCGTTTGTCTGGGTGATTGTGTCTGTGTGTCTGTCTGGGTAAGTGTGCCTGTGTGTGTGTCTGTGCATGTGTCTGAGTGTGTGTCTGTGTGTGTGTCTGTGCGTGTGTCTGAGTATGTGTGCCTGCATGTGTGTCTTTGTGTTTGTCTGGGTTTGTGTGTCTGTGTGTGTATCGGTGCGTGTGTCTGGGTATGTGTATCTGTGTGTGTCTTTGCATGTGTCTGGGTGATTGTGTCTGTGTGTCTGCCTGGGTAAGTGTGTCTGTGTGTATGTCTGCATGAGTCTGGGTGCTTGTGTCTGGGTGTCTGTGTCTGGGTGTGTCTGTCTGTGTGTGTGACTTTGGACTGTGTGTCTGGGTGTGTGTGTCTGTGTGTATAACTGTGCCTGTGTGTGTCTGTGTGTGTGTCTGGGTGAGTTTGTCTGGGTATGTTTGTCTGTGTGTGTGTCTGTGCATGTGTCTGTGCTTGTGTCTGTGCTTGTGTCTTGGTGTGTGTCTGGGTGCGTGTGTCTGTGAGTGTGTCTGTTTTTGTGAGTCTCTGTTTGTGTCATTGCATGTGTCTGGGTGTGTGTGCCTCTGGTGTGTCTGTGCATGTGTCTGGGTGTTTGTGTCTGTGAGTCTGTCTTGGTAAGTGTGCCTGTGTGTGTGTCTATGCATGTGTCTTGGTGTGTGTGTCTGGGTGTGTGTCTGTGTGTGTGTGTGGGTGTTTGTGTCTTCGTGCATGTGACTATGCGTTTGTCTGGATGTGTGTGTCTGGTTGTGTGTCTGGGTGTGTGACGGTGCATGTGTCTGGGTGTTTGTGCCTGTTTGTTTGACTGTGTGTGTGTCTGGTCATCTGTGTCTGGGCGTGTGTGTCTGTGTGTGTGACTGTGTTTGTGCATGTCTGTGTATGTGTCTGTGTGTGTGTGTCTGGGTGTGTGTCTGTCTGTGTGACTGTGCATGTGTCTGTGTGCGGTTGTCTGTGTGTGTATCTGTTTGTGTGTCTGGGTGCATGTGTCTGTGTGTATATCTGGGTGTCTGTGTCTGGGTGAGTGTGTCTGTGTGCATCTGGGTGTATGTGTCTGGGTGCGAGTGTCTGTGTATTTGACTGTGCGTGTGTCTGGGTGGTTGTGTCTGTGCGTGTGTCTGGGTGTGTGTGTCTGTGTGTGTAAATGTGCCTGTGCCTGGTTGTGTGTTTCTGTGTGTGTGTGTCTGTTTTTGTGATTGTGCGTGTGTCTGGATGTGTGTGTCTGTGTGTGTGACTGTGCATGTGTCTGGGTGTGTGTGTCTGTGTGTGTGTCTAGATGTCTTTGCCTGGGTGTGTCTGTCTGTGTGTGTGACTGTGTGTATGTCTGTCTGGGTGTGTGTGTGTCTGTGTGTATAACTGTGCTCGTGTGTGTCTGTGTGTGTGTCTGGGTGTGTTTGGCTGGGTATGTTTCCCTGTGTGTGTGTCAATGCTTGTGTCTTGGTGTGTGTGATTGTGTGTGTGTCTGGATGCGTGTGTCTGGGTGTGAGTCTGTGTGTATGTCTGGGTGTGTGTATCTGTGTGTGTGTGTCTGTGAGTGTGTTTGTCTGTGTGTGTGTCTGTACATGTGTCTGGTTCTGTGTGTCTCTGTGTGTGTCTGTGCGTGTGTCTGGGTTATTGTGTCCGTGTGTCTGTCAGGGTAAGTGTGTCTGTGTGTCTGTCTGTGTGTGTGTCTTTGCGTGTGTCTGGGTTTTTGTGTCTGTGTGTGTGTCTGTGAGTGTGTCTGTGCATGTGTGTCTGTGTGTGTGTGTCTTTGCGTGTGTCTGGGTGATTGTGTCTGTGTGTCTGTCTGGGTAAGTGTGTCTGTGTGTGTGTCTGTGCATGTGTCTGTGTGTGTGTGCGTGGGTGTGTGTGTCTGTGTGTGTGTCTGCGTGTCTGTGTCTGGATGTGCCTGTCTGTGTGTGTGACTGTGAGTATGTGTGTCTGGGTGTGTGTGTCTGTGTGCGTAACTGTGCTTGTGTGTGCCTGTGTGTGTGTCTGGGTGTGTGTGTCTGTGTGTGTCTGTGCATGTGTGTTTGTGTGTGTGTCGGTGAGTGTGTCTGGGTGTGTGTGTCTCTGTGTGTGTCTGTGCGTGTGTCTGGGTGATTGTGCCTGTGTGTCTGTCTGGTTAAGTGTGTCTGTGTGTGTGTCTGTGTGTGAGTCTGGGTATTTGTGTCTGTGTGAGTGTCTGTGCATGTGTCTGGGTGTGTGTGTCTGTGTGTGTTTCTGGGTTTGTGTGTCTGTGTGTGTGTCTGAGGGTGTGTCTATGCATGTGTGTCTTTGTGTGTGTCGGTGCATGTGTCTGGGTGCGTGTGCCTGTGCGTGTGTGTGTGTGACTGTGTGTATGTGTGCCTTGTGTGTTTGTGTGTGTAACTGTGCTTGTGTGTGCCTGTGTTTGTGTCTGGGTGTGTTTGTCTGGGTATGTTTGTTTGTGTATGTGTCTGTGCTTGTGTCTGTGCTTGTGTCTGTGCTTGTGTCTTGGTGTGTGTGATTGTGCATGTCATAGAGTCATAGAGTTATACAGCACAGAAAGAGGCCCTTCGGCCCATTGTGTCTGCGCCGACCATCAATCCCTGTCCAGTCTAATCCCGTTTTCCAGCATTTGGTCCATAGCCTTGTATGCAATGGCATTTCAAGTGCTCATCCAAATGCTTCTTGAATGTTATGAGGGTTCCTGCCTCTACCACCCTTTCAGGCAGTGAGTTCCAGATTCCAACCAACCTCTGGGTGAAAAAGTTCCTCAACAAATCCCCTCTAAACCTCCTGCCCCTTACCTTGAATCTATGCCCCCTTGTTATTGACCCCCCCTACTAAGGGGAAAAGTTCCTCTTTATCTACCCTATCTATGCCCCTCATCATTTTGTACACCTCAATCAGGTCCCCCCTCAGCCTTCTTTGCTCCAAGGAAAACAACCCCAGCCTGTTTAGTCTTTCTTCATAGCTGAGGCACTCCATCCCAGGTAACATCCTGGTGAATCTTCTCTGCACCCTCTCCAAAGCAATCACATCCTTCCTATAGTGAGGCGACCAGAACTGCACACAGTACTCCAGCTGTGGCCTCACCAGCGTTTTGTACAGCTCCATCATAACCTCCCTGCTCTTATATTCTATGCCTCAGCTACTGAAGGCAAGTATCCCATATGCCTTTTTAACCACCTTATCTACTTGTTCCGCTGCCTTCAGGGATCTATGTACATGTACACCAAGTCCCCTCTGACCCTCTGTACTTCCTAGGGTCCTACCACTCATTGTGTATTCCCTTGCCTTATTTGTCCATCCAAAATGCATCACCTCGCACTTTTCAGGGTTAAATTCCATTTGCCACTTTTCCGCCCATCTGACCAACCCGTTTATATCGTCCTGTAGCCTGAGGCTTTCCTCCTCACAATTTACCACCCCACCAATTTTCATGTCATCTGCGAACTTACTGATCATACCTTTTACATTCTCATCCAAATCATTTATGTAGATCACAAACAGCAAGGGTCCCAGCACCGATCCCCGAGGTACCCCACTGGACACAGACTTCCAGTCACAAAAGCAACCTTCGACCATCATCTGCCTCCTGCCACTCAGCCAGTTTAGGATCCAACGCGCCAAGGCACCCTGGATCCCATGGGCTCTTACCTTCTTGACCAGTCTCCTATGCGGGACTTTGTCAAAAGCTTTACTGAAATCCATGTAAACCACATCCACAGCATTTCCCTCATCCACACACCTAGTCACCCCCTCGAAAAATTCAATCAGATTGGTCAGACATGATTTACCCTTGACAAAGCCATGCTGACTATCCCCGATTAATCTTTGCCTCTCCAAGTGGAGACTAATTTTGTCCCTCAGAATTTTTTCCAATAATTTCCCTACCACAGATGTTAGGCTCACTGGCCTGTAATTCCCTGGTTTATCCCTGCTACCCTTCTTGAATAATGGTACTACATTAGCTGTTCTCCAGTCCTCTGGTACATCCCCTGTGGCCAGAGAGGTTCTGAAAATTTGTGTCAGAGCCCCTGCAATCTCCTCCTTTGCCTCACACAACAGCCTGGGATACATCTCATCCGGGCCTGGGGATTTATCCACGTTTTGGCCTGCTAAAACCGCTAGCACCTCCTCCCTCTCGATGCTAATATGTTCAAGTATGTCACAGTCCCCTTGCCCGATTTCTATGTCTGCATCGTCTTTCTCCATAGTGAACACAGATGCAAAAAATTCATTTAAAACCCCGCCTACATCATCTGGCTCCACACACAGATTGCCACTTTGGTCCCTAATGGGCCCTACCCTTTCCCTGGTTATCCCCTTGCCCTTAATATACTTATAAAACATCTTAGGGTTTTCCTTTATTTTGCTCGCCAATGTAATTTCATGGCCCCTCCTCGCCCTCCTAATTTCTTTTTTAAGTATGCCCCTGCAGTTTTTATACTCCTCTCGGGCTTCCTCTGTCTTTAGTCTTTTGTAACTGTCAAAAGCCCCCCTTTTTTTCCTAATGCATTTTTGTATATCCCTTGTCATCCAAGGTTCCCTTTGCTTGTTGGTCCCACCCTTGACCTTTACAGGAACATGTTGGCGTTGTACTCTCTCTATTTCCATTCTGAAAGTCTCCCACTGCTTTGATGTGGATTTTCCTATAAGTAGCTGCTCCCAGTCCACTTTGGCCAGATCCTGCCTTATCATATTAAAATCGGCCTTCCCCCAATTTAGTACCCTTATTTCCGGGCCTTCTTTGTCTTTTTCCATGACCACCTTAAATCTCACCGAATTATGGTCACTGTCGCCAAAATGCTCTCCTACTGACACTTCCACCACTTGCCCGGCTACATTCCCTAGAATTAGGTCCAGTACCGCCCCCTGTCTTGTAGGACTTTCTACATGTTGGCTCAAAAAGCTCTCCTGGATGCACTTTAAGAATTCTGCACCCTCTAAGCCTTTCACACTCTGACTATCCCAATTAATATTGGGGAAGTTGAAATCCCCCACTATTATTACCCTATTATTTTCGCACTTCTCTGAGATTTGCCTACATATCTGTTCCTCTATCTCCCCCTGACTGTTTGGGGGCCTATAGTACACTCCCAGCAAAGTGCTTGCCCCCTTTTTGTTTTTAAGTTCTACCCATATGGCCTCATTAGAGGAACCCGCTAATATATCATCCCTCCTTACAGCAGTAATTGATTCCTTAATTAATATTGCAACACCCCGTCCCCTTTTACACCCCCCTCTGTCTCACCTGAAGATTCTATACCCCGGAATATTGAGCTGCCAATCCTGACCCTCCCTCAACTATGTCTCCGTGATAGCAACAATATCGTACTCCCATGTGTTCAACAACAACTTCAGTTCATCCACCTTATTTGCAAGACTCCTTGCATTAAAATAAATGCCTTCCAGCCTTGCCATATTCCCTTTTGCCTTAACATATTTGCTCTGCCTTCCCTGCTGACTTGTTTTTTCCTCCGTATTTGGCTGTAAATCACCCCCTACTATAGTTCCACTCTGTATCCCTTCCCCCTGCCAAGTTAGTTTAAACCCCCCCCCCAGCAGTGCTAGCAAACCTCCCCGCAAGGATATTGGTCCCCCTCTGGTTCAGGTGTAAACCGTCCGACTTGTACAAGTCCCACCTGTCCCAGAAGCAGACCCAGTGATCCAGGAAACTAAAGCCCTCCCTCCTGCACCATCCCTTTAGCCACGCATTCATCTGTTCTATCTTCCTATTCCTATACTCACTAGCACGTGGCACCGGGAGTAATCCAGAGATTACAACCTTTGAGGTCCTGCTCTTTAATCTTCCACCTAGCTCCCTAAATTCTTGCTGCAGGACCTCATCCCTCTTTTTACCTATGTCATTGGTACCAATGTGGACCACGACCTCTGGCTGTTCACCCTCCCCCTCCAGAATGCCCTGCAGCTGCTCAGTGACATCCTTGACCCTGGCACCAGGGAGGCAACAAACCATCCTGGATTCACGTCTATGGCCACAGAAACGCCTATCTGTTCCCCTTACTATAGAATCCCCCACCACTATTGCTCTCCCACTCTTTTTCCTCCCTTCCTGGGCAGCAGGAGCACCCCCAGTGCCAGGAAGTTGGCTGCTGCTGCCTTCCCCTGGTGAGTCATCCCCCACAACAGTATCCAAATCGGTATATCTGTTTGAGAGGGGAATGGTCACAGGGGTCTCCTGCACTACCTGCCTGCTTCTATTGCTCCGCCTGGTGGTCACCCATTTCCTTTCCTCCTGTGCCGCCCTTACCAGCGGTGTGACCAACTCACTAAACGTGTTATCGACGACCCTCTCAGCATCGTGTCTGGGTGTGTGTCTGTGTGTAAGTCTGGGTGTGTTTCTGTGCATGTGCATCTCTGTGTGTGTGTCAGTGTGTGTGTCAGTGTGTGTGTCAGTGTGTATGTCAGGATGTGTGTCAGGGTGTGTGTGTCTTTGTGTGTGTCTGTGCGTGTGTCTGGTTGTTTGTGTCTGTGTGTCTGTCTTGGTAAGTGTGTCTGTGTGTGTGTCTGTGCATGTGTCTGGGTGTGTGTGTCTGTGTGTGTCTGTGCGTGTGTCTGGGTGCGTATGTCTGGGTGTGTGTATCTGTGTGTGTGTCTGTCCGTGTGTTGGGGTGTGTGTTTCTCTATGTGTGTCTGTTTGTGTGCCTGGGTGTGTATCTGGGTGCGTGTGTCTGTGTGTGTGACTGTGCATGTGTCTGGGTGTGTGTGCCTGGGTGTGTGTCTCGGTGTTTGTGTCTGTGTGTTTGTCTGGGTGTGTGTGTCTGTGTGTGTGTGTGGGTGTGTGTGTCTCCATGTGTGTCTGTGCATGTGTCTGGGTGTGTGTGTCTGGGTGTTTATATCTGTGTGTCTGTCTGCGCGTGTGCCTTGGTGTGTGTGATTGTGCGTGTATCTGGATGCATTTATCTGGGTGTGTGTATGTCTGGGTGTGTGTATCTGTGTGTGTGTGTCTGGGTGCGTGTGTGTGTGTGTGCGTGTGTGCGTGTGTACGTGTGTGCGTGTGTGCGTGTGTGTGTGTGTGTCTCCATGTGTGTCTGTGCATGTGCCTGGGTGTGTGTGTCTGGGTGTGTGTACCTGTGCGTCTGTCTGTGCATGTGTCTGGATGTGTTTGTGCCTCTGTGTGTGTTAATCCGTGTGTCTTAATCCGTGTGTCTGGGTGTGTGTCTGGGTGCGTGTGTCTGTGTTTGTGCATGTCTGTGTATGTGTCTGGGTGTGGGTGTCTTGGTGTGTGTGTCTGTCTGTGTGACTGTGCATGTGTCTGTGTGCATGTGTCTGTGTGCGTGTGTCTGTGTGCGTGTGTCTGTGTGCGTGTGTCTGGGTGCGTGTGTCTGGGTGCGTGTGTCTGGGTGCGTGTGTCAGTGCGTGTGTCAGTGCGTGTGTCTGTGCGTGTGTCTGTGCGTGTGTCTGTGCGTGTGTCTGTGCGTGTGTCTGTGCGTGTGTCTGCGTGTGTGTCTGCGCATGTGCCTTGGTGTGTGTGATTGTGCGTGTATCTGGATGCATTTATCTGGGTGTGTGTATGTCTGGGTGTGTGTATCTGTGTGTGTGTGAGTGTGTCTGTGCATGTGTGTCTGTGTGTGTCAGTGAGTGTGTCTGGGTGCGTGTGTCTGTGTGTGTATCTGTGTGTGTATCTGGGTGTTTGTGTCTGTGTGAGTGTCTGTGCATGTGTCTGGGTGTGTGTGTCTGTGTGTGTCTGTGTTTGTGTGTCTGTGTGTGTGTCTGTGGGTGTGTCTATGCATGTGTGTCTTTGTGTGTGTCGGTGCATGTGTCTGGGTGATTGTGTCTGTGTGTCTGTCTGGGTAAGTGTGTGTGTGTGTGTGTGTGTGACTGTGTGACTGTGTGTCTGTGTGTCTGTGTGTCTGTGTGTCTGTGTGTGTAACTGTGCTTGTGTGTGTCTGTGTTTGTGTCTGGGTGTGTTTGTCTGGGTATGTTAAATAAAGAATAGATTTGCCTTTCTAATCTAGGCTTTATTAACTTTAAAAATCCAGTAGCACATCTTTCAACACCAGTCTCCAACCATGACTGGAGAGAACTGAATTTAAGATGGCCACCACAAATCACCTGACATTACAACATATATCTCAAGGTAGAAACAAACAAACAATTACAATACTTCTTACTAACACAGAGAACAACCACCCCATTCACCAGTCACAATACTTCTTATTAAACATAGGAAATAATCACCACATTCACCCCTCCTTTTAAAACATGCTCCAACCTAAAACAACCTTTACAATTTATAATTAATTTATTTACAACTAAAATACAAATATAATATTTCAACAATTTTAAAACATTACTATCAATTTAAAAGTCCATTTTCAATCGGTCGACCGGATATCTTGCTCGTGTCGACCTTCTTAACCTTGGTGAAATTCCTTGCCCTCCCACACCCGGAGACACCGAAGTATCTTCTGCAGGAAGGCTATCCATATCCCAATTATCAACAGTTTCCGGATTGGAAATCCCATCAGGAAGTAAACTAGAACGGTCATGAACATCCATCAAAGGCTGACTAATAGAAGTATAATTATCTGCAGTAGGATTGGAAATGTTCATAGTATCTATAACAACATCCACATTATCTGAATCATGACTATTATTAGTATCCTCAGAAGAGGGCTGGCCACCACAAGGAGCCAAATCTTTAATTGAAACAGTACTTTCTTTCCCATCTTGGAATCGAATATGAGCATATTGGGAATTTGCCTCCAACAGCTCCACCTCCTCCACTAAAGGATCATATTTTGACAATCTAACATGGCGTCGAAGCAGCACAGGTCCCTGCATAGTAAGCCATGAAGGTACCAAATATACCATAGTAGATCTCCGCGGGTAATTAAAGAGCCTTTCATGGGGGGTCACATTAGTAGCCGTTGAAAGCAATGATCTAATGGAATGCAGGGCATCAGGCAGTACCATTTCCCACTGTGTATTCTTAAGGTTCCGGGATGTCAAAGCCAACATAACTGCCTTCCAGATCACCCCATTGTATCGTTCGCACTGTCCATTACCCTGGGGGTTATACGGGGTAGTTCTACTAGTAGAAATTCCCCGACTCTGAAGGTATTCCTTCAACTGGGAAGACATAAAAGAACTTCCCTGATCTGAATGGATATACGCAGGCATCCCAAAGATGACAAAAAGTTGAGTCAGACATTTGATAACTGTAGCAGCTGATACATCTGCACAAGGAAAAGCAAAAGGAAACCTTGAAAACTCTTCCACAACAGTAAATATGTATCGATTTTGAGTCGTTGAAGGAAGAGGCCCCTTAAAATCAATGCTCAGACGTTCAAAAGGAGAAGTAGCCTTTATAAGATGAGTTCGTTGAGGCTTAAAGAAATTCAGTTTACACCGAGCACAGATAGAACATGATGAAGTCATCTGCTTGATGTCTTCAACTGAAAAGGGCAAATTCTTACTGCGTAGGAAGTGTATCATCCTCGTAACCCCAGGATGACATAAGGCATTGTGAAGATTAATAAGCGTATCTCCGTGAATCACAGAACAATAAGCCCTCGACATTGCATCAGCAGCAACATTATCCTTCCCCGGACGATAAACTATATCAAAATGGTAACATGCTAACTCAATCCTCCACCTCATTATTTTATCATTTTTGATCTTTCCAAAATGTTTAACATCAAACATAAAGGACACAGATTTTTGATCGGTTACCAACGTGAAATGTCGCCCCGATAAATAATGTCTCCATTTACGCAGTGCTTCTACTATTGCATATGCCTCTTTTTCTATTGAAGAATGTCTTTTTTCACTATTGTTCAAGGTACGTGAGAAAAAGGCCACAGGTCTTCCATTCTGGTTCAGAGTAGCCCCAATTGCAAAATCAGAAGCATCCATCTCAATCACAAAGGGAACCTGCTCATCAATAGAATGCACAACTGCTCCTAAGATATCCTTTTTAAAATTATCAAAACATGTCCTGGCCTCCCATGATAGAGGATATGTCGTAACCCGAATAAGGGGCCGGATCTTCTGTGAAAAGTTTGCAATCCAATTAGAATAGTAAGAAAACAGTCCAACAACTCGTTGCAAAGCCTTAGAATTAGTAGGATAAGGTAAATCGATCAATGGTCGCAAACGTTCTGGATCTGGTTTAATCTTATTTCCTGAGATAATATACCCCAGTAGATTTACCTCAGTAGTCGAAAAGATACACTTCTCTTTATTAAAAGTTAAACCAACTTTTTCCGCAGCTTGAAGGAATCTTCCGAAATTAGAATCATGCTCCACCCTTGATTTACCACACACCGTGATATCATCTAAATATGAAAAGGTGTCAGAGAGAGAGTTATCACTTATAAAAGCATCCATTGCCCGTTGAAAACAAGCAACACCATTAGTAACACCAAATGGTATTCGGCAAAACTGATACAGCTTTCCACCAGCCTCAAAGGCTGTATATGGTTGATCCCTCTTAACAATAGGAATCTGATGATAAGCACTCTTTAAATCAATAGTGCTAAAAAACTTATACTGAGATACTTTGTTGATAAGCTCAATCAATCTTAGGCAAAGGGTACGCATCTAATTGAGTATACATATTAATAGTTTGAGTAGTCTATCACCATTCGTTTCTTACGTCTCTCGTTAGTGGTGACAACTACCTGAGCCCGCCAAGGCGAACAACTAGGTTCAATGATTCCTTCCAATAAAAGACGTTGGACTTCAGAATTAATAAATTCTCTATCCTGACTGCTATACCTTCTTGACTTGGTTGCAATTGGCTTACAATCCGGCATCAAATTGGAAAAAAGTGATAATGGAGAAATGGATAAAGAAGTTAATCCACAAATGGATAAGGGTGGCTTAGTCTCTCCAAACGAAAGACTGAGAGACTCGTGTAATTTAACACATCATGACCAATCAAAATATCCGCACAAAGATTAGGCAAAACAGATAGGCGTATATCAGTATACGTATTACCTAGAAGAATCATTTTCACAAGGCAACAACCAGCTACTTGTGAAGTAAGGGTCATCTGAGCCATACACACCTGATAAGTAACAGGCAAGATTTCCAAACACTTTTCCTTCGCAAACTGAAGACTTATAAAACTCTCGGTACTGCCCGTATCTATGAGAGCCTTCACTTCTAACCCATTAACTTGGGCCATAACTATAGCTTTGTTTAGGCCATGAGCAAATGCAGCAGAAATTGATGCAATAAACTCCCTCTCTACAGATTGAATAGTCGCAGAAGAGGAGGTAATTGAACCTAATGATTTACAAACACGTGCATAATGACCTCTTTCCACATTTACTACACACAGCCTCCCAGGCAGGACACTTCAAACGAGGATGCCGGACGTTCCCACAAAAATAACACTTCTGAATCCTAGAGGCAACAGCCGCCGAAGTAGAAACTGTTTCAGAATCTAGTAAACCACTCCCATTAAGTCCACCTAATTATTTTTCGTCCGGAACTGCCGAAACCACAGTCGCAGGTCGATTAGAAAGAGCATAAGAATCCAAACTTCTCTGAGCCATATCCAATGTAGAAGCTTGCTCAAAAGCACTCTTGAGATCCAAAGTCTTATTTTCTAACAACCGCTGACGAATTGATCTAGACAGTAGTCCATTAATAAAAGCATCCCGTACCGATTCTTCCTTATATTCTTCGGCCGTTACGGCTTTATAATTACAGTTAGCACTAAGGTGCCGAAGTGCTTGTAAATAAGTATCCAAAGGTTCTCCCACCTGCTGCCTATGGGCAGATAGAAGATAACGTGCAAATACCTCATTCTTTGGTTTAACAAAAATCTTCTCCAATGTAGAAATAGCCAATTCGTAAGTTTTACAGTCCAAAATATACTTATACACATCCGGAGCAATGTAGTTGATCAGCATATTCAGCTTATTCAGAGACTCTTGTTCCAACACCCCCAAAAAGTTTGTAAATGTACAATACCAATGTTTCCATTTATCATCCACTCCTGCAGAATTAGGGTCAGCATTGAATCGTTCTGGTTGAAGATATCACTCCATTCTGATAAAAAGTTAATAAATTGAAATAAAGAATAGATTTGCCTTACTAATCTAGGCTTTATTAACTTTAAAAATCCAGTAGCACATCTTTCAACACCAGTCTCCAACCATGACTGGAGAGAACTGAATTTAAGATGGCCACCACAAATCACCTGACATCCACTACCAATGAGTTTACAACATATATCTCAAGGTAGAAACAAACAACCAATTACAATACTTCTTACTAACACAGAGAACAACCACCCCATTCACCAATCACAATACTTCTTATTAAACATAGGAAATAATCACCACAGTATGTTTGTCTGTGTGTGTGTCTGTGCTTGTGTCTTGGTGTGTGTGATTGTGCATGTGTCTGGGTGCCTGTGTCTGGGTGTGTGTCTGTGTGTCTGTGAGTGTGTCTGTGCATTTGAGTCTCTGTGTGTGTGTCAGTGCATGTGTCAGGGTGTGTGTGTCTTTGTGTGTGTCTGTGCATGTGTCTGGTTGTTTGTGTCTGTGTGTCTGTCTTGGTAAGTGTGTCTGTGTGTGTGTCTGTGCATGTGTCTGGGTGTGTGTGTCTGTTTCTGTCTGTGCGTTTGTCTGGGTGCATATGCCTGGGTGTGTGTATCTGTGTGTGTGTCTGTCTGTGTGTCTGGGTGTGTGTTTCTCTATGTGTGTCTGTTTGTGTGTCTGGGTGTGCATCTGGGTGCGTGAGTGTCTGTGTGTGTGACTGTGCATGTGTCTGGGTGTGTGTGCCTGGGTGTGTGTCTCGGTGTTTGTGCCTGTGTGTTTGTCTGGGGGGGGGTGTGTCTGTGTGGGTGTGTGTGTCTCCATGTGTGTCTGTGCATGTGTCTGGGTGTGTGTGTCTGAGTGTGTGTATCTGTGTGTCTGTCTGTGCATGTGTCTGGGTGTGTGTGTGCCTCTGTGTTTGTCTGTCCGTGTGTCTGTGTATGTGTCTGGGTGTGAGTGTCTGGGTGTGAGTGTCTGGGTGTGAGTGTCTGGGTGTGAGTGTCTGGGTGTGAGTGTCTGGGTGTGTGTGTCTGGGTGTGAGTGTCTGGGTGTGAGTGTCTGGGTGTGAGTGTCTGGGTGTGAGTGTCTGGGTGTGAGTGTCTGGGTGTGTGTGCCTGGGTGTGTGTGCCTGGGTGTGTGTCTTGGTGTTTGTGTTTGTGTGTTTGTCTGGGTGTGTGTGTCTGTGTGTGTGTGTGTGGGTGTGGGTGTCTCCATGTGTGTCTGTGCATGTGTCTGGGTGTGTGTATCTGTGTGTCTGTCTGTGCATGTGTCTGGGTGTGTTTGTGCCTCTGTGTGTGTCTGTCCGTGTGTCTGGGTGTGTGTCTGGGTGTGTGTGTCTGTGTTTGTGCGTGTCTGTGTATGTGTCTGGGAGTGTGTGTCTGTCTGTGTGACTGTGTGTGTGTCTGGGTGTGTGTGTCTGTGCGTGTGTCTGGGTGTGTGCCTGTGTGTCTGTCTGGGTAAGTGTGTGTGTGTGTGTGTGTGTGCATGTGTCTGCGTGTGTGTGTCTGTGTGTGTGTCTGTGCGTGTGTCTGGGTGTGTGTGTCTGTGTGTGTGTCTGTGCGTGTGTCTGTGCGTGTGTCTGCGCTTGCGCCTTGGTGTGTGTGATTGTGCGTGTGTCTGGGTGCGTTTGTCTGGGTGTGTGTCTGTGTGTGTGTCTGTGTGTGTGTCTGTGTGTGTGTCTGTGAGTGTGTCTGTGAGTGTGTCTGTGCATGTGTGTCTGTGCATGTGTGTCTGTGTGTGTGTGTCGGTGAGTGTGTCTGGGTGATTGTGCCTGTGTGTCTGTCTGGCTAAGTGTGTCTGTGTGTGTGTCTGGGTGTTTGTGTGTGTGTGTGTGTCTGTGCATGTGTCTGTGTGTGTGTGTCTGTGCATGTGTCTGTGTGTGTGTGTCTGTGTGTGTGTCTTGGTTTGTGTGTCTGTGTGTGTGTCTGTGGGTATGTCTATGCATGTGTGTCTTTGTGTGTGTTGGTGCATGTGTCTGGGTGCGTGAGCCTGTGCATGTGTCTGGGTGACTGTGTCTGTGTGTGTGCGTGTGACTGTGTATGTGTGTCTGTGTGTGTGTGTAACTGTGCTTGTGCGTGTCTGTGTTTGTGTCAGGGTGTGTTTGTCTGGGTATATTTGTCTATGTGTGTGTCTGTGCTTGTTTCTTGGTGTGTGTGATTGTGCATGTGTCTGGGTGCTTGTGTCTGTGTGTAATTCAGGGTGTGTGTCTGTATGTGTGTCTGTGAGTGTGCCTGTGCTTGTGTC
Organism: Somniosus microcephalus; assembly: GCF_052327205.1. NCBI lineage: Eukaryota > Metazoa > Chordata > Chondrichthyes > Squaliformes > Somniosidae > Somniosus > Somniosus microcephalus. Next base: position 205,629,995 of record NC_140989.1, read on the forward strand.
TTGGTTTGTGTGACTGGGTGTGTGTATCTGTGTGTCTGTCTGTGCATGTGTCTGGGTGTGTGTGTGCCTCTTTGAGTGCCTGTCCGTGTGTCTGGGTGAGTGTCTGGGGGTGTGTGTCTGTGTTTGTGCGTGTCTGTGTATGTGTCTGGGTGTGGGTGTCTGGGTGTGTGTGCCTGGGTGTGTGTCTCGGTGTTTGTGTTTGTCTGGGTGGGTGTGTCTGTGTGTGTGTGTGGGTGTGTGTGTCTCCATGTGTGTCTGTGCATGTGTCTGGGTGTGAGCGTCTGGGTGTGTGTATCTGTGTGTCTGTCTGTGCATGTGTCCGGGTGTGTGTGTGCCTCTGTGTGTGTCTGTCCATGTGTCTGGGTGTGTGTCTGGGTGCGTGTGTCTTTGTTTGTGCGTGTCTGTGTATGTGTCTGGGTGTGGGTGTCTTGGTGTGTGTGTCTGTCTGTGTGACTGTGCATGTGTCTGTGTGTGTGTGTCTGTGCATGTGCCTGGGTGTGTGTCTGTGTGTGTCTGTGTGTCTGTCTGGGTAAGTGTGTCTGTGTGTGTGTGTGTGTGTGTGTGTGCATGTGTCTGCGTGTGTGTGTCTGTGTGTCTGTGTATGGGTGTGTCTGTCTGTGTATGACTGGGTGTATGTGTGCCTGTGTGTGTAACTATGCATGTGTGTCTTTGTGTGTGTCGGTGCATGTGTCTGGGTGCGTGTGCCTGTGCGTGTGTCTGGGTGATTGTGTCTGTATGTCTGTCTGGGTAAGTGTGTGTGTGTGACTGTGTGTAAGTGTGTCTGTGTTTGTAACTGTGCTTGTGTGTGTCTGTGTTTGTGTCTGGGTGTGTTTGTCTGGGTATGTTTGTGTGTGTGTCTGTGCTTGTGTCTGTGCTTGTGTCTTGGTGTGTGTGTCTGGGTGCGTGTGTCTGGGTGTGTGTCTGTGTGTAAGTCTGGGTGTGTGTCTGGGTGTGTGTCTGTGTGTGTGTCTGTGAGTGTGTCTGTGCATGTGAGTCTCTATATGTGTGTCTGTGCATGTGTGTCTGTGCATGTGTGTCTGGGTGTGTGTGTCTGTGTGTGTCTGTCTGGGTGTCTGTGTCTGGATATGTGTGTGTGTGTGTGTGTGTGTGTCTGGGTAAGTGTGTCTGTGTGTGTGTGTGTGTGTGTGTCTGTGTGTGTGTGTGTGTGTCTGTGTGTGTGTCGGTGCTTGTGTCTGTGCGTGTGTCTGGCTGTGTGTGTCTGTCTGAGTAAGGGTGTCTGTGTGTGTGTCTGTGTGTGTGTCGGTGCTTGTGTCTTGTTTATTTGTGCATGTGTCTGTGCATGTGTCTGGGTGTGTGTGTCTGTGTGTGTTTGTCTGAGCATGTTTGTCTGTGTTTGTGTCTGTGTGTGTGTCTGGCTGCATATGTCTGCATGTGTGTATCTGTGTGTGTGTCTGGGTGTGTGTCTGTGTGTGTGTCTGTGAGTGTGTCTGTGCATGTGTGCCTTTGTGTGTGTGTCTGTGTGTGTATCTGGGTGTCTGTGTCTGGGTGTGTGTGTCTGGGTGTGTGTGTCTGGGTGCGAGTGTCTGTGTGTTTGACTGTGCGTGTGTCTGGGTGGTTGTGTCTGTGTGTGTGTCTGGGTGTGGTTTTCTGTGTGTGTGTCTGTTTTTGTGATTGTGCATGTGTCTGGGTGTGTGTGTCTGTGTGTGTGACTGTGCATGTGTCTGTGTGTGTGTCTGGGTGTCTTTGTCTGGGCGTGTCTGTCTGTGTGTGTGACTGTGTGTATGTCTGTCTGGGTGTGTGTGTCTGTGTGTGTAACTGTGCTCGTGTGTGTCTGTGTGTGTGTCTGGGTTATTGTGTCTGTGTGTCTGTCAGGGTAAGTGTGTCTGTGTGTGTGTTTGTGCGTGTGTCTGAGTGTGTGTGTCTGTGTGTGTGTCTCTGCATGTGTCTGGGTGTGTGTGTCCGTGTGTGTGTCTTTGCGTGTGTCTGGGTTTTTGTGTCTGTGTGTGTGTCTGTGCATGTGTGTCTGTGTGTGTGTTGGTGCGTGTGTCTGGGTGTGTGTATCTGTGTGTGTCTGTGCGTGTGTCTGGGTGATTGTGTCTGTGTGTCTGTCTGGGTAAGTGTTTCAGTGTGTGTGTCTGTGCACATGTCTGTTTGTGTGTGTGTGGGTGTCTGTGTCTGTGTGTGTGTCTGCGTGTCTGTGTCTGGGTGTGTCTGTCTGTGTGTGTGACTGTGTGTATGTGTGTCTGGGTGTGTGTGTCTGTGTGTGTAACTGTGCTTGTGTGTGTCTGTGTGTGTGTCTGGGTATGTTTGTCTGAGTATGATTGTCTGTGTGTGTGTCTGTGCGTGTGTCTGAGTGTGAGTGTGTGTGTGTGTGTCTGTGCGTGTGTCTGCACTTGTGCCTTGGTGTGTGTGATTGTGCGTGTGTCCAGGTGCGTTTGTTTAGGTGTGTGTCTGTGTGTATGTCTGGGTGTGTGTATCTGTGTGTGTGTCTGTGAGTATTTCTGTGCATGTGTGTCTGTGTGTGTATCTGTGCATGTTTCTGGGTGTTTGTGTCGGTGTGTGTGTCTGTGTGTGTGTCTTTCTGTGTGTCTGGGTTTGTGTGTCTGTGTGTGTGTCTCTGAGTATGTCTGTGCATGTGTGTCTGTGTGTGTGTCAGTGCATGTGTCTGGGTGCGTGTATATATGTGTGTCTATGCGTGTGTCTGGGTGATTGTGTCTGTGTGTCTGTCTGGGTAAGTGTGTCTGTGTGTGTGTGTGTGTGTGTGCATGTTTCTGCGTGTGTGTGTCTGGGTGTCTGTGTCTGGGTGTGTCTGTCTGTGTGTGTGACTGTGTGCATGTGTGTCTGTGTGTGTGTGTCTGTGTGTGTAACTGTGCTTGTGTGTGTCTGTGTTTGTGTCTGGGTGTGTTTGTCTGGGTATGTTTGTCTGTGTGTGTCTGTGCTTGTGTCTGTGCTTGTGTCTTGATTTTTGTGATTGTGCATCTGGGTGCCTGTGTCTGGGTGTGTGTCTGTGTGTAAGTCTGGGTGTGTGTCTGTGTGTGTCTGTGTGTGTGCCTGTGCTTGTGTCTTGGTGTGTGTGATTGTGCGTGTGTCTGCGTGCATGGATCTGGGTGTGTGGCTGTGTGTAAGTCTGGGTGTGTGTCTGTGTGTGTGTCTGTGTGTGTGTCTGTGTGTGTGTCTGTGAGTGTGTCTGTGAGTGTGTCTGTGCGTGTGAGTCTCTGTGTGTGTGTATCGGGGTGTGTGTGTCTTTGTGTGTGTCTGTGCGTGTGTCTGGTTGTTTGTGTCTGTGTGTCTGTCTTGGTAAGTGTGTCTGTGTGTGTGTCTGTGCATGTGTCTGGGTGTGTGTGTCTGTGTGTGTCTGTGCATGTTTCTGGGTGCGTATGTCTGGGTGTGTGTGTCTGTGTGTCTGTCTGGGTGTCTGTGTCTGGGTGTGTGTGTCTGTGTGTGTGACTGTGTGTGCGTGTCTGTGTAAGTGTCTGGGTGTGGGTGTCTTGGTGTGTGTGTCTGTGTGTATGACTGTGCAAGTGTCTGTGTGTGTGTCTGTGCGTGTGTCTGGGTGTGTGTGTCTGTGTGTCTGTCTGGGTAAAGGTGTCTGTGTGTGTGTCTGTGCGTGTATCTGGGTGTGAGTGTGTGTCTGTGCATGTGTCTGGGTGTGTGTGTCCATGTGTATATCTTTGCACGTGACTGGGTTTGTGTGCCTGTGAGTGTGTCTGTGCATGTGTGTCTGTGTGTGTGTTGGTGCATGTGTCTGGGTGTGTGTATCTGTGTGTGTCTGTGCTTGTGTCTGGGTGATTGTGTCTGTGTGTCTGTCTGGGTAAGTGTGTCTGTGTCTGGGTGTGTGTGTCTGTGTGTGTGTCTGTGTGTCTGTGTCTGGTTGTGTCTGCCTGTGTGTGTGTGACTGTGCGTATGTGTGTCTGTGTGTGTAACTATGCTTGTGTGTGTCTGTGTGTGTGTCTGTGTGTGTTTGTCTGAGCATGTTTTTCTGTGTTTGTGTCTGTGCTTGTGTCTGGGTGTGTGTGTCTGTGTGTGTGTCTGTGTGTGTGTCTGTGCTTGTGTCTTGGTGTGTGTGATTGTGCGTGTGGCTGGGTGTGTTTGTCTGGGTGTGTGTCTGTGTGTATGTCTGGGTGTGTGTATCTGTGTGTGTGTCTGTGAATGTGTCTGTGCGTGTGTGTCTGTGTGTGTGTCAGTGAGTGTGTCTGGGTGTGTGTGTCTTTGTGTGTTTCTATGCATATGTGTGTGTGACTGTGCATATGTCTGAATATATGTGTCTGTGCATGTGACTGTGCGCATGTCTGCATGTCTGTGACTGTGCGTGTGCCTGGGTGTGTGTGTATGTATGTGTGTCGGGGTGTGTGTGTGTGTGTGTGTGTGTCTGTGCGTGTGACACTGCGTGTGTCTGGTGTGTGTATGTTTGTGTGTGTCTGGGTGTGTGTGTCCCTGGGTGTGTGTGTCCCTGGGTGTGTCTGTAACTGAGAGTGCATATGTCTTGGTGTGTGTGTGTTTGTGCATGTGACTGTGCATGTGTCTGTGTGTCTGTGATGGTGCATGTGTCTGGGTGTGTGTGTGTCTAGGTGTATGTGTGTCTGGGTGTGTGTGTGTGTGTCTGGGTGTGTGTCTGGGTGTGTGTGTGTGTGTCTGTGTGTGTGGCTGTGTGTGTGTGTCTGGGTGCATGTATGTCTGTGCTTCTCACTGTGAGTGTGTCTGTGTGTCTGCGACTGTGCGTGTGTCTGGGTCTGTGTGTGTGAGTTTGTGTGTGTGTTTGTGCATGTGTGTGTGTGTGTGTGTGTGTGTGTGTGTGTGTGTGTGTCTGTGCGCCTGACTCTGCATGTGTCTGCGTGTGTGTGTATCTGTGTGTGTGTGTTTGTGTATGTGTATTTGTGTGTGTGTTTGTGTGTGTGTCTGTGTGTGTGTGTCTAGGTGTGTGTGTTTCTGTACATGTGTCTGGGTGCGTGTGTATCTGTGTGTGCGTCTTTGTATGTGTCTTCGTGTGTGGGTCTGTGTATCTCTGTGCAGGTGTGTCTGTACCTATGTGTGTCTGTGTGTGCCTGTGCGTGTGTCTGGATGTATGTGTCTGTGCTTGTGTCTGGGTGTGTGTGTGTCTGGATGTGTGTATGTCTGGGCGTGAGTGTGTGTATGTGCGTGTGACTCTGCATGTGTCTGGGTGAGTGTGTGTCTATGTGTGTGTGTCTATGTGTGTGTGTCTATGTGTGTGTTCGTGTGTGTGTGTTTGTGTGTGTGTTTGTGTGTCTGTGTATGTCTATGCATGTGTTTGTGTGATTGTACGTGCACATGGATGTGTGTGTCATTGCATATGACTGTGCGCATGTCTGCGTGTCTGTGGCTGTGTGTGTGTCTGGGTGTGCATGTGTCTGGGTGTGTGTGTGTCTGGGTGTGTGTGTGTGTCTGGGTGTGTGTGTGTGTCTGTGCATGTGACACAGCATGTGTCTGCGTGTGTGTGTGCCTGTGTGTGTGTTTGTGTGTGTGTGTATTTGTGTGTGTGTTTGTATTTGTGTGTGTGTGTTTGTGTGTGTGTCTGGGTGTGCTCGTCTGAGTGTGTGTGTGTGTATGTTTGTCTTGGTGTGTGTGTATCTGTGCACATGGCTATTCATGTGTCTGGGTGTGTGTGTGTCTGTGTGTGTGTCTTTGTGTGCATCTTCATGTGTGGGTCTGTGTATCTCTGTGCATATGTGTGTGTGTGTGTGTGTGTGTGTGTGTGTGTGTGTGTGTGTGTGTATGTTTGGGTGTGACTGTGCATGTGCCAACGTGTGTGTGTGTCTGGGTGCATGTGTCTGTGTGTGTGACTGTGCGTGTGTCTGGGTGCGTGTGTCTGGGTGTGTGTGTCAGTGTGTTTGCCTGGGCGTGTGTGTCTGTGTGTGTGTCTTTTTATGTGTTTCTCTGTGTGTGACTGTATGTGTGTCTGGGTGTGTGTGTCTGTGTGTCTCTCTGGGTAAGTGTGTCTGTGTGTGTGTCTGGGTATGTGTGTCTGGGTATGTGTGTCTGGGTGTGTGTGACTCTGCGTGTGTCTGGGTGTGTGTGGCTGGGTGTGTGTCTGAGTGGGTGTGTGTCTGTGCATGTGAAACTGCATGTGTCCAGGTGTGTGTGTGTGCCTGTTTGTGTGTGTTTGTGTGTGTGTCTGTGCTTTGTGCATTGAGTGGTGCTGGAGTTTTGCTAAGTGGGAGAAAAATTATTTAAGTGTATTTTGTCAATTTTAGTGTGTTAAGAAGTCAATTATTTGAAGTAAATTTAATTTTTTAAGGGTTTTTTAAACTCTTGGGCAGTTTAAACCGGTAGTAGAATCTGGGTATAAAAGGGGAGGGGCTAGTGCAGTGCACGGAGTGCCTTGTGCATTGAGTGGTGCTGGAGTTTTGCTAAGTGGGAGAGTTCGGATAAGTGGGAGGTGAGGGTGTGTTTTTTGCTCTGTTTTGTTCCCCACTCCCTGGCTTAGGCAGCACTGCAGAGGCGGAGCAGTGAGACGAGTCACCAAACAGGCCCCACAGACAGTATTCAAGGAGGAGGTTGGTGATCAGCTGGTTGGTTGGTTTTTTCCTTCTCTTCTCTTTTATACCTTTAAGTTGGTAAGTCCTTTGAATAGTGGTGTGACATTATCATCTATATCCAGGCAGGGTCTTCATAACTAATAATAAGAAATTTAATTAATTATATAGAATGGAGCAGGTGATGTGTTACTGTTGCGAGATGTGGGAGCCGGTGGTCCCAATTGAGGCTCACGGCGATTACATCTGGGACAAGTGTTTGCTGCTAGAGGAACTCAAGTTCCATGTTATGGAGCTTGAGACCGAGCTTCAGACACTGCGACACATCAGGGAGGGGGAGAAGTTCCTGGACTCTATGTTTCAGGAGATGGTCACACCTATGAAGTTAATTACTGCAGATGTAGTCCGTGGTCAGGGACAGGACGGTGTGACTACGAGTGAGGAAGGTACAGGGATCCAGGATGTAGTGTTGAAGGAGATGCAGCCCTTGTTCTTGTCCAGCAGGATCGAGGTTCTTACTGCCTGTGAGGGCGGGAGCGGGGACTGCAGGGAGGATGAGCAACCTGGCCACAGCACCATGGTACAGGGGGCCATTCAAGGGGAGGGAGTAAAAAGAAATGTTGTAGTGGTAGGGGATAGTATCATTAGGGGGATAGATAGGGTTCTCTGCAGTCAAGAGCGGGAGTCCCGAAGGCTGTGTTGCCTGCCCGGTGCCAGGGTTAAGGACATCTCTTCTGGGCTGGAAAGAAACTTCGGGTGGGAGGGGGAGGATCCAGTTGTCATGGTCCATGTTGGTACAAACGACGTAGATAGGACAAGGAAGACGGTTCTGTTAAAGGAGTATGAGCAGCTAGGGGTCAAATTAAAAAACAGAACCTCAAGGGTAATAATCTCTGGGTTATTACCTGAGCCACGAGCGAATATGGCTAGGATAAATAAAATTAAAGAGTTAAATGCGTGGCTCAAAGACTGGTGTGGGAGAAATGGGTTTTGCTTCTTGGGACACTGGCACCAGTACTGGGACAGGAGGGAGCTGTTCTGTTGGGACGGACTACACTTGGCCTGGTGAATCATATAACTAGGGCTTTAAACTAATTAGTGGGGGGGAGGTTTCCAGAGAGCAAATAATAGAAATGACAACAGAGAAGGTCATAGACTTAGGTAGCAGTGGGGGAATTAAAAAACAGAATGTGTCAGGAAGGGACAAAAGGAATGGAGTAAAAAGTAAAGTACTAAAAAGGGAAAAAACAGGAACTAAGTGTTACAAAACATATTTGAAAGTTCTTTATCTGAATGCACGTAGCATTCGTAACAAAATGAATGAGTTAACGGCACAAATAACGACATATGGGTATGATCTTGTGGCCATTACAGAAACATGGCTGCAGGGTGACCATGACTGGGAATTAAACATACCAGGTTATTTAACAATCAGGAAGGACAGGCAGGAAGGGAGAGGAGGTGGGGTGGCTATGTTAATAAAGGAAGGAATCACTATAATACAGAGAAATGATATTGGGTCAAAGGAGCAGGATAGTGAAACAGTTTGGGTGGAGGTAAGGAATAATAAGGGGAAAAAAACACTAGTGGGTGTAGTCTATAGGCCTCCGAACAGTTGCAACTCTGTTGGATGGAGTATTAATCAGGAAATAGTTGAGGCTTGTAATAAGGGAACAGATATAATTATGGGGGATTTTAATTATCATATTAACTGGACAAATCAAATTGGGCAGAGCAGCCTTGAGGATGAGTTCATTGAGTGTATTAGGGATGGGTTTCTTGAGCAGTATGTAATTGAACCGACCAGGGGGCAAGCAACCTTAGATTTGGTCCTGTGTAATGAGACAGGATTAATTAAAAAATGTCCTAGTAAAGGATCCCCTTGGAATGAGTGACCATAACATGGTTGAGTTCCATATTCAATTAGAGGGTGAGAAGGTTGGATCTCAAACAAGCGTGCTGAGCTTGAATAAAGGAGACTATGAAGGTATGAGAGCGGAATTGAGTAGAGTGGACTGGGAAAATAGATTAAAGGGTAAGACGGTACATGATCAGTGGTGTACATTTAAGGAGTTATTTTACAACTTCCAAAAAATATATATTCCACTGAGAAAAAAAGGGTGTAAAAGAAAAGATAGCCATCCGTGGCTAAGTAAAGTAATTAAGGATAGTATCCGACTAAAAACAAGGGCATATAAGGTAGCCAAATCTAGTGGGAGGATGGCAGATTGGGAAGTCTTTAAAAGACAGCAAAAAATAACTAAAAGATTGATTAAGAAAGGGAAGATAGGTTATGAAAGTAAATTAGCAAAAAATATAAAAACAGACAGTAAAAGTTTCTATAGTTATATAAAAAGAAAAAGGGTGGCTAAAGTAAATGTTGATCCCTTAGAGGATGAGACCGGGAAATTAATGGTGGGAAACATGGAGATGGCAAAAACACTGAACAATTATTTTGTATCAGTCTTTACAGTAGAGGACACTAAGAATATCCCAACACTAGACAAACAGGGGGCTCTAGGGGGGGAGGAACTAAATATGATTAAAATCACTAAGGAAGTGGTACTTGGTAAAATAATGGGACTCAAGGTGGATAAATCCCCTGGACCTGATGGCTTGCATCCTAGGGTCTTGAGGGAAGTAGCGGTAGGGATTGTGGATGCATTGGTAATAATTTTCCAAAACTCACTGGACTCAGCAAAGGTCCCGGCAGATTGGAAAACTGCTAATGTAACACCCTTATTTAAAAAGGGTAGTAGGCAGAAGGCTGGAAACTATAGACCTGTTAGCCTAACATCTGTGGTTGGTAAAATGTTAGAGTCCATTGTTAAGGAGAGAGTAACGGGACATTTGGATAAACATAATTTAATAGGACAAACTCAGCATGGTTTCATGAAGGGGAAGTTATGTTTGACAAATTTGCTGGAGTTTTCTGAGGAAGTAACATACAGGGTGGATAAAGGGGAACCAGTGGATGTAGTGTATTTAGACTTCCAAAAGGCATTTGACAAGGTGCCACACAAAAGATTATTGCTCAAGATAAAAAATCATGGGATTGGGGGTAATATTCTGGCATGGGTGGAGGATTGGCTCTCGAACAGAAAGCAGAGAGTTGGGATAAATGGTTCGTTCTCAGATTGGCAACCAGTAACTAGTGGTGTTCCGCAGGGGTCAGTGCTGGGTCCCCAACTCTTTACAATCTATATTAACGATTTGGAGGAGAGGACCGAGTGCAACATATCAAAGTTTGCAGATGATACAAAGATGGGACGGAAAGTAGTGAGTGAGGAGGACATAAAAACCTGCGAAGGGACATAGACAGGCTAAGTAAGTGGGCAGAGATTTGGCAGATGGAATACAATACTGGAAAGTGTGAGGTTATGCACTTTGGCAGGAAAAATCATAGAGCAAGTTATTATCTTAATGGCAAGAAACTGGAAAGTACTGTAGTACAAAGGGATTTGGGGGTCCTGGTGCACGAAACTCAAAAAGTTAGTATGCAGGTGCAGCAAGTGATCAAGAAGGCCAATGGAATGTTGGCTTTTATTGCTAGGGGGATGGAATATAAAAACAGGGAGGTATTGCTGCAGTTGTACAAGGTATTGGTGAGACCGCACCTGGAATACTGCATACAGTTTTGGTGTCCATACTTAAGAAAATACATACTTGCTCTTGAGTCAGTACAAAGAAGGTTCACTCGGTTAATCCCGGGGATGAGGGGGTGGTCATATGAGGAGAGGTTGAGTAGATTGGGACTCTACTCATTGGAGTTCAGAAGAATGAGAGGCGATCTTATTGAAACATATAAGATTGTGAAGGGGCTTGATCGGGTGGATGCGGTGAGGATGTTCCCAATGATGGGTGAAACTAGAACTAGGGGGCATAATATTAAAATAAGGGGCTGCTCTTTCAAAATTGAGATGAGGAGAAACTTCTTCACTCAGAGGGTGGTAGGTTTGTGGAATTTGCTGCCCCAGAAAGCTGTGGAAGCTACATCATTAAATAAATTTAAAACAGAAATAGATAGTTTCCTAGAAGTAAAGGGAATTAAGGGTTACGGGGAGCGGGCAGGAAATTGGACATGAGTCTAGGTTCGGAATGGTCATGGCCCTGTGGGTAGTGGAGTGGGCCCAGGGGCCGTGTAGCCTGGTTCTGCTCCTACTGTGTTCTAATTCTGTGTTAGATTTCAGGAGATGGTTTTATTCCTGTTCCTGGCTGGGGTGGAGATCGCCTTTACAGAAGGTAAGTACTGTAGAAAATACAGGGACAGAGTGGTCTCCTGGAAGAATTTCGATCGCCTAGATGGGTCGGAGAGGAATTTCCCAGATTTTTTTCTCCCAAATTAGCCATTTGGGAGATCACATGGGTTCGGGTGGATGCAGAGTGATAGAAGATTTGAGGTTAGGATCAGATCAGCCATGATCTTATTGAATGGTGGAGCAGGCTCGAGGGGCCGATTGGCCTACTCCTGCTCTTATTTCTTATGTTCTTATGTTCTTATGCATGGGTGTGTGTATTTTTGTTTGTGTGTGTTTGTGCATGTGACTTTGCATGTGTCGGCATTTGAGTCTGTCTGTACGTGTGACTGTTCATGTGTGTGTCTGTATGTGTGTGTCTGTATGTGTGTGTCTGTATGTGTGTGTCTCTGTGTGTGTCTCTGTGTGTGTCTCTGTGTGTGTCTCTGTGTGTGTCTCTGTGTGTGTCTCTGTGTGTGTCTCTGTGTGTGTCTATGTGTGTGTCTTTGTGTGTGTGTGTCTGTGTCTGTGTGTCTGTGTGTGTGTGTCTGTGTGTGTGTGTCTGTGTCTGTGTGTGTGTGTCTGTGTGTGTGTGTCTGTGTGTTTGCTGGTGTGTGTGTCTGAGTGTGTGTGTCTGTGTGTGAGTGTCTGTGAGTGTGTCTGTGCATGTGTGTCTGTGTGTGTGTTGGTGCATGTGTCTGTGCATTTGTCTGAGTCTGTGTATCTTTGTGTGTGTCTGTGCATGTGTCTGGGTGAATATGTCTGTGTGTCTGTCTGGATAAGTGTGTCTGTGTGTGTGTCTGTGTGTGTGTCTGTGTGTGTGTCTGTGTGTGTGTCTGGGTATGTGTGTTTGGGTGTGTGTATCTGTGTTTATGACTGGTACATTTGTCTGGGTGTGTGCATCTGTGTTTGTGTCTGTGTGTGTGTATGTCTCTGCATTTGTCTGGGTATTTGTGTGACTGGGTGTGTGTCTGGGTGTGTGTGTGTATCTGTGTGTTTCTATGCATATGTGTGTGTGATTGTGCATGCGTCTGAATATATGTGTCTATGCATGTGACTGTGCGCATGTCTGCGTGTCTGTGACTGTGCTTGTGCCTGGGTGTGTGTGTGTATCTGGGTGTGTGTGTGTCTGGGTATGTGTGTGTCTGGGTGTGTGTCTGGGTGTGTGTGTGTCGGGGTGTGTGTGTGTGTGTCTGTGCATGTGACACTGCTTGTATCTGGTGTGTCTGGGTGTGTGTGTGTCTGGGTGTGTGTGTGTCTGGGTGTGTGTGTATCTGAGTGTGCGTATGTCTCGGTGTGTGTGTGTTTGTGCATGTGACTGTGCACGTGTCTGCGTGTCTGTGATGGTGCATGTGTCTGGGTGTGTGTGTGTCTGGGTGTATGCATGTCTGGGTGTGTGTGTGTGTGTCTGGGTGTGTGTCTGGGTGCGTGTATGTCTGTGCTTCTCACTGTGTGCATGTCTGCGTATCTGCGACTGTGCGTGTCTGGGTCAGTGTGTGTCTGTGTTTGTGTGTGTTTGTGTGTGTGTGTCTGTGCATGTGACGCTGCATGTGTCTGTGTTTGTGTGTGTTTGTGCGTGTGTGTGTGTGTCTGTGCGTCTGACTCTGCATGTGTCTGCGTGTGTGTGTATCTGTGTGTGTGTATTTGTGTGTGTGTGTTTGCGTGTGTGTCTATGAGTGTGTGTCTGGGTGTGTGTGTTTCTGTATGTGTGTCTGGGTGTGTGTGTCTCTGTGCATGTGACTCTGTGTGTCAGCGTGTGTGTGTGTGTCTTTGTTTTTGTCTTTGTGTGTGGGTCTGTGTATCTCTGTGCAGGTGTGTGTGTGTCAATGTGTGTCTGTGTGTGCCTGTGCATGTGGCTGTGTGTGTCTGTGCATGTGCCGTGGTGTGCGTGTGTCTGTGCATGTGTCTGGGTGTCTGCATCTGTGCATGTGTCTGGTTATGTTTGTGGCTCTGCGTGTGTCTGGTTCTGTGTGTGTGTGTTTGTGTCTGTGTTTGTGTATGTGTCTGTGCATGTGTCAGGGTGTGTGTGTGTGTCTGTGAGTGTCTATGCATGTGTGTGTGACTGTGCGTGTGTCTGGGTGTGTGTGTCTGTGCATGTGACTGTGCACGTGTCTGCCTGTCTGTGACTGTGCGTGTGTCTGTGCGCATGTTTCTGGGTATGTGTGTATGTCTGGATGTGTGTGTGTGTCTGGGTGTGTGTGTGTGTCTGTGCATGTGACTCTGCATGTGTCTGTGTGTGTGTGTTTGTGTGTGTGTGTTTGTGTGTGTGTGTGTGTCTATGCATGTGTGTGTGTCTGTGCGTGTGACTGCATGTGTCTGGATGTGTGTGTGTCTGGGTGTTTGTGTGTATGTTTGTGTGTCTGTGTGTGTCTATGCATGTGTGTGTGATTGTGCGTGTGCCTGGTGTTATAAATCTCATCATTCATCAAGAAACTACTCATGAAATAACACTGGACGGCCAGCTGGTGGCGCCGCGCAAGGAGTATAAATACTCGAGCGTGGGCCCTAGCTTGACAGGGACATTTTGTAAGACAAGGAACTAGTGAAGTACAACTAGACCTCCATCTTCTGAAACAAGTTGATTAAAGCCTTGCTTTATGCTCAAACCAAGTGCGTAGTGAGTTTTAATACATCAATTTAGTCAGCTTGATATCGACTCTATGCTCTGAGTGATTTCAGGAACAGCCAGCTATGACTTCAACTGCAGAAGGGAACTCCGGCATAGTAATCAATCCATCATGGACAAACTACTCAGACCCGCCCGTCTTGACCTGGACCCAAATTCACCTACAACTGCTAAGGTATGGAAACACTGGTATCGTACCTTCAGCAACTTCCTCAGGGTGTGTGGTGAGAATGTTCCTGATAAATTAGAGATATTTGCCAATTATGTATCCCCTCATGTGTTTGACTATATCGAAGACTGTGTAGACTATGACGCCGCTATCCTAATATTACAGCGACTGTATGTTAAGGCCCCAAACGAAAATTTTGCTCGGCATCTATTGGCCACAACACGACAACAACCCAGGGAATCACTTGATGAATTCCTTCAAAAGCTTCGCAGGCTCAGCAAGGATTGTAACCTTAAAGCTGTCACAGCTGAGCAGTACCAGAAGGAGCTAATTTGCAATTCCTTTATTAATAGAATTATGTCTCCCTTCATATGCCAGTGTCTGTTGGAGAATAAAACCCTTGAGTTACAGGCTGCCTATAATCAGGTGTGTTACCTGGACATAGCAAAGAGGAATGCAGATACCTATCTTTCACCTCGTGCATGGGCTGCTGCTATCACTTTTAATGACTCCTTCGACAAGTCTCGGGCTCAAGCCCTCACTGGTGATGACTCTAACTTAGCCGATGACAACCCTACCCTAGAAGCCTTCACTGATGATGACCCCACCCTAGCAGCATCTTGGCAATCTGGGAGGAAGTGTATCTTCTGTGGAGGTGCATTCCATTGTAGGAAATTCTGTCCTGCTCGTAACGCAACCTGCAATAATTGCAGCAAGAAAGGTCACTTTTATAAGGTATGCCAGTCAAGAGCTGCTGTTAGTAAGAAAGGCCACTTTTCTAAGGTATACCAGTCAAGAGCTCCTGGTAGTAAGAAAGACCACTTTTCTAAGGTATACCGGTCAAGAGCTCCTGTTAGTTTTGCAGCTACTATCTATAAAACTGCTCCTCTCCCAAGAGCCATGCTAAGGTTACAGCTGTCAAGGGTAAAACTGCCCCTCCTCCCATCACAGCTGTTTTTCCCCAAAGTCTGCCCCATACAGCCACAAAGGTTTCGGTAAATGGACACATTTTGAGTGCACTAATCGACTCATGCAGCTCTGACAGCTTCAGTAGTGAGCAGGCTGTCAGTAAGTTAAAACTGCGTATTTACCCCTTGGACAGGGAAATTGCCATGGCTCTGATGACACTGACCAATTCTTCCGGCTTTTGTCTTGTCGACCTTATTCTCAATGGCCGCACTTATTTCTCCACCCGGCTCGGGGTGCTCAAGAACCTATGCAGTGATGTGCCCCTGGGACAGGATTTCCAGAAACAACACAAAAGACTCACTTTCGAGTTTGGAGGGTCAAAGCCGGAGCTCACTATTTTCAAAGTACCACTTTGTGCGCTTTCGGCGGCTTCGCTTGACGAGCCCTCCTTGTTTGCCAATCTTTCCCCCCGATGTAAGCCCATAGTCACTAAATCACGACGTTTCAGCCAAGATGATCAATCCTCTTTTGAGACAGAAATCTCTCGCCTTCTAGCTGATGGTATCATTGAGCCATGTTCATCTTCCTGGCGGGCTCAAGTCGTCGTTGTTAAAAATCCTCTGAAGCAACACAAGAAACGTCTTTGCATCGATTACTCACAAACTATTATCCAGTATACCGACCTGGATGCCTACCCACTACCACGCATCGATGACATGGTCAATAACTTTGCCAACTACAAGGTATTTTCAACTTTTGATTTAAAGAGCGCATATCATCAAGTGCCGTTAAAGGACTCTGACAAGAAGTATACGGCCTTTGAGGCAAATGGTCAGATTTACCAATTTTGTCGCCTTGCATTTGGGGTCATCAATGGGGTGGCTGTCTTTCAATGGGCAATGGATAGCCTAGTCAAACAGGAGCACTTACTGGACACTTTTCCATATCTGGATAATATCACCATTGCTGGTCATGACCAGAAGGAGCATGGTGCCAACCTCCAGAAATTTTTTGAAGTTCTCCGTCGTCACAACTTAACCTTAATTGAGTCCAAATCTGTGAAATCAGTACCATCAGTCAACATCCTTGGCTACTGGGTGGGCAACAGTGTCATCAAACCAGATCCGGAGCGACTGCGTCCGCTTCAGGAGCTCCCTCACCCTACGAATCTCGGCTCTCTTCGTCGGACACTCGGCATGTTCGCCTATTATGCGAAATGGATACCCCACTTCTCCGACAGGATCCAGCCCCTGCTTCACGCAAAGTCATTTCCATTGGAGACAACGGCTATTTCAGCTTTCAACCTCCTCAAGCGACAACTGTAAAAAGCCACGCTTCATTCCATTGATGAAAATCTTCCTTTCGTGGTCGAGTGCGATGCATTGGATGTGGCGATCTCTACTACCTTGAATCAAGGTGGTCGACCCGTTGCATTTCTGTCCAGAACTTTGCAGGGTAGCGAGATCCATTATCCTCCTGTCGAGAAGGAGGCTATGGCCATCATCGAAGCGGTACGTAAATGGAGTCATTTTCTCACTCATTGCCATTTCACACTTGTAACCGATCAGTGCTCCGTGGCCTTTATGCTGGATAACCGGAAATGCACTAAGATCAAGAATAACAAAATACAACTCTGGAGGATGGAATTGGCTGCCTTTGGATACACCATACATTATCGACCCGGCAAAGAGAATGTGGCCCCGGATACCCTCACGCGGGCATTCTGCTCTTCTATGTCAACTTTGGCTCTGGCGGATCTTCATACTGACTTATGCCATCCTGGCGTTACCCGTATGTTGCACTTTGTGCGATCTAAAAATCTCCCATTTTCTACGGAAGATGTGAAAAGAACATGCTCTACCTGTGGAATTTGTGCGGAGTTAAAACCGCAATTCTTCTGTCCATCGGATGGCTCGCTCATGCACACTATGTAGCCTATGCAGTGACTCAGCATTGACTTTAAAGGGCCATTGCCTTCCTCAACGCGAAACACCTACTTACTGACTATGGTGGATGAATATTCATGCTTTCCCTTTGCTTTCCCCTGTCCCAATATGTTTACTTCCACAGTGATCAAGTCTTTTCCCTTTGCGGTACAGCCAATTTCATCCACTCTGATCGGGGTCCCTCCTTCATGTCAAGTGAACTCAAAAGTTATCTCTACCAATGGGGAATTGCCACAAGTAAAACGACACCGTGCCATCCCATTGGTAATGGGCAGGTTAAGAGATACAACGCTATCATTTGCAACGCTGTTCATCTTGCGCTGAGGTCATGCAACCTACCAGACCAGCAGTGGGAAACTATGCTCCCTGACGTGTTGCTTTCCATCAGGTCTCTCCTTTCTATATCTACCAATGTCACACCTCATGAGCGATTCTTCAGCTTCCAGCATCGCTCCACCCATGGGATGTCTCTACCGTCATGGTTGGTAGCTCCCGGCCCCGTGCTGCTCCGAAGATTCGTCCGATCATCTAAAAACAATCCTCTCATTGACAAGCTAGAACTCACGGACGTCAACCCCACGTACATGCACGTGCGGTACCCTGATGGCCAGGAGTCCACCGTTTCACTCCGGGACCTGGCTCCCTGTCCGGCCGGTTCCATGGATCCAAATGATAGAGGGACCCACGGGGATGATGCCGACACTCTGCGCTCCCCCGAAGATGACGCCCTACCTGGGCCATTGCGAGATCTGCCAGCTGCCCCACCAGATCCACTCGGGGAGCCGAGCGCTCCCTGTGGGATGGCCACCGGAGGCCAGGACACCGGTCAATCCTGGGCTATCAAAGAGGATGAAGCCAGTTCTGTGCCTGTGGGGACCCGCACCCAGAGTCATGATCTCCCCAGCCTCCCTCGGGTCGATCAGAGCAACACGGGCCCTGTCGATCCACCGGTACGGATCAAGCGGCCCAGGGACAAAGACACGGTCTGGGGAGACGTGCCTTCTAGCCATAAACAAAAATCTAAAAGACTGCAGCTATTCATGGTCTGCCTAATCTGTTAAGAGGAAGTCGTCGGACTTCCAAATCTTTTAGGCAGGAAGAATGTTATAAATCTCATCATTCATCATGAAACTACTCATGAAATAATGCTGGATGGCCAGCTGGTGGCGCCGTCCAAGGAGTATAAATACTCGGGCGTGGGCCCAGCCGCTAGGGACATTTTGTAAGACAAGGAACTAGTGAAGTACAACTAGACCTCCATGTTCTGAAACAAGTTGATTAAAGCCTTGCTTTATGCTCAAACCAAGTGCGTAGTGAGTTTTATTACTTCACCTGGATGTGTGTGTCATTGCATGTGACTGTGCACATGTCTGCGTTTCTGTGACTGTGTGTGTGTCTGGGGGGGTATGTGTGTCTGGCCGTGTGTCTGTGCATGTGACTCTGCATGTGTCTGCGTGTGTGTGTGTCTGTGTGTGTGTATATTTGTGTGTGTGTTTGTGTGTATGTCTGGGTGTATGTGTGTCTCTACGTTTGTCTGAGTGTGTTTGTATCTGTGCATGTGACTCGGTGTGTCTGGGTGTGTGTGTCTGTCTGTGTGTCTTTTTGTGTGTCTTCGTGTGTGGGTCTGTGTATCTCTGTGCAGGTGTGTGTGTGTCTGTGTGTCTGTGTGAGTGTCTGTGCATGTGTCGGTGTGTGTTTGAGTCTGTGCATGTGACTGTGCATGTGTTGGGGTGTGCGTGTGTCTTCGCATGTGACTGTGCATGTGTCGGTGTGTGTGTGTCTTTGCATGAGATTGTGCATGTGTGTCTGTTTGTGTGTCTGTGCATGTGTCTTTGTATGTGTCTTTGTGTGTGGGTCTGTGTATTCTGTGCATGTGTGTGACTGTGCATGTGTCAGCGTGTGTGTGTGACTGTGCATGTGTCAGCGTGTGTGTGTGTCTGTGCATGTCAATGTGCATGTGTGTGTGTTTCTATACATGTCTGTGTGTGTGCCTGTGTGTGTGCCTGTGTGTGTGTCTGCGTGTGTGTCTGCGTGTGTGTCTTTGTGTGTGTCTGGCTGCGGATGTCTGGGTGTGTGTGCTGTGTGTGTGTCTGGGTGTTTGTGTCTGTGCCTGTGCCTGTGTGTGTGTGTCTGTGTGTGTGATGGTGTGTGTGTCTGGGTGCATGTGTCTGTTTGTGTGACTCTGCGTGTGTCTGTGTGTGTGTCTGTGTGTGTGTCTGTGTGTGTGTCTGTGTGTATGCCTGGGTGCATGTGTCTGTGTGTGTGACTCTGCGTGTGTCTGGGTATGTGTGGCTGGGTGTTTGTCTGGGTGAGTGAGTGTCTGTGTGTGGGTGTTTGTGTGTGTCTTTGTGTGTGGGTCAGTGTAACTCTGTGCATGTGTGTGTCTTTTTGTGTGTGTGTGTGTGTGTGTGTGTGTGTGTGTGTGTGTGTGTGTCTGTGCATGTGAATGTGCATGTGTTTGTGTCTCTATACATGACTGTGCGTGTGGCTGTGTGTGTGTCTGTGCGTGTGTCTCTGCGTGTGTCTGAGCGAGTGTCTGGGTGCATGTGTCTGGGTGCATGTGTCTGGGGGGTGTGCTGTGTGTGTTTCCGGGTGTGTGTGTCTGTGTGTGTGTGTGTCTGGGTGTGTGTCTGGGTGTGTGTCTGGGTGTGTGTTTGTGTGTGTGCGCCTGGGTATGTGTGTCTGTGTGTGTGTCTGTGTGTGTGTCTGTGTGTGTCTGTGTGTGTGTCTGTGTGTGTGTCTGTGTGTGTGCCTGGGTGCATGTGTCTGTGTATGTGACTCTGCCTGTGATCGGGTGTGTGTGTTTGTGTGTCTTTTTGCGTGTGTCTATGTATCTCTGTGCTTGTGTGTGTGGGTCTATGCGTGTCTGTATGTGCGTCTGTGTGTGTGTGTGTGTGTGTGTGCGTGTGCCTGTTTGTGACTGTGCATGTGTCTGGGTGTGTGGGTGTGTGACTGCGCGTGTGTCTGTGTATGTGTCTGAGCGTGTGTCTGTGCATGTGTCTGTGCGTGTGTCTGTGCGTGTGTCTGGGTGCATGTGTCTGTGTGTGTGACTGTGCGTGTGTCTGGGTGTGTGTCTGGGTATTTCTGTCTGTGTGTGTGACTGTGTGTGTGACTGTGTGTGCGAGTGTGTCTGTGTGTGTGTGTCTGGGTGTGTGTCTGTGCATGTGTCTGTGTGTGTGTGTGACTGTGCATGTGTCTGGGTGTATGTGTCTGTGTGTGTGACTGTGCGTGTGTCTGGGTATTTCTGTCTGTGTGTGTGACTGTGTGTGAGAGTGTGTCTGTGTGTGTGTGTGTGTGTGTGCGTGTGCCTGTTTGTGACTGTGCATGTGTCTGGGTGTGTGGGTGTGTGACTGCGCGTGTGTCTGTGTATGTGTCTGAGCGTGTGTCTGTGCATGTGTCTGTGCGTGTGCCTGTGTGTGTGTCTGGGTGCATGTGTCTGTGTGTGTGACTGTGCGTGTGTCTGGGTGCATGTGTCTGTGTGTGTGTCTGTGCATGTGAATGTACATGTGTGTGTGTCTGCATACATATCTGTATGTGTGTCTGTGCGAGTGTCTGTGCATGTGCCTGTGCGAGTGTCTGGGTGCGTGTGTCTTGGGGTGTGTGCTGTGTGTGTTTCTGGGTGTGTGTTTCTGTGTGTGTGACTGTGTGTGTGTCTAGGTGCATGTGTCTGTGTTTATGACTCTGCATATGTCTGGGTGAGTGTGTCTGGGTGTGTGTTTCTGTGTGTGTGCCTGGGTATGTGTGTCTGGGTGTGTGTCTGGGTGTGTGTCTGGGTGTGTGTCTGGGTGTGTGTCTGTGTGTGTGTCTGTGTTTGTGTCTGTGTGTGTGTCTGTGTGTGTGCCTGGGTGCATGTGTCTGTGTATGTGACTCTGCATGTGATCGGGTGTGTGTGTTTGTGTGTCTTTTTGTGTGTGTCTATGTATCTCTGTGCTTGTGTGTGTGGGTCTATGTGTGTCTGTATGTGCGTCTCTGTGTGTGTGTGTGTGTGCCTGTTTGTGACTGTGCATGTGTCTGGGTGTGTGGCTGCGCGTGTGTCTGTGTATGTGTCTGAGCATGTGTCTGTGCATGTGTCTGTGCGTGTGTCTGTGTGTGTGTCTGTGTGTGTGTCTGTGTGTGTGTCTGGGTGCATGTGTCTGTGTGTATGACTGTGCGTGTGTCTGGGTGCATGTGTCTGTGTGTATGACTGTGCGTGTGTCTGGGTGCATGTGTCTGTGTGTGTGACTGTGCGTGTGTCTGGGTATTTCTGTCTGTGTGTGAGACTGTGTGTGTGAGTGTGTCTGTGTGTGTGTGTCTGGGTGTGTGTCTGTGCATGTGTCTGTGTGTGTGTGTGACTGTGCATGTGTCTGGGTGTATGTGTCTGTGTGTGTGACTGTGCGTGTGTCTGGGTATTTCTGTCTGTGTGTGAGACTGTGTGTGTGAGTGTGTCTGTGTGTGTGTGTCTGGGTGTGTGTCTGTGCATGTGTCTGTGTGTGTGTGTGACTGTGCATGTGTCTGGGTGTATGTGTCTGTGTGTGTGACTGTGAGTGTGTCTGGGTATTTCTGTCTGTGTGTGTGTCTGTGTGTGTGTGTGTGCGTGTGCCTGTTTGTGACTGTGCATGTGTCTGGGTGTGTGGGTATGTGACTGCGCGTGTGTCTGTGTATGTGTCTGAGCGTGTGTCTGTGCATGTGTCTGTGCGTGTGCCTGTGTGTGTGTCTGGGTGCATGTGTCTGTGTGTGTGACTGTGCGTGTGTCTGGGTGCATGTGTCAGTGTGTGTGTGTGACTGTGCGTGTGTCAGTGTGTGTGTGTGTCTGTGCATGTGAATGTGCATGTGTGTGTGTCTGCATACATATCTGTGTGTGTGTCTGTGCGAGTGTCTGTGCATGTGCCTGTGCGAGTGTCTGGGTGCGTGTGTCTTGGGGTGTGTGCTGTGTGTGTTTCTGGGTGTGTGTTTCTGTGTGTGTGACTGTGTGTGTGTCTAGGTGCATGTGTCTGTGTTTATGACTCTGCATATGTCTGGGTGAGTGTGTCTGGGTGTGTGTTTTTGTGTGTGCGCCTGGGTATGTGTGTCTGTGTGTGTGTCTGTGTGTGTGTCTGTGTGTGTCTGTGTGTGTGTCTGTGTGTGTGTCTGTGTGTGTGTCTGTGTGTGTGTGTCTGTGTGTGTGCCTGGGTGCATGTGTCTGTGTATGTGACTCTGCATGTGATCGGGTGTGTGTGTTTGTGTGTCTTTTTGCGTGTGTCTATGTATCTCTGTGCTTGTGTGTGTGGGTCTATGCGTGTCTGTATGTGCGTCTCTGTGTGTGTGTGCGTGTGCCTGTTTGTGACTGTGCATGTGTCTGAGTGTGTGGGTGTGTGACTGCGCGTGTGTCTGTGTATGTGTCTGAGCATGTGTCTGTGCGTGTGTCTGTGCGTGTGTCTGTGTGTGTGTCTGGGTGCATGTGTCTGTGTGTATGACTGTGCGTGTGTCTGGGTGCATGTGTCTGTGTGTGTGACTGTGCGTGTGTCTGGGTGTGTGTCTGGGTATTTCTGTCTGTGTGTGTGACTGTGTGTGCGAGTGTGTCTGTGTGTGTGTGTCTGGGTGTGTGTCTGTGCATGTGTCTGTGTGTGTGTGTCTGGGTGTGTGTCTGTGCATGTGTCTGTGTGTGTGTGTGACTGTGCATGTGTCTGGGTGTATGTGTCTGTGTGTGTGACTGTGCGTGTGTCTGGGTATTTCTGTCTGTGTGTGTGACTGTGTGTGCGAGTGTGTCTGTGTGTGTGTGTCTGGGTGTGTGTGTCTGTGTGTGTGTCTGTGTGTGGCCCTGGGTGTGTGTGTCTGGGTGTGTGTGTGACTGTGGTGTGCCTGGGTGTGTGTGTCTGTGCATGTGAATCTGCATGTGCCCGGGTGTGTGTGTGTGTGTGGCTGTGTGTGTGTGTGTTTGTATGTGTGTCTGTGTGCGTCTGTGCATGGGTGTGTGTGTCTGTGCATGTGACTGTGTGTGTGTTGTGGTTTGTATGTATCTGTGCATGTGTGTGTCTGTGTGTGTTTCTGTGTGTGTGTCTTTCCGTGTGTCTTTGTGTGTGGGTCTGTGTATCTCTGTGCGTGTGTGTGTGTGTGTGTGTGTGTGTGTTTGTCGATGCGTGTGAGTATGTGTGTGTGTGTGGGTGTGTGTGTCTGTTTGTGACAGCATGTGTATGGGTGTGTGGGTGTGTGACTGTGTGTGTCTGTGCGTGTGTGTGTGTGTGCCTGGGTGTGTGTGTGTCTGGGTGTGTGTATCTGTGTGTATGTCTGTGCGTGTATCTGGGTGTCTGTGTCTGTGTTTGTGTCTGGGTGTGTGTGTGACTCTGCATGTGTCTGGGTGTGTGTGTGTTTGTGTGTTTGTTTGTGTGTGTGTCTGTGCATGTGATTATGCATGTGTCGGGGTGTCTGTGTCTGTGAGTGTCTATGCATGTGTGTGTGACTGTGTGTGTGTCTGGGTGTGTATGTTTGTGCACGTGACTGTGCATGTGTCTGCCTGTCTATGTGCGTGTGTCTGGGCATGCATGTGTCTGGGTGTGCATGTGTCTGGGTGTGTGACTCTGCATGTGTCTGGGTGTGTGTGGCTGTGTGTGTGTCTTGGTGGGTGTGTGTCTGTGCATGTGAATCTGCATGTGCCCGGGTGTGTGAATCTGCATGTGACTGTGTGTGTGTGTGTGTGTGTGTGTTTGTAGGTGTGTCTGTGTGGGTCTGTGCATGGGTGTGTGTGTCTGTGCATGTGACTGTGTGTGTGTTGTGGTTTGTATGTATCTGTGCATGTGTGTGTTTCTGTGTGTGTGTCTTTCCGTGTGTCTTTGTGTGTGGGTCTGTGTATCTCTGTGCTTGTGTGTGTGTGTGTGTGTGTGTGTGTGTGTGTGTGTTTGTCGATGCGTGTGAGTATGTGTGTGTGTGTGGGTGTGTGTGTCTGTTTGTGACAGCATGTGTATGGGTGTGTGGGTGTGTGACTGTGTGTGTGTCTGTGCGTGTGTGTGTGTGTGCCTGGGTGTGGGTGTGTGTATCTGTGTGTATGTCTGTGCGTGTATCTGGGTGTCTGTGTCTGTGTTTGTGTCTGGGTGTGTGTGTGACTCTGCATGTGTCTGGGTGTGTGTGTGTTTGTGTGTTTGTTTGTGTGTGTGTCTGTGCATGTGATTATGCATGTGTTGGGGTGTCTGTGTCTGTGAGTGTCTATGCATGTGTGTGTGACTGTGTGTGTGTCTGGGTGTGTATGTTTGTGCACGTGACTGTGCATGTGTCTGCCTGTCTATGACTGTGCGTGTGTCTGGGTGTGCATGTGTCTGGGTGTGCATGTGTCTGGGTGTGCATGTGTCTGGGTGTGCATGTGTCTGGGTGTGTGTGTGTCTGTGTGTGTGTGTGTCTGGGTGAGTGTGTGTGTCTGTGCATGTGACTCTGTATGTGTCTGTGTGTGTGTGTTTGTGTGTGTGTATTTGTGTGTGTGTTTGTGTGTGTGTCTGGATGTGTGTGTCTGTGAGTGTGTGTGTCTGTATGTTTGTCTGGGTGTGTGTGTATCTGTGTGTGTGACTCTGCGTGTGTCTATGTGTGTGTGTGTCTGTGTGTGTGTCTTCGTGTGTAGGTCTATGTATCTCTGTGCAAGTGTGTGTGTCTATGTGTGTTTGTGTGTGCGCCTGTCTGTGTGTTTGTGTCTGTGCATGTGTCGGGGTGTGTGTGTGTCTGGGTGTGTTTATTTGTGTGCGTGTGTCTGGGTTTCTGCGTCTGTTTTTGTGTCTGGGTGTGTGTGTGACTTTGCGTGTGGCTGGGTATGTGTGCGTCTGTGTGTTTTTGTGTGTGTTTGTGTGTGTGTCTGTGCATGTAACTATGCATGTGTTGGGGTGTGTGTGTGTGTCTGTGAGTGTCTATGCATGTGTGTGTGACTGTGCGTGTGACTGGGTATGTGTGTCTGTGTATGTGACTGTGCACGTGTCTGCCTGTCTGTGACTGTGACTGTGTGTGCATGTGTCTGGGTGTGTGTGTGTGTCTGTGCATGTGACTATGCATGTGTTGGTGTGTGTGTGTCTATTTGTGTGTGTTTGTGTGTGTGTGTTTGTGTGTCTGTGTGTGTCTATGCATGTGTGTGTGTGTGATAGTGTATGTGCCTGGGTGTGTGTGTCATTGCATATGACTGTGCGCATGTCTGCGTGTCTGTGACTGTGCGTGAGTCTGGGTGTGCATGTGTCTGGGTGTGTATCTGTCTGTGTGTGTGTGTGTGCGTTTGTGTGTGTGTATTTGAGTGTGTGTTTGTGTGTGTGTCTGGGTGTGTGCTGAAGGCCTTTGTGAGATCAAAGAAGGCCATGTACAGTGGTTGGTGCTGTTCCCTGCATTTCTCTTGTAATTGACGTGCGGTGAAGATCATGTCCATTGTGCCCCTTAGTGGGCAGAATCCGCATTGCGACTCTGGGAGGAGCTCTTCGGCCACTGGGAGAAGGCGATTGAGGAGGATTCTTGCGATGACTTTCCCTGTGGCAGATAGCAGGGAAACCCCTCTCTAATTACCGCAATAAGACTTGTCACCTTTCTTGAAGATGGTTACAATTACGGCATCTCTGAGATCCCCTGGCATGCTCTCCTCCTTCCAGATAAGAGAAATGAGTTCATGAATTCACGCCAGTAGTGCTTCTATGCCATGCTTTATTGCCTTGGCGGGGATTCCATCTGCTCCTGAGGCCTTGTTGTTCTTCAGTTGTCGGATGGCCTTTTCATCCTCATGCCGGGATGAGGTTGTGTTTAGATGCTGGCAGGTAGCATGCTGTGGGATGGAATTGAGGACACTCGTGTCGAAGACAGAGTTGTGGTTAAGGAGATCTTTGAAGTGCTCCTTCCAGTGGGCACTGACTGCTTCCCTGTCCTTGATGAGTACCTCTCCGTTCTTGGCCTGCAGTGGGGAAGTGCCTTGGGTGCTTGGGCCATAGATGGTCTGTCCTCCTCAAATTCGGATGCCCTCAAAAGTTTGTCACTGTCGTCCGCCTGCTTCACGACAACGTGCAAGCCGTGATCCTGACCAACGGCTCCACCAGAGACCCAATTCATGTACGAACCAGGGTCAAGCAAGGCTGTGTCATCGCACTAACGCTCATCTCAATCTTCCTTGCTGCAATGCTCCATCTCACCCTCAGTAAGCTCCCCACTGGAGTGGAGCTAATTTACAGAACAAACGGGAAACTGTTCAACCTCCGTCGCCTCCAGTCCAGATCCAAGGTCGTCCCATCCTCTGTCGTCGAATTACAGTATGCAGACGATGCTTGCATCTGTGCTCACTCGGAAGTCGAACTCCAGACTATTGTAAACACCTTCACTGAAGCATACGAGAGCATGGGCCTTGCACTAAACATCCGTAAGACAAAGGTCCTCTAGCAACCTGCCCCCGCCACACAGTGCTGCCCACTGATTATCAAAATCCATGACAAGGCCTTGGACAACGTGGACCACTTTCCATACATAGAAATATAGAAATATAGAAGATAGGAGCAGGAGTAGGCCATTCGGCCCTTCGAGCCTGCTCCGCCATTCAATGAGATCATGGCTGATCATCCAAATTCAGTACCCTGTCCCTGCCTTCTCCCCATATCCCTTGATCCCTTTAGCCTTTGTGATGAAATATGCCATTCATCACTCATCTGTATTCTCTGTGTGCCTGTGACTGTGGTTTAGTTTCAGTTTCATTTCCCTCACCTCAGTTCCGTTTCCTCACTTGTATTGTATTGTGTAGGGCTCCGCCCATACCTGGCCCCTATGTAAGCAGGCCCAGCATGTCTCGCATCCAGTACAGCAGACATCTGGATGGGGAGACACTTCTCTACTGTGTTACCTTCTAAGTTAATAAAAGCCCGCTTTGTTCCGCCAACATTGAGTCTCGGATTTATTGAGGCACATCAATTTTATTAACTTATTTTTCAACACAATGGATCAACTCTTGAAACCCGAACGTTTGGATTTCGACCAGCATGCTCCGGACGCATTGGCACGCTTCGGACACTGGTTTAAGTGTATGGAATTCTTCCTGGACAATTCCGCAGCCATCACAGCCGCTACGGACGCTGAAAGTATGAAACTCGGAATCCTGCGGAATTGGGTAAGCCACCGGGTTTACCCCCTCATCCAAGACGCCGACACGTACCCGGCCACCTGCGACATCTTAAAGGCGCATTACCAGCAGCCTACGAATGAGGTGTATGCTAGGCATCTGCTCGCTACTCGCGCACAGCGACCTGGGGAATCGCTGGATGAGTTCCTAGTCACCCTGAAAACGCTGGGCAAAGACTGCAAGTGCCAAGATGTAAAAGCCGCAGTGTACACTGACGAGCTTGTTCGTGATGCCTTTATCACAGGCCTCAGCTCCACTTACATCCGGCAGAGACTGCTGGAAAAAACGGGATTGGACCTGAAACAGGCTGTGGACACAGCGCGATCCCTGGATGTGGCCCAGAGAAACTCGGACGCCTACTCTTCAGCCCGCGCCACCCACGCCGCCACGTGTGCACCAAGGGCGCTGCCATCTTGGAAGGCATCTTCCCTGCCCGGCAGCCCGACACCGTCGGGGCCCCGCTCTCCCCCCAGAAGCCCTACGACAGCCGCGACGCATCGGGGACCCAACTGCTACTTCTGCGGGCAGCCGAAGCACACCAGAAACCTGTGCCCGGCGAAAGGCACCACCTGCTTTAAGTGCGGTAAGAAGGGGCACTTCGGGAAGGTGTGCAGAGGGAACCCCGCCGGAAAATCCGCCACCGCCGCGTGTGCGCCGTGGGAGCGGCCATCTTGGACGCCATCTTGCCCGACCTCGTGGGGTCCGCCATCTTGTGAGCAGACAGCGTGGATGCCATCTTGTCTCGATCAGGGCCCTACAGTGGCATCGGTCACAGTGGACCAGACCAGGCCGCACCCGCTATCCAAATCAATGGTGGACATCGAGGTAAACGGATGCGGGGTTAAATGTTTAATTGACAGTGGAAGCACGGAGAGTTTTATCCACCCTGAACTAGCACAACAACTCTCCCTAACGGTGGTCCCTACTCGGGGTACCATCTCTATGGCTGATAAAACACAGACATCGACCATTATGGGTTACTGCACGGTACAATTGTCCGTTAACGGAACTGTATACGATAATTTTAAAGTACAAATCATGAAGAATCTATGTGCGAGCGTGATCTTGGGCCTGGATTTCCAGTGCCACCACCAAAGCATCACGCTCAATTACGGTGGGTCCCAGCCGCCCCTCACAGTGTGCGGTCTGGCTACCCTGAAGGTAAAGCCACCTTCGCTATTCGCGAACCTTACCCCTAACTGCCGGCCAATAGCGACCAAAAGCAGTAGGTACAGCTGGGAGGACAGGCAGTTTATCGCGACCGAGGTAGACAGGCTCCTGAAGGAGCGCATTATTGAACGCAGCAACAGCCCGTGGCGCGCCCAAGTGGTAGTGGTAAGGGGTAGCGAGAAGAAACGGATGGTGATCGACTATAGCCAAACGATCAACAGGTACACCCAACTAGACGCCTACCTGCTACCCTGCATATCAGAAATGGTGAACCAAATCGCCCAATATCGGGTGTTCTCCACCATCGACCTCAAGTCAGCGTACCACCAGCTCCCTATCAGACCAGAGGACCGCCCGTACACCGCCTTTGAGGTGAACGGACGCCTCTACCAATTCCTCAGAGTCCCCTTTGGGGTGACGAATGGGGTCTCGGTCTTCCAGAGGGAGATGGACCGCATGGTCGATGACCACCACTTGCAGGCAACCTTCCCCTACCTCGACAACGTCATCATCTGCGGTCACAACCAGCAGGATCACGACTCGAACCTCGAGAGGTTCCTGAAAACCGCACAAAAACTCAACCTCACTTACAACGAGGACAAGTGCATTTTCAACACCACGCGCCTCTGTATACTAGGCAGCGTGGTGGAGAATGGGGAAATCGGACCAGACCCCGACTGATTGCGCCCCCTACGGGAGCTGCCCCTGCCCAACACTCCCAAAGCCCTGAAAAGGTGCCTGGGGTTATTTTCTTATTATTCCCAATGGTTCCCCAACTACTCCGACAAAGCCCGCCCCCTCTTGAAAGCATCCTCTTTTCCGCTCTCTGCTGAGGCCCACGCCGCCTTCAAAAGCATTAAGCGGGATATTGAGCGGGCCACGCTACAGGCAGTGGACGAGAACACTCCCTTTCAAGTGGAAAGTGATGCGTCTGACTTTGCCTTGGCGGCCACCCTCAACCAGGCGGGGCGGCCCGTAGCTTTCTTCTCGAGGACCCTCCAAGGGCCCGAGATCAGACACTCCTCCGTGGAAAAGGAGGCCCAAGCCATCGTGGAGGCAGTGCGCCACTGGCGCCACTACCTAGCCGGCAAACGCTTCACCCTACTTACCGACCAGCGGTCGGTAGCATTTATGTTTAATAATAAACAGAAGGGGAAGATCAAAAATGATAAGATTCTCAGGTGGCGGATCGAGCTCTCCACCTTCGAGTATGACATCATATACCGGCCAGGGGCCCTTAACGAATCCCCCGACGCCCTCTCACGAGGGATGTGTGCCAGTGCCACCGGGGATCGGCTACAGACCCTCCACAACGACCTCTGCCACCCAGGGGTCACACGGCTGTTCCACTTCATAAAGTCCCGCAACTTACCCTACTCGATTGAGGAAGTTCGGTCTCTGACCAGGAACTGCCGCACTTGCGCTGAGTGCAAGCCTCGGTTCTACTGCCCAGATAGAGCCCACTTAATCAAAGCTACACGGCCCTTCGAGCGGCTCAGCTTAGATTTCAAGGGCCCCCTCCCGTCGGTCGACCGCAATGTTTACTTCCTGAACATTGTGGACGAATACTCCCGTTTCCCATTCGTCTTCCCCTGCCCAGACATGACCTGCGCCACGGTCATTAAATGCCTCAACAGCCTGTTCTGCCTGTTCGGTATGCCGAGCTACATCCACACGGATAGGGGGGCGTCCTTCATGAGCGAAGAGCTACGCCAATACATGCTGTCCAGGGGGATCGCCACGAGCCGTACCACCAGCTACAACCCCCAGGGTAACGGCCAGGTGGAGCGAGAGAACGGGACAGTATGGAAAGCAGTCACTCTTGCTCTAAGGACCAAGGGCCTCCCTATCTCCTGCTGGCAGGAAGTCCTCCCAGATGTGCTCCATTCGATACGGTCGCTATTGTGTACTGCCACTAATGCCACGCCTCATGAACGAATGTTTGTTTTTCCCCGGAAATCCACCTCAGGCGTATCCATGCCGCCATGGCTTTCCACCCCAGGTCCGGTATTGGTACGAAGGCATGTGAGGGGCCACAAGACGGACCCTCTCGTGGAGTCAGTGCACCTACTCCATGTCAACCCCCAATACGCGTATGTCCGGCACGCCGACGGAAGGGAGGACACCGTGTCCATAAAAGACGTCGCCCCAGCCGGTAATGACAACAACCATGACAACAGCAGCAACAACGATCACAGCAACTCTTACCCACCCACTACTCTTTCATCACCCCCGGAAGAACATCGACCAACGGTACCCCCACCAACTACCCCTTCAACAACCCTGGCAGCGCCCCTGGCAGAGACCCAGGAGGCCACCGGGGACACCCAGCCGACACCCGCGGCACCACAACAGCCACGTCGGTCGCAGAGGACTATCAAACCCCTGAACAGACTGAATCTATAGAAGGGGTGAATGTGATGAAATATGCCATTCATCACTCATCTGTATTCTCTGTGTGCCTGTGACTGTGGTTTAGTTTCAGTTTCATTTCCCTCACCTCAGTTCCGTTTCCTCACTTGTATTGTATTGTGTGGGGCTCCGCCCATACCTGGCCCCTATGTAAGCAGGCCCAGCGTGTCTCACATCCAGTACAGCAGACATCTGGATGGGGAGACACTTCTCTACTGTGTTACCTTCTAAGTTAATAAAAGCCTTGCTTTGTTCCGCCAACATTGAGTCTCGGATTTATTGAGGCACATCAGCCTTAAGAAATATATCCAACTCTTTTTTGAATATATTTAATGAACTGGCCTCCACCGCCCTCTGTGGCAGAGAATTCCAAAGGTTCACCACACTCTGGGTGAAGAAATTCCTCCCCATTTCAGTCCTAAATGGCTTACCCCTTATCCTTAGACTATGACCCCTGGTTCTGGACTCCCCGGCCATCATAAACATCCTTCCTGCATCTAGTCTGTCCAGGCCTGACAGAATTTTATAGGTTTTGATGAGATCCCCTCTCAATCTTCTAAACTCCAGTGAGTATAAGCCCAATCGACACAATCTCTCCTCATACGTCATTCCTGCCATCCCAGGTATCAGCCTGGTGAATCTTCGCTGCACTCCTTCCATGGCAAGAACGTCCTTCCTCGGGTAAGGCGACCAAAACTGCACACAATACTCAAGGTGTGGTCTCACCAAGGCCCTGTACAACTGTAGCAAGACATCCTTGTTCCTGTACTCGAACCCT
Source organism: Somniosus microcephalus (assembly GCF_052327205.1). Lineage (NCBI taxonomy): Eukaryota > Metazoa > Chordata > Chondrichthyes > Squaliformes > Somniosidae > Somniosus > Somniosus microcephalus. The sequence goes on from NC_140989.1 coordinate 205,660,758, forward strand.
CTTGCTACGAAGGCCAACATACCATTTGCCTTCTTAACCGCCTGCTGCACCTGCATGCTTAACTTCAGCGACTGGTGCACAAGAACATCCAGGTCTCTTTGCACTTCCCCTTCTCCCAATCTATTGGCTGAAGTGACCAGACTCCAAGGAAGGCAGGAATGGTAGGCTCCCTGGCACCTTTTGACAGCAAGTCACAGTCTTGGGAGGAGTATTGTGAAATACTGGGCCATTTCTTTATGGCAAACGAGGTGGACAGTGCTGAAAAGAAAAGGGCCATTTTACTGAGTTGTGTGGGAGCGCAAACCTATACACGGATGAGGAATCTGCTGAGCCCGGAGCGGCCAGGGGAAAAATCTTTTGACGAGTTGGTGAGTCTACTAAAGAATCATTTCAATCCGAAACCTAGTGAAATAGTACACAGAGATGGAAATTCAATTCGAGGATTAGGAGGCCGGGAGAAAGCGTTACCGAGTATGTGGAGGAGCTTCGGAAGCTCGCACAGGACTGTAATTTTGGAAATGCGCTCACAGTCATGTTAAGGGACAGACTAGTATGCGGAGTTAACAACGACAGTATACAGCAAAGGTTGCTGTCAGAAGAAGGATTAACATTTGAGACGGCACTTAAAAAAGCACAAGCCATGGAGATGGCTAACAAGGACATTAAGGACTTAAACAGTATGAGCAAGGAGAAATGGAGTAAACCAGTGGGAGGAGCTGTTTTCAAGATGGAAGCTGGCGCGAAAAGTCCACCAGTCGGGGTTGGGGATTGCTACCGATGTGGCGGGACGAGCCATTATGCAAAGGACTGCAGGTTTGCAAAGACAAAGTGCCACAATTGTGGAAAAATAGGGCACTTAAAGAAAGTCTGTGAAAGGGCAGTGAGTGAGCGAAGCAGTGCTAAAGGGGCAAAGCATGCTAAAGGAGGGAGGGAGAAGTACACAAAGCGGGCAAATTACATACAAGAGGAAGAGTCTAGTGAGTCTAGTGAGGAGGTTTTCACTATATACAGTATAGACACTTCAAGGCCCAACGTACCCCCTCTCACTCAGTATTTGATAGTGAACGGAGGTCAAGTAAAGTTTGAGATTGACACTGGATGTAGTGTAATCATAAGGTCGCACACTGAGTACGCCAAGCTATGGGGGGAAGCAAAAGTACCAGAGCTAGGTACATGCCCATTAGTCTCAAAACCTACACAGGACAGAAGGTGGACATTTTGGGGGCAGCCGAAGTACAAGTGGAACACAAAGGAGTCACCAAAGAGCTTACGGTGGTAGTTGTATCAGGGTCAGGGCCAAACCTGTTAGGGCGAGGGTGGATCAGTGAGTTGAGTGTGGACTGGCAGGCAATGAATAAAATGGAGGACAGTACAGAGGCACTGCAAGAAGTGCTGATGAAGCATGAGTTAGTGTTCAAGGACGAACTGGGCACCTTAAGGGGAGCCACAGCCAAGATTCATGTAGCCAGTGATGCCACGCCTCGTTTCTTTAAACCAAGGTCGGTACCTTTTGCAATGAAAACCAAGGTTGAGGCAGAACTAGATCGCCTGCTAAAGGACAAAGTAATAGAACCAGTGAAATTTTCAGACTGGACGGCACCAATAGTCCCGGTATTGAAGCCCGACGGTAACGTAAGGGTGTGTGGTGACTAAGTTAACAGTGAACAGAGTATCATCACTGGAACAGTACCCCATTCCAAGAATGGAGGACATGTTAACATCACTCGCTGGGGGAGAAAGATTCAGCAAACTGGATGGGGTGTGTGTGTGTGTGTCTGTCTGTGTGTATGGCTGTGCATGCGTCTGTGTGTGTGTGTCTGTGTGTGTGACTGTGCATGTGTGTCTGCGTGTGTCTGTGTGTGTGTCTGGGTGTTTATGTCTGTGTGTGTGACTGCGTGTGTGCCTGGGTGCATGTGTCTGCGTGTCTGTGCGTTTGACTGGGTGTGTGTGTCTATGTGTTTGTGTGTGGGTCTGTGTGTGTCTGTGCATGGGTGTGTGTCTGTGCGTGTGTTGGTGTGTGTGTGTCTGTGCATGTGACTGTGCATGTGTTGGTGTGTGTATGTGACTGTGCATGTGACTGTGCATGTGTGTGTGTCTGTGTGTGTGTCTATGTGTGTCAGTCTGTGTATCTCTGTGCATGTGTGTGTGTGTGTCTGTGCGTGTGTCTGTGTGTGTGTCTGGGTGCGTGTGTCTGTGTGTGTGACTGTGTGTGTGCCTGGGAGCATGTGCCTGTGTGTCTGAATGTGCGTGTGTCTGGGTGTGTGAGCCTGCATATGTGTCTGGGTTTCTGTGCCTGTGTGTGTGTGTCTTGGTGTGTGTGTTTGTATGTGTGTTTGTATGTGTGTCTGTATGTGTGACTGTGTGTGTGTCTGGCTGTGTGTGTCTGTGTGTGACTATGTGTGTGTCTGGGTGTGTATGTCTGTGTGTGTGCCTGGGCATGTCTGTGTGTGTGTGTGACTCTGCGTGTGGCTGGGTGTGTGTCTGGGTGTGTGTGTGTCTGTGCATGTGAATCTGCATGTGTCCGGGTGTGTGTGTGTCTGTGTGTGTGTGTTTTTGTGTGTGTTTGTGTCTGGGTGTGTGTGTTTCGGTGTGTGTGTGTGTCTGTACGTGTGTCTGGGTGTGTGTGTAACTGTGCGTGTGACTCTGCATGTGTATCTCTTTGTGTGTGTCTTTGTATGTGTCTTCATGTGTTGGTCTGTGTATAACTGTGCAGGTGTGTGTGTGTGTCTATGTGTGCCTGTGTGTGTGCCTGTGTGTGTGTCTGTGTGTGTGCATCTCTGCATGTGTAGTGGTGTGTGTGTGCCTGTGCGTGTGACTGTGCATGTGTCGGCATGTGAGTGTGCCTGTGCATGAGACTGTGTGTGTGTCTGTGTTTGTGTGTCTGTGTGTGTGTCTTTGTGTGTGTCTTTTGTGTGTGGGTCTGTGTATCTCTGTGCATGTGTGTGTCTTTGTGTGTGTGTGTGTGTGTGTGTGTGACTGTGCGTGTGTCAGCATGTGTATGTGTCTGTGTGTGTGACTGTGCATGTGTTGGGGTGTGTGTGTGTCTGTGCATGTGTCAGCGTGTGTGTGTCTGTGTGTGTGACTGTGCATGTTTGTGTCTGTGTGTGTGTCTGTGTGTGTGTCTGGTTGTGTGTGTCTGTGCGTGTGTCTGTGTGTGTGACTGTGTGTCTGCGTGCGTGTGTCTGTGTGTGTGACTGTGCATGTATCTGGTTGTATGTGTCTGGGTGTGTGTCTGGGTGTGTGTCTGGGTGTGTGTCTGGGTGTGTGTCTGGGTGTGTGTCTGGGTGTGTGTCTGGGTGTGTGTCTGGGTGTGTGTCTGGGTGTGTGTCTGGGTGTGTGTCTGGGTGTGCGTCTGGGTGTTTTTGCCTGTGTGTGCGTCTGTGTTTTTGCCTGTGTGTGTGTCTGGGTGTATGTGTCTGGGTGTGTGTCTGGGTGTGTGTGTCTGGCTTTGTGCGTCTGTGTGTGTGACTGTACGTATGCGTGTCTGGGTGCGTGTGTCTAGGTGTGCATCTCGGTGGGTGTGTCTGTGTGTGTGACTGTGCATGTGTCTTGGTGTGTGTGCCTGTGTGTGTGTCTGTGTGTGTGCGTGTGCGTGTGCGTGTGCGTGTGCGTGTGCGTGTGCGTGTGTGTGTGTGTGTGTGTGTGTGTGTGTGTGTGTGTGTCTATGTGTGTGGCTGCGCGTGTGAGTGTGTGTGTGTGTGTGTGCGTGTCTGTGTGTTTAACTGTGTGTCTGTGTGTTTGTCTGGGTGCATGTGTCTGGGTGTGTGTCTCCATGTCTGTGTCTGTGTTTGTGTCTGTGTGTGTGTGTGACTCTGCATGTGTCTGTGTGTGTGTGTTTGTGTGTGCATCTGGGTGTGTGTGTGTGTGTGTGTGTGTGTGTGTCTGTATGTGTGTCTGGATGTGTGTGTAGCTGTGCGTGTGACTCTGTGTGTCTGTGTGTATGTGCATCTGTGTGTATCTTTGTGTGTGTCTTCGTGTGTGTGTCTGTATATCTCTGTGCAGGTGTGTGTGTGTCACTGCGTGTGTCTGTGTGTTTGCCTGTGCATGTGTCTGTGTGTGTATGTCTGTGCATGTGAATCTGCATGTGTCCGGGTGTATGTGTGTGTGTGGTTGTGTGTGTGTGTTTGTGTGTGTGTCTGTGTGTGTCTGTGCATCTGTGTGTGTGTCTGTGCATGTGTCAGGGTGTGTGTGTGTCTGTGCGTGTGACTGTGCATGTGTTGGGGTGTGTGTGTATCTGTGCATGTGACTCTGCATGTGTCAGCATGAGTGTGTGTCTGAGTGTGTGACTGTGCATGTGTGTGTCTGTGTGTGTGTGTCTGCATGTGTGTCTTTGTGTGTGAGTCTGTGTATCTCTGTGCATGTGTGTGTGTCTATGCGTGTCTGTGTGTGCATGTGTGTGTGTCTGTGCATGTGACTGTATGTGTGTGTGTGTGTCTGTGTGTGTCTGTGTGTGTGTCTGTGTCTGTGCCTGTGTGTGTAACTGTGTGTGTTTCTGGGTGCGTGAGTCTGTGTGTGTGACTGTGCATGTGTTGGTGTGTGTGTGTGTGTGTCTTTGCATTTGACTGTGCATGTGTCTGTGTGCGTGTGTCTGTGTGTTTGATTGTGTGTGTCTTCATGTGTGGGTCTCTGTATCTCTGTGCAGGTGAGTGTGTGTCTATGTGTGTCTGTGTGTGTGCCTCTGCATGTATCTGTGTGTGTGTCTGTGCATGTGTGTGTGTCTGTGTTTTTGTGTCTGTGTGTGTGTCTTTGTGTGTGGGTCTGTATATCTCTGTGCATGTGTGCATCTGTGTGTGTTTCTTTGTGTCTGGGTGTGTGTGCTGTGTGTGTGTCTGGGTGTGTGTGTCTGTGTGTGTCTGTGTGTGTGTGCTATGTGTGTGACTGTTTGTGTGTCTGGGTGCGTGTGTCTGTGTGTGTGATTGTGCGTGTGTCTGGGTGTGTGTGTCTGTGTGTGCACCTGGGTGTGTCTGAGTGTGTGTGTCGGGGTGTGTGTCTGGGTGTGTGTGTGTGTCTGTCTGTGTGACTGTGCGTGTGATGTGTGTGTTTGTCTGTGTGTCTGGATGTGTGTGTCTGTGTGTGTGTCTGGGTGTGTGTCTGTGTTTGTATTTGTGCATGTGTCTGAGTGTGTGTTAGGTGTGTGTGTGCGTGCATGAGTGTGACTATGCATGTGTTGGGGTGTGTGTGTCTGGGTGTGTGTGTCTGGGTGTGTGTCTGTGCATGTGACTGTGCGTGTTTGCCTGTCTGTGGCTATGGGTGTGTGTGTGCTTGGTTGTGTGTCTGGGTATGTGTCTGTCTGTGACTCTGCATGTGTCTGGGTGTTTGTGGGCCTATGTGTGTGTGTTTGTGCTTGTGTCTGTGTGTGTCTATGCATGTGTGTGTGACTCTGCATGTGCCTGGGTGTGTGTGTCATTGCATGTGACTGTGCTCATGTCTGCGTGTCTGTGACTGTGCATGTGTCTGGGTGTGCATGTGTCTGGGTGTGTGTGTGTCTAGGTGTGTATGTGTCTGGGTGTGTGACTCTGCATGTGTCTGGCTGTGTGTGTGTCTGTGTGTGTGTGTCTGTGTGTGTGTGTCTGTGTGTGTGTGTCTGTGTGTGTGTGTCTGTGTGTGTGTGTCTGGTTGTGTGTGTCAGGGTGTGTGTGTCAGGGTGTGTGTGCATGTGTATCTTGGTGCGTGTGTATCTGTGCGTGTGACTCTGCGTGTGTCTGGGTGTTTGTCTTTGTGTGTGCCTCTGCAAGTATCTGTCATAGAGTCATAGAGTTTTACAGCACAGAAAGAGGCCCTTCGGCCCATCGTGTCTGCGCCGCCCATCCCTCCCTGTCCAGTCTAATCCCATTTTCCAGCATTTGGTCCATAGACTTGTATGCAATGGCATTTCAAGTGCTCATCCAAATGCTTCTTGAATGTTGTGAGGGTTCCTGCCTCTACCACCCTTTCAGGCAGTGAGTTCCAGCTTCCAACCACCCTCTGGGTGAAAAAGTTCCTCCTCAAATCCCCCCTAAATCTCCTGCCCCTTACCCTGAATCTATGCCCCCTTGTTATTGACCACCCTACTAAGGGGAAAAGTTCCTCTTTGTCTACCCTATCTATGCCCCTCATCATTTTGTACACCTCAATCAGGTCCCCCCTCAGCCTTCTTTGCTCCAAGGAAAACAACCCCAGCCGTCCAGTCTCTCTTCATAGCTGAGGCGCTCCATCCCAGGTAACATCCTGGTGAATCTTCTCTGCACCCTCTCCAAAGCAATCACATCCTTCCTATAGTGAGGCGACCAGAACTGCACACAGTACTCCAGCTGTGGCCTCACCAGCGTTTTGTACAGCTCCATCATAACCTCCCTGCTCTTATATTCTATGCCTCTGCTAATGAAGGCAAGTATCCCATAAGCCTTTTTAACCACCTTATCTACCTGTTCCGCTGCCTTCAGGGATCTATGTACATGTACACCAAGGTCCCTCTGACCCTTTGTACTTCCTAGGGTCCTACCACTCATTGTGTATTCCCTTGCCTTATTTGTCCGTCCAAAATGCATCACCTCGCACTTTTCCGGGTTAAATTCCATTTGCCACTTTTCCGCCCATCTGACCAACCCGTTAATATTGTCCTGTAGCCTGAGGCTTTCCTCCTCGCAATTTACCACCCCACCAATTTTCGTGTCATCCGCGAACTTACTGATCATACCCTTTACATTCTCATCCAAATCATTTATGTAGATCACAAACAGCAAGGGACCCAGCACCGATCCCTGAGGTACCCCACTGGACACAGGCTTCCAGTCACAAAAGCATCCTTCGACCATCACCCTCTGCCTCCTGCCACTCAGCCAGTTTAGGATCCAACACGCCAAGGCCCCCTGGATCCCATGGGCTCTTACCTTCTTGACCAGTCTCCTATGCGGGACCTTGTCAAAAGCTTTACTGAAGTCCATGTAAACCACATCCACAGCATTTCCCTCATCCACACACCTAGTCACCCCCTCGAAAAATTCAATCAGATTGGTCAGACATGATTTACCCTTGACAAAGCCATGCTGACTATCCCCGATTAATCCTTGCCTCTCCAAGTGGAGACTAATTTTGTCCCTCAGAATTTTTTCCAATAATTTCCCTACCACAGATGTTAGGCTCACTGGCCTGTAATCCCCTGGTTTATCCCTGCTACCCTTCTTGAATAATGGTACTACGTTAGCTGTTCTCCAGTCCTCTGGTACATCCCCTGTGGCCAGAGAGGTTTTGAAAATTTGTGTCAGAGCCCCTGCAATCTCCTCCTTTGCCTCACACAACAGCCTGGGATACATCTCGTCCGGGCCTGGGGATTTATCCACTTTTTGGCCTGCTAAAACCGCTAGTACCTCCTCCCTCTCGATGCTAATATGTTCAAGTATGTCACAGTCCCCTTGCCCGACTTCTATGTCTACATCGGCTTTCTCCATAGTGAACACTGAGGCAAAAAATTCATTTAAAACCCCGCCTACATCATCTGGCTCTGCACACAGCTTGCCACTTTGGTCCCTAATGGGCCCTACCCTTTCCCTGGTTATCCTCTTGCCCTTAATATACTTATAAAACATCTTAAGATTTTCCTTTATTTTGCTCGCCAGTGTTATTTCATGGCCCCTCCTCGCCCTCCTAATTTCCTTTTTAAGTATGCCCCTGCACCTCTTATACTCCTCTAGGGCTTCCACTGTCTTTTGTCTTTTGTAACTGCCAAAAGCCCCCCTTTTTTTCCTAATGCATTTTTGTATATCCTTTGTCATCCAAGGTTCCCTTTGCTTGTTGGTCCCACCCTTGACCTTTACAGGAACATGTTGGCGTTGTACTCTCTCTATTTCCCTTCTGAAAGCCTCCCACTGCTTTGATGTGCATTTTCCTATAAGTAGCTGCTCCCAGTCCACTTTTGCCAGATCCTGTCTTATCTTATTAAAATCGGCCTTCCCCCAATTTAGAACCCTGATTTCCGGGCCGTCTTTGTCTTTTTCCATGACCACCTTAAATCTCACCGAATTGTGGTCACTATCGCCAAAATGCTCTCCTACAGACACTTCCACCACCTGCCCGGCTACATTCCGTAGAATTAGGTCCAGTACCGCCCCCTCTCTTGCAGGACTTTCTACATGTTGGCTTAAAAAGCTTTCCTGGATGCACTTTAAGAATTCTGCTCCCTCCCAGCCTTTCACACTCTGACTATCCCGATTTATATTGGGGAAGTTGAAATCCCCCACTATTACTACCCTATTATTTTCACACTTTTCTGATATCTGCCTGCATATCTGTTCCTCTATCTCCCCCTGACTGTTTGGGGGCCTATAGTACACTCCCAGCAAAGTGCTTGCCCCCTTTTTGTTTTTAAGTTCTACCCATATGGCCTCATTAGAGGAACCCGCTAATATATCATCCCTCCTTACAGCAGTAATAGACTCCTTAATTAATATTGCAACACCCCCTCCCCTTTTACACCCCCCTCTGTCTCGCCTGAAGATTCTATACCCCGGAATATTTAGCTGCCAGTCCTGACCCTCCCTCAACCATGTCTCCGTGATAGCAACAATATCGTACTCCCATGTGTTCAACAACAACTTCAGTTCATCCACCTTATTTGCAAGACTCCTTGCATTAAAATAAATGCCTTCCAGCCCTGCCATATTCCCTTTTGCCTTCACATCTTTGCTCTGCCTTCCCTGCTGACTTGTTTTTTCCACCTTATTTGGCTGTACATCACCCCCTACTATAGCTCCACTCTGTATCCCATCCCCCTGCCGAATTAGTTTAAACCCCCCTCAGCAGTGCTAGCAAACCTCCCCGCAAGGATATTGGTTCCCTTCTGGTTCAGGTGTAAACCGTCCGACTTGTACAAGTCCCACCTGTCCCAGAAGCAGACCCAGTGATCCAGGAAACTAAAGCCCTCCCTCCTGCACCATCCCTTTAGCCACGCATTCATCTGTTCTATCCTCCTATTCCTATACTCACTAGCACGTGGCACCGGGAGTAATCCAGAGATTACAACCTTTGAGGTCCTGCTCCTTAATCTTGCCCCTAGCTCCCTAAATTCTTGCTGCAGGACCTCATCCCTCTTTTTACCTATGTCGTTGGTACCAATGTGGACCACGACCTCTGGCTGTTCACCCTCCCCCTCCAGAATGCCCTGCAGCCGCTCAGTGACATCCTTGACCCTGGCACCAGGGAGGCAACAAACCATCCTGGATTCACGTCTACGGCCACAGAAACGCCTATCTGTTCCCCTTACTATAGAATCCCCTACGACTATTGCTCTCCCACTCTTTTTCCTCCCCTCCTGGGCAGCAGGAGCACCCCCAGTGCCAGGAAGCTGGCTGCTGCTGCCTTCCCCTGGTGAGTCATTCCCCCCAACAGTATCCAAAACGGTATACTTGTTTGAGAGGGGAATGGTCACAGGGGTTTTCTGCACTACCTGCCTACTTCTATTGCTCCGCCTGGTGGTCACCCATTTCCTTTCTTCCTGTGCAGCCCTTCCCTGCGGTGTGACCAACTCACTAAACGTGCTATCCACGAACTTCTCAGCCTCGTGAATGCTCCACAACCCATCCACCCGCAGCTCCAGCTCCTCAATGCGGTCTGCTAATAGCTGCAGATGGATGCATTTCCTGCACACGTAGCCACCAGGGGCAGTGTCCCTGAATTCTCACATGGAGCAGGAGGAGCACATCACGGGGCTGGGCTCCCCTGGCATGACTTTCCCCTTAATTAATTTAAATCAATTTACTATCACCAATTAAAGATATCTCTAAGGCTCTTGTATAGTCTACCAACAGTACCTGCTACACCAGAAAAGACCCTAGTAACGATAAACTACAGAGTTAAAGTTTAAAAAAGAGAAATACTCACCAACCAATCACTTACCTGCTCCCTGGTGACGTCACACACTGACTATTTTTTACCTCTCTCCCCGCTGCGGAGTTGGTAAGCCTCGCTGGTCATGGGTTTTTATACCCGGCTGCTCCTCCTCTGCTCCCGCTGCTCCGAGTGCTCTCGGGCCTCGCTGGTCGTGGGTTTTTATACCCGACTGCTCCTCCTCTGCTCCCGCTGCTCCGAGTGCTCTCGGGCCTCGCTGGTCGTGGGTTTTTATACCCGGCTGCTCCTCCTCTGCTCCCGCTGCTCCGAGTGCTCTCGGGCCTCGCTGGTCGTGGGTTTTTATACCCGGCTGCTCCTCCTCTGCTCCCGCTGCTCCGAGTGCTCTCGGGCCTCGCTGGTCGTGGGTTTTTATACCCGGCTGCTCCTCCTCTGCTCCCGCTGCTCCGAGTGCTCTCGGGCCTCACTGGTCGTGGGTTTTTATACCCGGCTGCTCCTCCTCTGCTCCCGCTGCTCCGAGTGCTCTCGGGCCTCGCTGGTCGTGGGTTTTTATACCCGGCTGCTCCTCCTCTGCTCCGAGTGCTCTCGGGCCTCGCTGGTCGTGGGTTTTTATACCCGGCTGCTCCTCCTCTGCTCCCGCTGCTCCGAGTGCTCTCGGGCCTCGCTGGTCGTGGGTTTTTATACCCGGCTGCTCCTCCTCTGCTCCGTGTGCTCTCGGGCCTCGCTGGTCGTGGGTTTTTATACCCGGCTGCTCCTCCTCTGCTCCCGCTGCTCCAAGTGTGTGTCTGTGCTTGTGTCGGGGTGTGTGTGTGTCTGTGCATGAGACTGTGCATGTGTGTGTCTGTGTTTGTGTGTCTTTGTGTGTGGGTCTGTGTATCTCTGTGCATGTGTGTGTCTGTGTGTGTGTCTGTGCATGTGACTATGCATGTGTTGGGGTGTGTGTGTGTGTGTGTGTGTGTGTGTGTGTGTGTCTGTGCATGTGACTGTGTGCGTGTTTGCGTGTCTGTGACTATGGGTGTGTGTGTCCTTAGTTGTGTGTCTGGGTATGTGTCCGTGTCTGTGACTCTGCATGTGTCTGGGTGTTTGTGGGCCTATGTGTGTGTGTTTGTGTGTGTGTCTATGCATGTGTGTGTGACTCTGTGTGTGCCTGGGTTTGTGTGTCATTGCATGTGACTGTGCTCATGTCTGCGTGTCTTTGACTGTGCATGTGTCTGGGTATGCATGTGTCTGGGTGTGTGTGTGCCTAGGTGTGTATGTGTCTGGGTGTGTGACTCTGCATGTGTCTGGCTGTGTGTGTGTCTGGTTGTGTGTGTCAGGGTGTGTGTGTGTGTGTGTGCACGTGTATCTCGGTGCGTGTGTATCTGTGCGTGTGACTCTGCGTGTGTCTGGGTGTTTGTCTTTGTCTGTGCCTCTGCAAGTATCTGTGTGTGTGTCTGTGCATGTGTTGGGGTGTGTGTGTGTCTGTGCGTGAGACTGTGCATGTGTGTGTCTGTGTTTGTGTGTCTTTGTGTGTGGGTCTGTGTATCTCTGTGCATGTGTGTGTCTGTGTGTGTTTGTTTGTGTGTGTGTGTGACTGTGCATGTGTCTGCGTGTGTGTGTCTGTGCATGTGACTGTGCGTGTGTGTGTGTCTCCATACTTGTCTTTGTGTGTGTCTGTCTGTCTGTCTGTGTGTGTGTCTGTCTGTGCGTGTGTCTCCGTTTGGGTCTGGGTACGTGTGTCTGGGTGTGTGACTCTGCGTGTGCCTGGGTGTGTGTGTCCGGGTGTGTGTGTGTCTGTGTGTTTGTGTGTGTGTGTGTGTTTGTGTGTAGGTCTGTTTGTGTCTGTGCATTTGTCGGGGTGTGTGTGTGTGCCAGTGACTGTGCGAGAGTTGAGATGTGTGTGTCTGTGAATGTGAATGTGCATGTGTCAGCTTGTGTGTGTGTCTGTGCATGTGACAGTCTGTGTATCTCTGTGCATGTATGTGTGTGTGTCTATGCATGTCTGTGTGTGTATCTGTGCATGTGTGTGAGTAACTGTGCGCGTGTGTGTGTGTGTGTGTCTGTGCATCTGACTGCATGTGTCAGTGTGTGAGTGTCCGTGCATGTGATTGTGTGTGTGCGTGTGTGCGTGTGTGCACGTGCGCGCGTGTGTGCGTGTGTGTTTTTCTGTGCATGTGACTGTGCACATTTCTGCATATCTGTGACTGTGCATGTGTCTGGGTGTGCGTGTGTCTGGGTGCGTGTTTGTGTGTGTGTCTGGGTGTGTGTGTCTGTGTGTGTGCCTGTGTGTGTGTGGGTCTGTGTATCTCTGTGCATGTGTGTATGTGGTTCTATGCATGTCTGTGTGTGTGCCTGTGTCTGTGTGTGTGTGTCTGTGTGTGTGTTTCTGTCTGTGTGTGTGATTGTGTGTGTGTCTGTGGGTGGGTGTGTGTCGGTGCATGTGACTGTGCATGCGTCTGGGTGTGTGTGTTTTTGCATGTGACGGTGCATGTGTTGGGGTGTGTGTGTGTCTGTGCATGTGACTGTGCATGTGTCGGCGTGTGTGTGTGTGTGTGTGTCTGTGCGGGAGACTGTACATGAGTGAGTCTGTGTGTGTGTGTCTTTGTGTGCGTGCGTGGGTGTGTGTTTGTGTGTGTGTGTCTGGGTGTGTGCATCTGTGTTTGTGTCTGGGTGTGTGTGTGACTCTGCGTGTGTCTTGGTGTGTGTGTGACAGTGCATGTTTTGGGGTGTGTGTGTGTCTGTGTGTGTCTATGCACGTGTGTATGTGACTGTGCATGTGTTTCTGTGCATGTGACTGTGCGCATGCCTGCATGTCTGTGACTGTGCATGTGTCTGGGTGTGCATGTGTCTGGGTTTGTCCGGGTGTGTATGTGTCTGGGTATCCGTGCATGTGATTGTGTGTGTGCGTGTGTGCATGTGTGCACGTGCGCGCGTGTGTGCGTGTGTGTTTTTCTGTGCATGTGACTGTGCACATTTCTGCATATCTGTGACTGTGCATGTGTCTGGGTGTGCGTGTGTCTGGGTGCGTGTTTGTGTGTGTGTCTGGGTGTGTGTGTCTGTGTGTGTGCCTGTGTGTGTGTGGGTCTGTGTATCTCTGTGCATGTGTGTATGTGGTTCTATGCATGTCTGTGTGTGTGCCTGTGTCTGTGTGTGTGTGTCTGTGTGTGTGTTTCTGTCTGTGTGTGTGATTGTGTGTGTGTCTGTGGGTGGGTGTGTGTCGGTGCATGTGACTGTGCATGCGTCTGGGTGTGTGTGTTTTTGCATGTGACGGTGCATGTGTTGGGGTGTGTGTGTGTCTGTGCATGTGACTGTGCATGTGTCGGCGTGTGTGTGTGTGTGTGTGTGTGTCTGTGCGGGAGACTGTACATGAGTGAGTCTGTGTGTGTGTGTCTTTGTGTGCGTGCGTGGGTGTGTGTTTGTGTGTGTGTGTCTGGGTGTGTGCATCTGTGTTTGTGTCTGGGTGTGTGTGTGACTCTGCGTGTGTCTTGGTGTGTGTGTGACAGTGCATGTTTTGGGGTGTGTGTGTGTCTGTGTGTGTCTATGCACGTGTGTATGTGACTGTGCATGTGTTTCTGTGCATGTGACTGTGCGCATGCCTGCATGTCTGTGACTGTGCATGTGTCTGGGTGTGCATGTGTCTGGGTTTGTCCGGGTGTGTATGTGTCTGGGTATGTGTGTGTGTGTTTGTGCATGTGTGTTTGTGTGTGTGTTTGTGTGTGTGTCTGATTGTGTGTGTCTGTGTGTCTGTGTCTGTGCATGTGACTGTGTGTGTGTCTTTGTCTGTGGGTCTGTGTATCTCTGTGCATGTGTGTGTGTCTATACGTGTCTGGGTGCGTGTGTCTGTGTGTGTGAGTCTCTGTGTGTGTGTGACTGTGCGTGTGTCTGGGTGTGTGTGTGTGTCTGTGTGTGTGTTGGTGTGTGTGTGTGTGAGTGTGCATGTGACTGTGCATGTGTTTATACGTATCTGTGTGTATCTGTGCATGTGTCTGTGTGTGTGTCTGGGTGTGTGTGTCTGTGTGTGTGTCTGGGTGCATGTGCCTGTGTGTGTGACTGTGTGTGTGTCTGGGTGCATGAGTCTGTGTGTGTGTGTGGGTGTGTGTGTCTGGATGTGTCTCTGGGCATGTGTGTCTGTCTGTGTGTGTGTCTGGGTGTGTGAGACTGTGCATGTGAGTGTCTGTGTGTGTGTGTCTGTGTGTGTGTGTATGTGTGTGTGTGTGTGTGTGTGTGAATGACTGTGTGTGTGTGTGTGTCTGTGTGTATGTCTGTGTCTGTTTGTGACTGTGTGTATGTCTAGGTGTGTGTGTCTGTGTGTTTGTCTGTGTGTTTGTGTCAATATTTGTGTCTGTGTGTGTGCCTTTGCATGTATCTGTGTGTGTGTGTCTGTGCGTGTGTCTAGGTGTGTGTGTCTGTGTGTGTGTCTGTGTGTGTGTCTGTATGTGTGACTGTGTGTCTGGGTGCGTGTGTCTGTGTGTGTGGGTCTGGATGTGTGTCTGGGTGTGTGTGTCTGTGTATGTCTGTGTGTGTGTGTCTGTGTGTGTGCCTGTGTGTGTGACTGTGCATGTGTCTGTGTGTGTGACTGTGCGGGTGTCTGTGTGTGTGTCTTTGAGTGTGTGCATCAATATGTGTGTTTGTGTGTATGACTGTGTGTGTCTGGGCATGTGTGTGTCTGTGTGTGTGTCTGGGTGTGTATGTTAGAGAGAGAGAGGGAGAATGAAAGAGGGAGTAGGGGTAATGAGGCTGTGAGCTCTGTGCGAGCTGTGAGTGGATGTGTTTAAGTCGTCATTCACTGCCCCCTCTGGTGCTCCTCTGTTCTACCAGTCACTGAGAGCAAGTCTCTCACTCTTTCTGTCTCTCTCTCTCTTCAAGGAAGCTGACTTTAGGGAGCACCCAGAGATGACACCAGAAGCACATTAAGCTCAGGTAAGTGTCTGTTGTATTTTATATATTGATGAATGTGTGTGTGTGTTTTTTTGAGCGGTTAGCAGTAGGATATGAAGCATAGGTCACTGTGAGCTGGATCTCTCACTCACCAACACAGAAACATTCACACAAAGACGATCGGTGTGAGATTATGAAGCAGTCTGCTGCCAGCTCCTGCCTCAGTCTGTTTGTTGCTGACAAACAATCGAGGAGTAACACTCAATTGAACATCGCTTCACTGTGTCTACCGTTCTTTTCTAAACATTGAACAGGCGCAGAGTCTTTTAAGAGATGTTTTGATCATGTCTGACTGAATTTTATTCCTACAAAGTGCCAAACTGTCAGACTAATCCCTTTTAAGTAGAAGTTGGTCTGGATCTGACATCAGCTCAATCCCAATTAACCATCAAGTGAGAGGCGAGGCCAGAGAGGACAGCTTGAGCATGTCGACAGCCTTAGTTCATGCAAGTAACGGAAAGATTTGGGTGTGTTTGCAGCTCACACACAACTGAAGGCAGCTGGGCAGGGACCGTGGTCAGCAGTCCATGCCCCGAACCCACCCTGATCCTATACTGTCTGAAGGCTCAGGGGGTTAACAGCACCTTGGGTACAGGCTGGACAAGACAACAGAATTCTTAGTGTGGGAATCACCTCGAAGCACACCGGGAGACTCCCAATAAATATCCAGTTCACATTACGAAACACACTGCGACGGGAATATCCACTTCCAGCTCACTGATGGGTGATTCCTCAGGAATATAACAGGTGTGTGAGAGAGTTAATCACTGCAATCGGATGCTTGGATTAGCTACACAGACACTGACTCTCACTGGGGTACAGTTCCACAGACACTGACTCTCACTGGGAAACAGTTCCACAGACACTGACTATCACTGGGAAACAGTTCCACAGACACTGACTCTCACTGGGAAACAGTTCCACAGACACTGACTATCACTGGGGTACAGTTCCACAGACACTGACTCTCACTGGGAAACAGTTCCACAGACACTGACTATCACTGGGAAACAGTTCCACAGACACTGACTCTCACTGGGGTACAGTTCCACAGACACTGACTCTCACTGGGAAACAGTTCCACAGACACTGACTCTCACTGGGAAACAGTTCCACAGACACTGACTCTCACTGGGAAACAGTTCCACAGACACTGACTCTCACTGGGGTACAGTTCCACAGACACTGACTCTCACTGGGAAACAGTTCCACAGACACTGACTCTCACTGGGAAACAGTTCCACAGACACTGACTCTCACTGGGAAACAGTTCCACAGACACTGACTCTCACTGGGGTACAGTTCCACAGACACTGACTCTCACTGGGAAACAGTTCCACAGACACTGACTATCACTGGGAAACAGTTCCACAGACACTGACTCTCACTGAGGTACAGTTCCACAGACACTGACTATCACTGGGAAACAGTTTCACAGACACTGACTATCACTGGGAAACAGTTCCACAGACACTGACTCTCACTGGGAAACAGTTCCACAGACACTGACTATCACTGGGGTACAGTTCCACAGACACTGACTCTCACTGGGAAACAGTTCCACAGACACTGACTATCACTGGGAAACAGTTCCACAGACACTGACTCTCACTGGGGTACAGTTCCACAGACACTGACTCTCACTGGGAAACAGTTCCACAGACACTGACTATCACTGGGAAACAGTTCCACAGACACTGACTATCACTGGGGTACAGTTCCACAGACACTGACTCTCACTGGGAAACAGTTCCACAGACACTGACTATCACTGGGAAACAGTTCCACAGACACTGACTCTCACTGAGGTACAGTTCCACAGACACTTACTCTCACTGAGGTACAGTTCCACAGACACTGACTCTCACTGGGAAACAGCTCCACAGACACTGACTATCACTGGGAAACAGTTCCACAGACACTGACTATCACTGGGGTACAGTTCCACAGACACTGACTCTCACTGGGAAACAGTTCCACAGACACTGACTATCACTGGGGTACAGTTCCACAGACACTGACTATCACTGGGAAACAGTTCCACAGACACTGACTATCACTGGGGTACAGTTCCACAGACACTGACTCTCACTGAGGAACAGTTCCACAGACACTGACTAGCACTGGGGTACAGTTCCACAGACACTGACTATCACTGGGGTACAGTTCCACAGACACTGACTCTCACTGGGAAACAGTTCCACAGACACTGACTATCACTGGGGTACAGTTCCACAGACACTGACTCTCACTGAGGTACTGTTCCACAGACACTGACTATCACTGGGGTACAGTTCCACAGACACTGACACTCACTGGGAAACAGTTCCACAGACACTGACTCTCACTGGGAAACAGTTCCACAGACACTGACTCTCACTGGGAAAAAGTTCCACAAACACTATCACTGGGAAACAGTTTCACAGACGCTGACTCTCACTGGGAAACAGTTTCACAGACACTGACTCTCACTGGGAAACAGTTCCACAGACACTGACTCTCACTGGGGTACAGTTCCACAGACGCTGACTCTCACTGGGGTACAGTTCCACAGACACTGACTCTCACTGGGAAAAAGTTTCACAGACACTGACTCTCACTGAGGTACAGTTCCACAGACACTGACTCTCACTGGGGTACAGTTCCACAGACACTGACTCTCACTGGGAAACAGTTCCACAGACATGACTCTCACTGGGAAACAGTTCCACAAACACTATCACTGGGAAACAGTTTCACAGACGCTGACTCTCACTGGGAAACAGATTCACAGACACTGACTCTCACTGGGAAACAGTTCCACAGACACTGACTCTCACTGGGGTACAGTTCCACAGACACTGACTCTCACTGGGGTACAGTTCCACAGACACTGACTCTCACTGGGAAACAGTTTCACAGACACTGACTATCACTGGGAAACAGTTCCACAGACACTGACTCTCACTGGGGTACAGTTCCACAGACACTGACTCTCACTGGGAAACAGTTCCACAGACACGGACACTCACTGGGAAACAGTTCCACAGACACTGACTCTCACTGGGAAACAGTTCCACAGACACTGACTATCACTGGGAAACAGTTCCACAGACACTGATTCTCACTGGGAAACAGTTCCACAGACACTGACACTCACTGGGAAACAGTTCCACAGACACTGACTATCACTGGGAAACAGTTCCACAGACAGTGACTCTCACTGAGGTACAGTTCCACAGACACTGACTCTCACTGGGAAACAGTTCCAAAGACACTGACTTTCACTGGGAAACACTTCCACAGACACTGACTCTCACTGGGAAACAGTTCCACAGACACTGACTCTCACTGGGAAACAGTTCCACAGACACTGACTATCACTGGGAAACAGTTCCACAGACACTGACTATCACTGGGAAACAGTTCCACAGACACTGACTATCACTGGGAAACAGTTCCACAGACACTGACTCTCACTGAGGTACAGTTCCACAGACACTGACTCTCACTGAGGTACAGTTCCACAGACACTGACTATCACTGGGGGACAGTTCCACAGACACTGACTCTCACTGGGAAACAGTTCCACAGACACTGACTATCACTGGGGTACAGTTCCACAGACACTGACACTCACTGGGAAACAGTTCCACAGACACTGACTCTCACTGGGAAACAGTTCCACAAACACTATCACTGGGAAACAGTTTCACAGACGCTGACTCTCACTGGGAAACAGTTTCACAGACACTGACTCTCACTGGGAAACAGTTCCACAGACACTGACTCTCACTGGGGTACAGTTCCACAGACACTGACTCTCACTGGGGTACAGTTCCACAGACACTGACTCTCACTGGGAAACAGTTTCACAGACACTGACTATTACTGGGAAACAGTTCCACAGACACTGACTATCACTGGCGTACAGTTCCACAGACACTGACTCTCACTGGGAAACAGTTCCGCAGACACTGACTCTCACTGGGAAACAGTTCCACAAACACTGACTCTCACTGGGGTACAGTTTCACAGACGCTGACTCTCACTGGGAAACAGTTTCACAGACACTGACTATCACTGGGAAACAGTTCCACAGACACTGACTATCACTGGGAAACAGTTACACAGACACTGACTCTCACTGAGGTACAGTTCCACAGACACTGACTAGCACTGGGGTACAGTTCCACAGACACTGACTCTCACTGGGAAACAGTTCCACAGACACTGACTATCACTGGGGTACAGTTCCACAGACACTGACTCTCACTGAGGTACAGTTCCACAGACACTGACTCTCACTGGGGCACAGTTCCACAGACACTGACTCTCACTGGGGTACAGTTTCACAGACGCTGACTCTCACTGGGAAACAGTTTCACAGACACTGACTATCACTGGGAAACAGTTCCACAGACACTGACTATCACTGGGAAACAGTTCCACAGACACTGACTCTCACTGAGGTACAGTTCCACAGACACTGACTCTCACTGGGAAACAGTTCCACAGACACTGACTCTCACTGGGGTACAGTTCCACAGACACTGACTCTCACTGGGAAACAGTTCCACAGACACTGACTCTCACTGAGGTACAGTTCCACAGACACTGACTCTCACTGGGAAACAGTTCCACAGACACTGACTATCACTGGGGTACAGTTCCACAGACACTGACTCTCACTGAGGTACAGTTCCACAGACACTGACTCTCACTGGGGTACAGTTCCACAGACACTGACTCTCACTGGGAAACAGTTTCACAGACACTGACTATCACTGGGAAACAGTTCCACAGACACTGACTCTCACTGGGGTACAGTTCCTCAGACACTGACTCTCACTGGGAAACAGTTCCACAGACACTGACTCTCACTGGGAAACAGTTCCACAGACACTGACTATCACTGGGAAACAGTTCCACAGACACTGACTCTCACTGAGGTACAGTTTCACAGACACTGACTATCACTGGGAAACAGTTACACAGACACTGATTCTCACTGGGGTACAGTTCCACAGACACTGACTCTCACTGGGAAACAGTTCCACAGACACTGACTATCACTGGGAAACAGTTCCACAGACACTGATTCTCACTGGGAAACAGTTCCACAGACACTGGCTATCACTGGGGTACAGTTCCACAGACACTGACTCTCACTGAGGTACAGTTCCACAGACACTGACTATCACTGGGGTACAGTTCCACAGACACTGACTCTCACTGGGAAACAGTTCCACAGACACTGACTCTCACTGGGAAACAGTTTCACAGACACTGACTCTCTCTGGGAAACAGTTTCACAGACACTGACTCTCACTGGGAAACAGTTCCACAGACACTGACTCTCACTGGGGTACAGTTCCACAGACACTGACTATCACTGGGAAACAGTTCCACAGACACTGACTCTCACTGAGGTACAGTTCCACAGACACTGACTCTCACTGGGAAACAGCTCCACAGACACTGACTATCACTGGGGAAACAGTTCCACAGACACTGACTATCACAGGGGTACAGTTCCACAGACACTGACTCTCACTGGGAAACAGTTCCACAGACACTGACTATCACTGGGGTACAGTTCCACAGACACTGACTATCACTGGGAAACAGTTCCACAGACACTGACTATCACTGGGGTACAGTTCCACAGACACTGACTATCACTGGGAAACAGTTCCACAGGCACTGACTCTCACTGAGGTACAGTTCCACAGACACTGACTAGCACTGGTGTACAGTTCCACAGACATTGACTCTCACTGGGAAACAGTTCCACATACACTGACTATCACTGGGGTACAGTTCCACAGACACTGACTCTCACTGAGGTACAGTTCCACAGACTCTGACTATCACTGGGGTACAGTTCCACAGACACTGACTCTCACTGGGAAACAGTTCCACAGACACTGACTCTCACTGGGAAAAAGTTCCACAAACACTATCACTGGGAAACAGTTTCACAGACGCTGACTCTCACTGGGAAACAGTTTCACAGACACTGACTCTCACTGGGGTACAGTTCCACAGACACTGACTCTCACTGGGAAACAGTTCCACAGACACTGACTCTCACTGGGAAACAGTTCCACAGACACTGACTCTCACTGGGAAACAGTTCCACAGACACTGACTATCACTGGGAAACAGTTCCACAGACACTGATTCTCACTGGGAAACAGTTCCACAGACACTGACTCTCACTGGGAAACAGTTCCACAGACACTGACTATCACTGGGAAACAGTTCCACAGGCACTGACTATCACTGGGAAACAGTTCCACAGACACTGACTATCACTGGGAAACAGTTCCACAGACACTGACTCTCACTGAGGTACAGTTCCACAGACACTGACTCTCACTGGGGTACAGTTCCACAGACACTGACTCTCACTGGGGTACAGTTCCACAGACACTGACTCTCACTGGGAAACAGTTTCACAGACACTGACTATCACTGGGAAACAGTTCCACAGACATTGACTCTCACTGGGGTACAGTTCCACAGACACTGACTCTCACTGGGAAACAGTTCCACAGACACTGACACTCACTGGGAAACAGTTCCACAGACACCGACTCTCACTGGGAAACAGTTCCACAGACACTGACTATCACTGGGAAACAGTTCCACAGACACTGATTCTCACTGGGAAACAGTTCCACAGACACTGACTATCACTGGGAAACATTTCCACAGACACTGACTCTCACTGAGGTACAGTTCCACAGACACTGACTCTCACTGAGGTACAGTTCCACAGACACTGACTCTCACTGGGAAACAGTTCCACAGACACTGACTCTCACTGGGAAACAGTTCCACAGACACTGACTCTCACTGGGAAACAGTTCCACAGACACTGACTATCACTGGGGTACAGTTCCACAGACACTGACTCTCACTGGGAAACGGTTCCACAGCCACTGACTCTCACTGGGAAACAGTTCCACAGACACTGTCTATCACTGGGGTACAGGTCCACAGACACTGACTCTCACTGAGGTACAGTTCCACAGACACTGACTATCACGGGGGTACAGTTCCACAGACACTGACTCTCACTGGGAAACAGTTCCACAGATACTGACTCTCACTGGGAAACAGTTTCACAGACACTGACTCTCACTGGGGTACAGTTCCACCGACACTGACTCTCACTGGGAAACAGTTTCACAGACACTGACTATCACTGGGGTACAGTTCCACAGACACTGACTATCACTGGGAAACAGTTCCACAGACACTGACTATCACTGGGGTACAGTTCCACAGACACTGACTATCACTGGGGTACAGTTCCACAGACACTGACTCTCACTGGGAAACAGTTCCACAGACACTGACTCTCGCTGGGAAACAGTTCCACAGACACTGACTATCACTGGGGTACAGTTCCACAGACACTGACTCTCACTGAGGTACAGTTCCACAGACACTGACTATCACTGGGAAACAGTTCCACAGACACTGACTCTCACTGAGGTATAGTTCCACAGACACTGACTGTCACTGGGGTACAGTTCCACAGACACTGACTCTCACTGGGAAACAGTTCCACAGACACTGACTATCACTGGGGTACAGTTCCACAGATTCTCACTGAGGTACAGTTCCACAGACACTGACTCTCACTGGGGTACAGTTCCACAGACACTGACTCTCTCTGGGAAACGGTTCCACAGACACTGACTCTCACTGGGAAACAGTTCCACAGACACTGACTCTCACTGGGAAATAGTTCCACAGACACTGACTCTCACTGGGAAACAGTTTCACAGACACTGACTCTCACTGGGGTACAGTTCCACAGACACTGACTCCCACTGGGAAACAGTTCCACAGCCACTGACTATCACTGGGAAACAGTTCCACAGGCACTGACTCTCACTGGGGTACAGTTCCACAGACACTGACTCTCACTGGGAAACAGTTCCACAGACACTGACTCTCACTGGGAAACAGTTCCACAGACACTGACTATCACTGAGAAACAGTTCCACAGACACTGACTATCGCTGGGAAACAGTTCCACAGACACTGACTATCACTGGGGTACTGTTCCACAGACACTGACTCTCACTGGGAAACGGTTCCACAGACACTGACTCTCACTGGGAAACAGTTCCACAGACACTGACTATCACTGGGAAACAGTTCCACAGACACTGACTCTCACTGGGAAACAGTTCCACAGACACTGACTATCACTGGGGGACAGTTCCACAGACACTGACTCTCACTGAGGTACAGTTCCACAGACACTGACTATCACTGGGTTACAGTTCCACAGACACTGACTCTCACTGGGAAACAGTTCCACAAACACTATCATTGGGAAACAGTTTCACAGACGCTGACTCTCACTGGGAAACAGTTTAACAGACAATGACTCTCACTGGGAAACAGTTCCACAGACACTGACTCTCACTGGGGTACAGTTCCACAGACACTGACTCTCACTGGGGTACAGTTCCACAGACACTGACTCTCACTGGGAAACAGTTTCACAGACACTGACTATTACTGGGAAACAGTTCCACAGACACTGATTATCACTGGCGTACAGTTCCACAGACACTGACTCTCACTGGGAAACAGTTCCGCAGACACTGACTCTCACTGGGAAACAGTTCCACAAACACTGACTCTCACTGGGAAACAGTTCCACAGACACTGACTATCACTGGGAAACAGTTCCACAGACACTGACTCTCACTGAGGTACAGTTCCACAGACGCTGACTCTCACTGGGAAACAGTTTCACAGACACTGACTATCACTGGGAAACAGTTCCACAGACACTGACTCTCACTGAGGTACAGTTCCACAGACACTGACTCTCACTGAGGTACAGTTCCACAGACACTGACTCTCACTGGGGTACAGTTCCACAGACACTGACTCTCACTGGGAAACAGTTCCACAGACACTGACTCTCACTGAGGTACAGTTCCACAGACACTGACTAGCACTGGGGTACAGTTCCACAGACACTGACTCTCACTGGGAAACAGTTCCACAGACACTGACTATCACTGGGAAACAGTTCCACAGACACTGACTCTCACTGGGGTACAGTTCCTCAGACACTGACTCTCACTGGGAAACAGTTCCACAGACACTGACTCTCACTGGGAAACAGTTCCACAGACACTGACTCTCACTGGGAAACAGTTCCACAGACACTGACTATCACTGGGAAACAGTTCCACAGACACTGATTCTCACTGGGAAACAGTTCCACAGACACTGACTCTCACTGAGGTACAGTTTCACAGACACTGACTATCACTGGGAAACAGTTACACAGACACTGACTCTCACTGGGAAACAGTTCCACAGACACTGACTCTCACTGGGAAACAGTTCCACAGACACTGACTATCACTGAGGTACAGTTCCACAGACACTGACTCTCACTGGGGTACAGTTCCACAGACACTGACTCTCACTGGAAACGGTTCCACAGACACTGTCTATCACTGGGGTACAGGTCCACAGACACTGACTCTCACTGAGGTACAGTTCCACAGACACTGACTATAACGGGGGTACAGTTCCACAGACACTGACTCTCACTGGGAAACAGTTCCACAGACACTGACTCTCACTGGGGTACAGTTCCACCGACACTGACTATCACTGGGAAACAGTTCCACAGCCACTGATTCTCACTGGGAAACAGTTCCAAAGACACTGACTCTCACTGGGGTACAGTTCCACCGACACTGACTCTCACTGGGAAACGGTTCCACAGACACTGTCTATCACTGGGGTACAGGTCCACAGACACTGACTATCACTGAGGTATACTTCCACAGACACTGACTATCACTGGGGTACAGTTCCACAGACACTGACTCTCACTGGGAAACAGTTCCACAGACACTGACTCTCACTGGGAAACAGTTCCACAGACACTGACTTTCACTGGGAAACAGTTCCACAGCCACTGATTCTCACTGGGAAACAGTTCCAAAGACACTGACTCTCACTGGGGTACAGTTCCACCGACACTGACTCTCACTGGGAAACAGTTTCACAGACTCTGTTATCACTGGGAAACAGTTCCACAGACACTGACTCTCACTGGGAAACAGTTCCACAGACACTGGCTATCACTGGGGTACAGTTCCACAGACACTGACTCTCACTGAGGTACAGTTCCACAGACACTGACTATCACTGGGGTACAGTTCCACAGACACTGACTATCACTGGGGTACAGTTCCACAGACACGGACTCTCACTGGGAAACAGTTCCACAGACACTGACTCTCACTGGGAAACAGTTTCACAGACACTGACTCTCTCTGGGAAACAGTTTCACAGACACTGACTCTCACTGGGAAACAGTTCCACAGACACTGACTCTCACTGGGGTACAGTTCCACAGACACTGACTATCACTGGGAAACAGTTCCACAGACACTGACTCTCACTGAGGTACAGTTCCACAGACACTGACTCTCACTGGGAAACAGCTCCACAGACACTGACTATCACTGGGGAAACAGTTCCACAGACACTGACTATCACTGGGGTACAGTTCCACAGACACTGACTCTCACTGGGAAACAGTTCCACAGACACTGACTATCACTGGGGTACAGTTCCACAGACACTGACTCTCACTGGGAAACAGTTCCACAGACACTGACTATCACTGGGAAACAGTTCCACAGACACTGACTATCACTGGGGTACAGTTCCACAGACACTGACTATCACTGGGAAACAGTTCCACAGACACTGACTCTCACTGAGGTACAGTTCCACAGACACTGACTAGCACTGGGGTACAGTTCCACAGACACTGACTCTCACTGGGAAACAGTTCCACAGACACTGACTATCACTGGGGTACAGTTCCACAGACACTGACTCTCACTGAGGTACAGTTCCACAGACACTGACTATCACTGGGGTACAGTTCCACAGACACTGACTCTCACTGGGAAACAGTTCCACAGACACTGACTCTCACTGGGAAAAAGTTCCACAAACACTATCACTGGGAAACAGTTTCACAGACGCTGACTCTCACTGGGAAACAGTTTCACAGACACTGACTCTCACTGGGGTACAGTTCCACAGACACTGACTCTCACTGGGAAACAGTTCCACAGACACTGACTCTCACTGGGAAACAGTTCCACAGACACTGACTCTCACTGGGAAACAGTTCCACAGACACTGACTATCACTGGGAAACAGTTCCACAGACACTGATTCTCACTGGGAAACAGTTCCACAGACACTGACTATCACTGGGAAACAGTTCCACAGACACTGACTATCACTGGGAAACAGTTCCACAGACACTGACTCTCACTGAGGTACAGTTCCACAGACACTGACTCTCACTGGGGTACAGTTCCACAGACACTGACTCTCACTGGGGTACAGTTCCACAGACACTGACTCTCACTGGGAAACAGTTTTACAGACACTGACTATCACTGGGAAACAGTTCCACAGACATTGACTCTCACTGGGGTACAGTTCCACAGACACTGACTCTCACTGGGAAACAGTTCCACAGACACTGACACTCACTGGGAAACAGTTCCACAGACACCGACTCTCACTGGGAAACAGTTCCACAGACACTGACTATCACTGGGAAACAGTTCCACAGACACTGATTCTCACTGGGAAACAGTTCCACAGACACTGACTATCACTGGGAAACAGTTCCACAGACACTGACTATCACTGGGAAACAGTTCCACAGACACTGACTCTCACTGAGGTACAGTTCCACAGACACTGACTCTCACTGAGGTACAGTTCCACAGACACTGACTCTCACTGGGAAACAGTTCCACAGACACTGACTCTCACTGGGAAACAGTTCCACAGACACTGACTCTCACTGGGAAACAGTTCCACAGACACTGACTATCACTGGGGTACAGTTCCACAGACACTGACTCTCACTGGGAAACGGTTCCACAGCCACTGACTCTCACTGGGAAACAGTTCCACAGACACTGTCTATCACTGGGGTACAGGTCCACAGACACTGACTCTCACTGAGGTACAGTTCCACAGACACTGACTATCACGGGGGTACAGTTCCACAGACACTGACTCTCACTGGGAAACAGTTCCACAGACACTGACTCTCACTGGGAAACAGTTTCACAGACACTGACTCTCACTGGGGTACAGTTCCACCGACACTGACTCTCACTGGGAAACAGTTTCACAGACACTGACTATCACTGGGGTACAGTTCCACAGACACTGACTATCACTGGGAAACAGTTCCACAGACACTGACTATCACTGGGGTACAGTTCCACAGACACTGACTATCACTGGGAAACAGTTCCACAGACACTGACTCTCACTGAGGTATAGTTCCACAGACACTGACTATCACTGGGGTACAGTTCCACAGACACTGACTCTCACTGGGAAACAGTTCCACAGACACTGACTATCACTGGGGTACAGTTCCACAGACACTGATTCTCACTGAGGTACAGTTCCACAGACACTGACTATCACTGGGGTGCAGTTCCACAGACACTGACTCTCATTGGGAAACAGTTCCACAGACACTGACTCTCACTGGGAAACAGTTCCACAGACACTGACTCTCACTGGGAAACAGTTCCACAGACACTGACTATCACTGGGGTACAGTTCCACAGACACTGACTCTCACTGGGAAACGGTTCCACAGACACTGACTCTCACTGGGAAACAGTTCCACAGACACTGACTCTCACTGGGAAATAGTTCCACAGACACTGACTCTCACTGGGAAACAGTTCCACAGACACTGACTCTCACTGGGAAACAGTTTCACAGACACTGACTCTCACTGGGGTACAGTTCCACAGACACTGACTCCCACTGGGAAACAGTTTCACAGACACTGACTATCACTGGGAAACAGTTCCACAGGCACTGACTCTCACTGGGGTACAGTTCCACCGACACTGACTCTCACTGGGAAACAGTTTCACAGACACTGACTATCACTGAGAAACAGTTCCACAGACACTGACTATCGCTGGGAAACAGTTCCACCGACACTGACTATCACTGGGGTACAGTTCCACAGACACTGACTCTCACTGGGAAACGGTTCCACAGACACTGACTCTCGCTGGGAAACAGTTCCACAGACACTGACTATCACTGGGGTACAGTTCCACAGACACTGACTCTCACTGAGGTACAGTTCCACAGACACTGACTATCACTGGGAAACAGTTCCACAGACACTGACTCTCACTGAGGTATAGTTCCACAGACACTGACTATCACTGGGGTACAGTTCCACAGACACTGACTCTCACTGGGAAACAGTTCCACAGACACTGACTATCACTGGGGTACAGTTCCACAGATTCTCACTGAGGTACAGTTCCACAGACACTGACTCTCACTGGGGTACAGTTCCACAGACACTGACTCTCTCTGGGAAACGGTTCCACAGACACTGACTCTCACTGGGAAACAGTTCCACAGACACTGACTCTCACTGGGAAATAGTTCCACAGACACTGACTCTCACTGGGAAACAGTTCCACAGACACTGACTCTCACTGGGAAACAGTTTCACAGACACTGACTCTCACTGGGGTACAGTTCCACAGACACTGACTCCCACTGGGAAACAGTTCCACAGCCACTGACTATCACTGGGAAACAGTTCCACAGGCACTGACTCTCACTGGGGTACAGTTCCACAGACACTGACTCTCACTGGGAAACAGTTCCACAGACACTGACTCTCACTGGGAAACAGTTCCACAGACACTGACTATCACTTAGAAACAGTTCCACAGACACTGACTATCGCTGGGAAACAGTTCCACAGACACTGACTATCACTGGGGTACTGTTCCACAGACACTGACTCTCACTGGGAAACGGTTCCACAGACACTGACTCTCACTGGGAAACAGTTCCACAGACACTGACTATCACTGGGAAACAGTTCCACAGACACTGACTATCACTGGGAAACAGTTCCACAGACACTGACTATCACTGGGAAACAGTTCCACAGACACTGACTATCACTGGGGGACAGTTCCACAGACACTGACTCTCACTGAGGTACAGTTCCACAGACACTGACTATCACTGGGGTACAGTTCCACAGACACTGACTCTCACTGGGAAACAGTTCCACAGACACTGACTCTCACTGGGAAACAGTTCCACAAACACTATCACTGGGAAACAGTTTCACAGACGCTGACTCTCACTGGGAAACAGTTTCACAGACGCTGACTCTCACTGGGAAACAGTTCCACAGACACTGACTCTCACTGGGGTACAGTTCCACAGACACTGACTCTCACTGGGGTACAGTTCCACAGACACTGACTCTCACTGGGAAACAGTTTCACAGACACTGACTCTCACTGGGAAACAGTTCCACAGACACTGACTCTCACTGGGAAACAGTTCCACAGACACTGACTCTCACTGGGAAACAGTTCCACAAACACTATCACTGGGAAACAGTTTCACAGACGCTGACTCTCACTGGGAAACAGTTTCACAGACACTGACTCTCACTGGGAAACAGTTCCACAGACACTGACTCTCACTGGGGTACAGTTCCACAGACACTGACTCTCACTGGGGTACAGTTCCACAGACACTGACTCTCACTGGGAAACAGTTTCACAGACACTGACTATTACTGGGAAACAGTTCCACAGACACTGACTATCACTGGCGTACAGTTCCACAGACACTGACTCTCACTGGGAAACAGTTCCGCAGACACTGACTCTCACTGGGAAACAGTTCCACAAACACTGACTCTCACTGGGGTACAGTTCCACAGACACTGACTCTCACTGGGAAACAGTTTCACAGACACTGACTATCACTGGGAAACAG
This sequence comes from Somniosus microcephalus, assembly GCF_052327205.1. Lineage (NCBI taxonomy): Eukaryota > Metazoa > Chordata > Chondrichthyes > Squaliformes > Somniosidae > Somniosus > Somniosus microcephalus. The sequence continues at coordinate 205,690,383 of NC_140989.1, forward strand.
TTCCACAGACACTGACTCTCACTGGGGTACAGTTCCTCAGACACTGACTCTCACTGGGAAACAGTTCCACAGACACTGACTCTCACTGGGAAACAGTTCCACAGACACTGACTCTCACTGAGGTACAGTTTCACAGACACTGACTATCACTGGGAAACAGTTACACAGACACTGACTCTCACTGGGAAACAGTTCCACAGACACTGACTATTACTGGGAAACAGTTCCACAGACACTGATTCTCACTGGGAAACAGTTCCACAGACACTGACTATCACTGGGAAACAGTTCCACAGACACTGACTATCACTGGGAAACAGTTCCACAGACACTGACTATCACTGGGGTACAGTTCCACAGACACTGACTATCACTGGGAAACTGTTCCACAGACACTGACTATCACTGGGAAACAGTTCCACAGACACTGACTCTCACTGGGAAACAGTTCCACAGACACTGACTCTCACTGGGAAACAGTTCCACAGACACTGACTATCACTGAGGTACAGTTCCACAGACACTGACTCTCACTGGGGTACAGTTCCACAGACACTGACTCTCACTGGGAAACGGTTCCACAGACACTGTCTATCACTGGGGTACAGGTCCACAGACACTGACTCTCACTGAGGTACAGTTCCACAGACACTGACTATAACGGGGGTACAGTTCCACAGACACTGACTCTCACTGGGAAACAGTTCCACAGACACTGACTCTCACTGGGGTACAGTTCCACCGACACTGACTATCACTGGGAAACAGTTCCACAGACACTGACTCTCACTGAGGTATAGTTCCACAGACACTGACTATCACTAAGGTATACTTCCACAGACACTGACTATCACTGGGGTACTGTTCCACAGACACTGACTCTCACTGGGAAACAGTTCCACAGACACTGACTCTCACTGGGAAACAGTTCCACAGACACTGACTTTCACTGGGAAACAGTTCCACAGCCACTGATTCTCACTGGGAAACAGTTCCAAAGACACTGACTCTCACTGGGGTACAGTTCCACCGACACTGACTCTCACTGGGAAACAGTTTCACAGACACTGACTCTCACTGGGAAACAGTTCCGCAGACACTGACTCTCACTGGGGTACAGTTCCACAGACACAGACTATCACTGGGAAACAGTTCCACAGACACTGACTCTCACTGAGGTACAGTTCCACAGACACTGACTCTCACTGGGAAACAGCTCCACAGACACTGACTATCACTGGGGAAACAGTTCCACAGACACTGACTATCACTGGGGTACAGTTCCACAGACACTGACTCTCACTGGGAAACAGTTCCACAGACACTGACTATCACTGGGGTACAGTTCCACAGACACTGACTCTCACTGGGAAACAGTTCCACAGACACTGACTATCACTGGGAAACAGTTCCACAGACACTGACTATCACTGGGGTACAGTTCCACAGACACTGACTCTCACTGGGAAACAGTTCCACAGACACTGACTCTCACTGGGAAAAAGTTCCACAAACACTATCACTGGGAAACAGTTTCACAGACGCTGACTCTCACTGGGAAACAGTTTCACAGACACTGACTCTCACTGGGGTACAGTTCCACAGACACTGACTCTCACTGGGAAACAGTTCCACAGACACTGACTCTCACTGGGAAACAGTTCCACAGACACTGACTCTCACTGGGAAACAGTTCCACAGACACTGACTATCACTGGGAAACAGTTCCACAGACACTGATTCTCACTGGGAAACAGTTCCACAGACACTGACTATCACTGGGAAACAGTTCCACAGACACTGACTATCACTGGGAAACAGTTCCACAGACACTGACTATCACTGGGAAACAGTTCCACAGACACTGACTCTCACTGAGGTACAGTTCCACAGACACTGACTCTCACTGGGGTACAGTTCCACAGACACTGACACTCACTGGGGTACAGTTCCACAGACACTGACTCTCACTGGGAAACAGTTTCACAGACACTGACTATTACTGGGAAACAGTTCCACAGACATTGACTCTCACTGGGGTACAGTTCCACAGACACTGACTCTCACTGGGAAACAGTTCCACAGACACTGACACTCACTGGGAAACAGTTCCACAGACACCGACTCTCACTGGGAAACAGTTCCACAGACACTGACTATCACTGGGAAACAGTTCCACAGACACTGATTCTCACTGGGAAACAGTTCCACAGACACTGACTATCACTGGGAAACAGTTCCACAGACACTGACTATCACTGGGAAACAGTTCCACAGACACTGACTCTCACTGAGGTACAGTTCCACAGACACTGACTCTCACTGAGGTACAGTTCCACAGACACTGACTCTCACTGGGAAACAGTTCCACAGACACTGACTCTCACTGGGAAACAGTTCCACAGACACTGACTCTCACTGGGAAACAGTTCCACAGACACTGACTATCACTGGGGTACAGTTCCACAGACACTGACTCTCACTGGGAAACGGTTCCACAGCCACTGACTCTCACTGGGAAACAGTTCCACAGACACTGTCTATCACTGGGGTACAGGTCCACAGACACTGACTCTCACTGGGAAACAGTTCCACAGACACTGACTCTCACTGAGGTATAGTTCCACAGACACTGACTATCACTGGGGTACAGTTCCACAGACACTGACTCTCACTGGGAAACAGTTCCACAGACACTGACTATCACTGGGGTACAGTTCCACAGACACTGATTCTCACTGAGGTACAGTTCCACAGGCACTGACTATCACTGGGGTACAGTTCCACAGACACTGACTCTCACTGGGAAACAGTTCCACAGACACTGACTCTCACTGGGAAACAGTTCCACAGACACTGACTCTCACTGGGAAACAGTTCCACAGACACTGACTATCACTGGGGTACAGTTCCACAGACACTGACTCTCACTGGGAAACGGTTCCACAGACACTGACTCTCACTGGGGTACAGTTCCACAGACACTGACTCCCACTGGGAAACAGTTTCACAGACACTGACTATCACTGGGAAACAGTTCCACAGACACTGACTTTCACTGGGAAACAGTTCCACAGCCACTGATTCTCACTGGGAAACAGTTCCAAAGACACTGACTCTCGCTGGGAAACAGTTCCACAGACACTGACTATCACTGGGGTACAGTTCCACAGACACTGACTATCACTGGGGTACAGTTCCACAGACACTGACTCTCACTGGGAAACGGTTCCACAGACACTGACTCTCGCTGGGAAACAGTTCCACAGACACTGACTATCACTGGGGTACAGTTCCACAGACACTGACTCTCACTGAGGTACAGTTCCACAGACACTGACTATCACTGGGAAACAGTTCCACAGACACTGACTCTCACTGAGGTATAGTTCCACAGACACTGACTATCACTGGGGTGCAGTTCCACAGACACTGACTCTCACTGGGAAACAGCTCCACAGACACTGACTATCACTGGGGTACAGTTCCACAGATTCTCACTGAGGTACAGTTCCACAGACACTGACTATCACTGGGGTACAGTTCCACAGACACTGACTCTCACTGGGAAACAGTTCCACAGACACTGACTCTCACTGGGAAACAGTTCCACAGACACTGACTCTCACTGGGAAACAGTTCCACAGACACTGACTCTCACTGGGGTACAGTTCCACAGACACTGACTCTCACTGGGGTACAGTTCCACAGACACTGACTCTCACTGGGAAACAGTTCCACAGACACTGACTCTCACTGGGAAATAGTTCCACAGACACTGACTCTCACTGGGAAACAGTTCCACAGACACTGACTCTCACTGGGAAACAGTTTCACAGACACTGACTCTCACTGGGGTACAGTTCCACAGACACTGACTATCACTGGGGTACTGTTCCACAGACACTGACTCTCACTGGGAAACGGTTCCACAGAAACTGACTCTCACTGGGAAACAGTTCCACAGACACTGACTATCACTGGGGTACAGTTCCACAGACACTGACTCTCACTGGGAAACAGTTCCACAGACACTGACTCTCACTGGGAAACAGTTTCACAGACACTGACTCTCTCTGGGAAGCAGTTTCACAGACACTGACTCTCACTGGGAAACAGTTCCACAGACACTGACTATCACTGGGAAACAGTTTCACAGACACTGACTCTCACTGGGAAACAGTTTCACAGACACTGACTCTCACTGGGAAACATTTACACAGACACTGACTCTCACTGGGGTACAATTCCACAGACACTGACTCTCACTGGGAAACAGTTCCACAGACACTGACTCTCACTGGGAAGCAGTTCCACAGACACTGATTATCACTGGGAAACAGTTCCACAGACACTGATTATCACTGGGAAACAGTTCCACAAACACTATCACTGTGGTACAGTTCCACAGACACTGACTCTCACTGGGAAACAGTTTCACAGACACTGACTCTCACTGAGGAACAGTTCCACAGACACTATCACTGTGGTACAGTTCCACAGACACTGACTCTCACTGGGAAACAGTTTCACAGACACTGACTCTCACTGGGAGCAGTTCCACAGACACTGACTATCACTGGGAAACAGTTTCACAGACACTGACTCTCACGGGGAAACAGTTCCACAGACACTGACTCTCACTGGGAAACAGTTCCACAGACACTGACTCTCACTGGGAAACAGTTCCACAGACACTGACTCTCACTGGGAAACAGTTCCACAGACACTGACTGTCACTGGCTTACGGGTTCCACAGACGCAGTCTCTCCCTGGGATACAGATCTATAAAGACTGACTCTCAATGCAATACAGTTCCACAGAAACTGACTCTCACAGGGCTACCTTTCCACAGACACTGACTCTCCCTGGAATACAGTTCCACAGACACTGACTCTCCCTGGAATACAGTTCCACAGACACTGACTCTCCCTGGGGCACATTTCCACAGACACTGACACTCACAAGGGTACAGTTCCACAGTCACTGTCACACTGGGATACAGTTTCAGCGACACTTACTCTCACTGGGGTACAGTTCCACAGCCACTGTCACACTGGGATACAGTTTCAGTGAAGCTAACTGTCAAGTCTGTGAATTATTTAGTTAATTAAGACACAGACTAATGAGTAACAATAGAAACAGGTCTTTACTGGTTGGAGGTAGGGACTATACTGAATACAAGATTACTGCACAGTGCTTATATACCGGTGTGTTCACCCCCGGTATTACGTCTACAGCAGCCTGAGAAAGTAGTACATCTCTTAAGGTGGAACAGGCTTAAGCTCTCTTAAGGTGGAACAGGTTACATACACAACACTCCTCCCTTCTTAGCTTTATAGTCATCCCCCCCATTTAACATAACGTAATAACATATATACATATATAACTTCAGGTTTACATAACAGAATAACATAGATACATAGATAACTTCATGTCAAAACAGATCACAGATTCAGTCTCTGCGGAAAACAGTTCACAGATTCAATCTCTGCGGAAAATAGTTCACAGATTCAGTCTCTGTGGTGTAGTCGGTTCACGTTGCTGGAGTGACTCATTCAATAGTCCTTCCATGGATTTAACAGCTTGAACTTCCGAACTGATTTGGCTCCGTTCGGAGGGACCACATGTGTGATCTGGTAGAGGTGATAATGGTTCAGATGGGTCATCTTCTGTTTTTACTTTTCCTTTTCTGCTTCTTGGAGACTCTCTGGGCTCCATTGTCAGCTGCCACAGCTGCCAGCTGCATGCGCAGTTCCTCCTTCTCTTCCTCCTGTTTCCGTCGTAGAGCCAGCTTCTCCCGATGTTCCGTAGACTTTTGGTGCTCCTCCATGATTTCTGCACTTTGGGAGTCGAAGTTACAAGCTGGGCAGGACAGGACATCGTAATATTCGGTGTCGTCCACCAGGTCATGGTAATATTCGGTGCCGTCCTGAGCTAGACCAGTGAGAGGGTCGTCTATTTCCTCCATACCCAGCTGGACGTTAGCCAGTTCTTGTTCCAAATCCAGACATCTTTCCTGAAGAGACTTCTTCATGTGTACCTCTGCATCCAGCTTTTTCTGGGCTTTCAGCAAGCCGTTTACTAGTGACCTCATTTGTGATTTTAATACTTCAACTTCCTTTGGAGATTGATTGATCGGACTATACAATCCCTCTACCGGAGCAGCTGTTTCAGCGGTCTGTTGTTCTACATTGACGTGAGTCAGCGTACTTTTGGCATCCAATGGCTGCTCTGTTGCAGTCGTTTCAGTCTGTGTCGTCACATCAGCCATCTCAATGACTTTTGAGAGCTCCGAACCCTTTTCCTTTGAAGATCGCAGCTCGTGTTCAAGTTTTTCCCATTTCAGAGTCTTGTCCCTCAGCATATGAAGGAGTTGGCTGACCGTTAACTCTTCTGACACCAGATTATGGCACGCACCTTCAGAACCTGAATCAGCTTTGATTCGTTCGGCCTCCTCGCGCAGATGGTTGGTGTGCTCCTGCTCCATTTTCTCCATCAGTTGCTTCTGTTGACTTTCCAGATTCTCCCACTCTGTAACAAAGAACTTTTTTATTTCATTCATCTCTTGCTCAAAACGGCGAATCATTTGTTCTAATTGCTGTTGTAGTTTGAAATGGAGTTGAGTTCGAGCCCAGTGTCCCTCAAAAATGTGCATATCAGTAGACTTGACAGACTCAGAATTCTCTGTTAAACTATGTTGTTGTTGCTCAGTGGAACTCTGTGCTGAAACTTTGTCTTTTGCACATGGGTTGGTCTTACCATCATCAGTTCTAGAGTCTGGGCTGATTATCTGCACCGAGTTCTCACTCTTTATGGCTTTTAGTGAATGCCAGTCCATATTTATGTTTCTAAACCACTCCCGGCCTAGTAGTGGTGGACCTCCCTCCAGTAGCACATATAAGTCCATTATTTGACTTCCTTCGCCCTTGTTGGCCACTGCAACCTTTATTGTCCCGATGGGGTACACTCTCTGCCCCGTGTAGGTTGTCAATATAATCTCCGTATCCTGTAGGGGAATATGTTGGAATAACCTTCTGTAATCTTTCTTATTCATGACCGACAATGCCGATCCAGTGTCCAATTCCATTTTTACTTGGACTCCTTCTATCTGAAGAGTAACCCAAATTGTCTGGAGGTCTGCACCCTTACCAACGTTGAGTACCCTTAAGCTAGCCAGTTCAATACTGCTTGCGGCTGAATCGGACTCCTGTTCGGCCACCTTGTGTACCTTTGCGTATTTCCCTTGCGGTGACTTCTTGTTGCTGGTCTTCTTCGCTGACCTGCATACTCTAGCTATATGTCCAAGCCTACCACAAGTTCTACATTCTTGGTTTTTAAACCAACACTGGTTCTGATCATGCGTTGTCTTTCCACAACGATAACATTTGCCAGAACTCACACCCAATTTGTGTGCACTGAGCTCCGGTGACCGTAGCTGCATTACTGCCGTGCCTCTCGCTGCGGCTTCGTGTGCTGCTGCCATAGTGACCGCCTTCTCAAGCGTCAGCTCATTCTCCTCGAGCAGTCGCTTTTGTGTATCTTGTTTAAATAAACCACACACAAATTTGTCTCGTAGTGCATCTGTCAGTCCCGTTCCAAACTGACAATATTTCGCTAATTTACGCAATTCCAGCAAATATTCAGCATTGCTTTCATGCTGTAGCTGCCTTCTGTCATAAAATTTAAATCGTTCCGCTAGCATCAGCGGCGTGGGGTTTAGATGATCTTTCAGGACAGTAACAATCTCATCGAACGTCTTATCCGCCGGTTCATCTGGTGATAACAGGTGTTTCAATTGCCCGTATGTCTTCGCACCCATTAAATTTAATAATGTTAGAGCTTTATCTTGGTCACGAATTTTATTGGCCTTACAATAATTTTTTACTCTTTCAACATATATGGCCCAATCTTCGAGGTCACTATCAAAGGTGCTAATATTCCCGTGTTTAAGCATTGTAGATTTGCAATTTCTCAGATTTTATTTTCTTTACTTGTTATCAAAGATGGCGGCTTCCCGCTCTTGCCGTCGTCCTCCGCCCACAAAATGGCGGTTTTCCCGCGCTTGGCGGTCTTCACCCGTCCCCCGACGCCGTCTCCCTTCAGCCCCCGAGTGTGGCCCTTATCTTCGCCGCGATCGCCCGAGTGCGGCCCTTATCAGCGGATGCGATCGATGGCCCGGCTGCGCCTCGCACTTGAAAGCGGCCCGGCCCTTATCAGTGCTTGCGATCGATGGCCCGGCTGCGCCTCGCACTCCAAAGTGGCCCGGCCCTTATCTGCCGATCGCTATCGCCCTGTACCTCTCTCTTCCCCAGTCCTGTCTTCTACTCCGGTTCACAAGCTGATGGAGGCTTCAGGGTCCTAATGCCTGTCGCTTCCAGTGGGGTGGTGAGTGGTGAGGTTTGAAACCTCTCTTCAACCGCCGTGGAATAACTGCCGCAGGGTAAGAACCTGACTCGTCGCCAGTGTTAAGTCTGTGAATTATTTAGTTAATTAAGACACAGACTAATGAGTAACAATAGAAACAGATCTTTACTGGTTGGAGGTAGGGACTATACTGAATACAAGATTACTGCACAGTGCTTATATACCGGTGTGTTCACCCCCGGTATTACGTCTACAGCAGCCTGAGAAAGTAGTACATCTCTTAAGGTGGAACAGGCTTAAGCTCTCTTAAGGTGGAACAGGTTACATACACAACACTAACTCTCACTGGGGTACAGTTCCACAGTCATTGTAACACTGGGATACAGTTTCAGCGACACTAACTCTCACTGGGGTACAGTTCCACAGTCACTGTCACACTGGGATACAGTTTCAGCGACACTAACTCTCACTGGGGTACAGTTCAACAGACACTGACTCTCACTGGGATAAAGGTTCCACAGAGACTGATTCTCCCTGGTATACAGTTCCTGAAACTGACTCTCACTGGGATACAGTTCTACAGACACTGGCCTAGAAATTCAGTTGGTTGCGCCAGCAGTTAGCGCCTTAAGAGAAGTGAATTTCGGGCGCTATGCGTGTAGCGCCCGGGCGCAGCGCAGTTTGCGCCTCGCCCCAAATTAAGCTGACCCTTAGCGCCGGCGCAAAGTTTAGCGCCCGCCCGGCTGCGCGCGCAGAAAATGACGTCACATCCTCGTGCAACGCCCTTTGCGCGCCCCGATTCCAAACTTCAGTCGGACTGCCCCATTGTGCGGCTGGCGGCCAGAGCGTTTGTAAAATAAAACGCAACACAGCCGATGCAGGCCCCGGGGAGCGCAAATTAAAGGGCACGTACCCTGCAGTATAAAGGGCAGCCATTTTGCAGCAAACACTCTTGTGCAACGGATTTCTGGACACACAACAAGGAGGAGAGCTAACTGCTTTCGCGCAGCAATAGCTCAGGTATTTTTGGACTCAGGCCAAAGCGCTGCAAGTGCCCTGTTGGAAATTTGACTGTTTGCCAGCATTTGATGGGGGTTGCATGGGGTGCCAACGCGGAGTTTCAGCGCCATGTGCGTAGGGCTTGCAGACGCGGGGTCAGAGGGGCAGCCCTGGCTAGAGGCAGAGGGGGCAACAGGCGTCGGCAACATAGGCCTTACCCAGTCAGGGTATACCGCCAGCAATGCTCCTACCTCACCATGAGTGGCGCACGATGTGTAAGAAGGCTGAGATTCCGAAAGGAGGTGGTTGCAGAGATCTGCCACCTGCTTCGCAGAGATCTGCGTCCAAAGCTCAGGTGCAGGACGTCTCTGTCAGTGGAAGTGAAGGTGACGGTGGCATTGAACTTCTATGCCACCGGCTCCTTCCAATCCGCTGCTGGGGACATAGCTAACATATCCCAGTTCGGCGTGCATCGCTGCATCCACCAGGTGACCGATGCCCTTTTCAGAAGGAGACGCCAATTCATCTCCTTCCCCATGGCCCTGGAGAGCCAGCACCAGCGTGCAGTGGGATTTGCAAGACTCGCGGCCTTCCCCTTGGTGCAGGGCGCCATTGACTGTACGCATGTGGCTCTGCGGGCACCTCTGGAGCATGGCGAGCAGTATTGCAACCGGAAGGGCTACCATTCTCTCAATGTGCAGCTGGTGTGTGACCACAAGCAGCGCATCCTGGCTGTCAATGCCCGCTTTCCAGGCAGCTGCCACGATGCCTTTATCCTGCGGCAGAGTACTGTGCATGACATGTTCGAGGCACAGCCTCCCCCAAGAGGATGGCTACTCGGGGACAAAGGCTATCCTTTGTGTACCTGGCTCATGACCCCGCTCCGCTCGCCCAGGACCGCTGCTGAAGAGGCATACAACGAGAGCCATCAAACGAGCAGAAGCATCATCGAGCAAACTATTGGGGTCCTCAAGCAGCGGTTCCGCTGCCTTGATCGTTCCGGCGGATCTCTGCAGTATTCGCCGCACCGGGTCTCCCAATTTGTCGTAGTTTGCTGCATGCTACACAACCTGGCTCTCCGCAGGATTCAGGCACTGCCACCTGACATTGGACCACCACCTCAGGAGGAGGAGAGGAGGAGCAGGAGGAGGAGGAGGAGGAGGAGGAGTACGTTCCCAGGAGGGAGCGACAAGGTCCACGGGCCGTCCGTCGCCAGCTTATTGAACGTAACTGTCAGGGAATGCCTTGTGACCATGAAGGAAGATGAATGCAGCCGCTCCGCAAGCCCTCAGCCGGCGAAGGCAACAAAGACTAACAAGAACAACCATGGACACTGTCTGAATAAAGATTAAAAAAATTTTGACAAAAATGAAATCCCTTCCCACATGAATCCCAAAAACAATCAACGGCCCCCACAAAAAGTGCAACAAACGACTCATTCCCACAACCTGGGGAGGAGTAACTCCACATTTGAACAAACCAGGCCTCAACCTCGGCCTTAACGCAAAAAACATACCCATAAACAAAACAACCATGGCCAAAATAAAGGTGTCCACCGCCATATAAAATGAAAGCTGGCCACACCCTCTACTTAGTGGCCCACGAGGGCGAGACCTTGTCCAGCCTTTTGGCGCCCCTGCCCGGCCTGCTGCTCCTCCGCAAGCTCTGCCCAGTGGCTGCTGCGAGGCTGGGGGAAGGCGCCTGAGGGTCAGATGTCCTTCCGCCAGATGGCCTTGGGGGGCGGCCTGCACGGGCTTTGGGCCTCGAGGGGCCGGCTGTTGATTGGCGCACATGTGCCTGCCCACCATCAGCTCCAGCCGCTTGCCGTTGACGCTCCACTGGGGGAGTGGCGGCGACGGATGGCGCAATGTGGGCAAGCTGGCGTATTGGAGGCGCTGGCTGGTGATGTCGCACGCTGGCACTCACCCGGGCATGCACTGCACGATCCGCACCAATCAGCCGAAGGGCGGATCGCTGTGCTGCTGCAGCGCGGCGGGTGTCCTGGCGATGCCTGGCTGAGGCAACGCGTGTGGCAGCAGTGAGTGCCCCTGTTGCCCTGGTCTGCGCCCGCATCACATCCGCCACTGACTTGACGGCATCAGCCAGCGACTCCATCGCCGGAGGCATCCGTTCCACTAACACCATCATCATCCGGCCACTCTCGGCATTTGATGCCCCAAACTCCCGCACACTGGTCGCCAGCGACTCGATGGCCTCAGGCATCCGTCCCACCACCTGCATGCGCTCTGTGTGGCGGCGGTCCGAATCCTCGGCCATTTGGTCCAGCTGGCGCACCTCCTCCGAGGTGAAGGTGGCCGGACTGGAGGCGGGACTGTCCCGTTGGGGAGCAGGGGTCCGAGCTAGGCGACCCTTGCCACGTTGCTGGCACCGAATGTCCGCACCAACTGCACTCCCCTCCGATCCTTCCCCCCTCTGGGGGGAAGGCCGCGGCCCACCCGCAGCCCTCCTGGGTGGCTGGACGCCACTGGTCCCAGCAGCTGCACTCCCCTCCGAAAGTTGCTCCAGGCTCTCGTCCAGGGAAGACGTGTCCAACACTTCGCCCTCTGCTGCGGGACCTGAGTCCTCCCCTGATGGTCCGGGTTGCTCTTCCTCCTCCTCCTCCTCCTCCTCCTCCTGTTCGGAAGGGCTGTCACTGGCAGCTTCAGGGAGCTCTTCGTCACCAGCTGAAAGCAGGAAGGCACAAGAGTAGCTTCAGAGTGAGGAGAGGGCGTCAGCGAGGGAGTCATGACTGGTGGCATTCAGCGCATTGGTGGCACAGTGGCAAAGGAGGTAGCTCGGATGCGCAAGTGCGACGAGAGAGGGCCAAAAGGCGAGATCCTTACCATTGCCGGGCAGCGGAGGGTCGGCTTCTCCGCACGCTCTGGGCACAATCACCCGGCCTCCCATGAGGCCACTCACGTGCTCCTCCAGGGGAGTGAGCTTCTGGAACTTGGGGCGGCCTCCCCCGGTGATGTCGCGGCGCTTGCGATTATTCGCAACATTAGCCTGCAAGAGAAAGGACGGGCTCTAAGTACGGTGTGTAGCCGTGACATAGTGTGCACTGCCTCCCATGGAGGAATAGCTTGGCCAGTGTGGAAAGTGCAGAATGTGCAATTGATGCTCATGACTGTCCCAAAGCTGCTGGCTGAGGGCTGCCCATTAGGCCTTTCAGGTCCCTTTGCCCATCATGTCAGGTGTACATGCAAGAATGAGGAGGAGAGTGGAAAGGGTACTCACCCTGACAATCCTGGTCAGGTCATTGTATTTCTTCCGACATTGCACCTTGTCCCTGGGGGCATCGCCGTAGGATGACACCCTGGTGGCGATCTCCCTCCAGGCTTTGGTGTAGACGCGGTGGGTGGGATTCCTGCCAGTGTCTGGGAACAAGATCCTGCGCCTCTTCTCCAATGCTGTCAGCATGATATCCAGATCACGCTCTGAGAAGCGCAGGGCACGCTCACGGGCCTTCTCATGCGTTGCCATGGCTCCTTGGGCTCAGCAGCAGTGTTGAGGCCTAGTTTGAAAGCTGCAGTGTGCAGGGCATGGCAGCAGACCAAATCGTCCCTTCCCCCTTTAAGAGCTGGCCGGCGCCACGGGGTCTGCTGTCAATCAAAAAATGACCGCACCCGCGCTGCGCCCCGCCTCGGCGCTATCCCTCTGCACCGCCGGCTTAGCGCCTAAAGATAGTCGTGTAACGCCTCTTTTAGCGCTCCAGCAACCTCTTAGGGCGAAGCGACTGAATTTCGGCGAAGGGGGCGCAACTTTGGGGCGGGCGCTAAAGTCGGGCGGGCGCTAACGTTAGGGCCCCAAAACTGGCAAAACTGAATTTCTAGGCCACTGACTCTCACTGGGATGCAGTTCCACAGACACTGATTCAACTGGGCTACAGGTCCACAGATACTGACTCTCACTGGTTTACAGGTTCCACAGCCACAGTCTCTCACTGGGGTACAGTTCTATAAACACTGACTCTCAATGCAATTCAGTTCCATAGAAAATGACTCTCACTGGGATACAGTTCCACAGACAAAGACTCTCGCTGGATACAGTTCCACAGACAATGACTCTCACTGGGATATAGTTACATAAGAACATAAGAAGTAGGAGCAGGAGTAGGCCATATGGCCCCTTGGGCCTGCTCCGCCATTCAATAGGATCATGGCTGATCCAAATCTAGACTCACGTCCACTTCCCTGCCCTCTCCCCGTAACCCCTAATTCCCTTATCTGCTAGGAAACTGTCTATCTCCATTTTAAATTTATTTAATGTCGCAGCTTCCGCAGCTCTCTGGGGTAGCAAATTCCATAGATTTACTACCCTCTGAGTGAAGAAGTTTCTCCTCATCTCAGTTTTGAAAGGGCAGCCCCTTATTATTAGATTATGCCCCCTAGTTCTAGTCTCACCCATCAGTGGAAACATCCTCACCGCATCCACCCGATCAAGCCCCCTCACAATCTTATATGTTTCGATAAGATCGCCTCTCATTCTTCTGAACTCCAATGAGTAGAGTCCCAACCTACTCAACCTTTCCTCATACGTCAACCCCCTCATCTCCGGAATCAACCGAGTGAACCTTCTCTGAACCGCCTCGAGAGCAAGTATATCTTTTCTTAAATATGGAAACCAAACTGCACGCAGTATTCCAGGTGTGGCCTCACCAATACCCTGTATAACTGCAGCAAGACTTCCCTGTTTCTATACTCCATCCCCCTTGCAATAAAAGCCAAGATTCCATTGGCCTTCCTGATCACCTGCATACTAACTTTTTGTGTTTCATGCACCAGGACCCCCAGAGCCCTTTGTACTGTAGCACTTTGCAGTTTCTCTCCATTTAGATAATAACTTGCTCTTTGATTTTTTCTGCCAAAGTGCATAACCTCACACTTTCCAACATTATATTGCATCTGCCAAATCTCTGCCCACTCACTTAGCCTGTCTATGTCCTTTTGCAGGTTTTTTATGTCCTCCTCACTCACTGCTTTCCCTCCCATCTTTGTATCATCGGCAAACTTGGATATGTTGCACTCGGTCCCTTCCTCCAACTCGTTAATATAGATTGTAAAGAGTTGGGGTCCCAGCACTGACCCCTGCGGAACACCACTAGTTACTGATTGCCAGCCCGAGAATGAACCATTTATCCCAACTCTTTGTTTTCTGTTAGATAGCCAATCTTCCACCCATGCCAGTATATTACCCCCAATCCCGTGATTTCTTATCTTGATCAGTAATCTTTTGTGTGGAACCTTGTCAAATGCCTTTTGGAAGTCCAAATACACTACATCCACTGGTTCCCCTTTATCCACCCTGTATGTTACATCCTCAAAGAATTTGAGCAAAGACACTGACTCTCACTGGAATACAGCTCCACAGACACTGATCTCACTGTGATGCGGTTTCACAGACATTATTTCTCACGAGGATACAGTTCCACTGACACTGACTTTCACTGGGGTACATTTCCACAGACACTTACTCTCACTGGTTTACAGGTTCCACAGACACAGTCTCTCACTGGGGTACAGTTCAATAAAGACTGACTCTCAATGCAATACAGTTCCACAGACACGGATTCACACTGGGGTACAGTTCCACAGACACTGACTATCACTGTGGTATGGTCCCACAGACACTGACTCTCACTGGGGTACATTTCCACAGACACTGACTCTCACTGGGGTACAGTTCAATAGACACTTACTCTCACTGGTGCACAGTTCCACAGACATTGACTCTCACTGGGATACAGTTCCACAGACACTGACTCTCACTGGGGTACAGTTCCACAGAGGCTGACTCTCACTGGGATACAGTTCCACAGACACTGACTCTCACTGGGATACAGTTCCACAGACACTGACTCTCACTGGGGTACAGTTCCACAGACGCTGACTCTCACTGGGATACAGTTCCACAGACACTGACTCTCACTGGGGTACAGTTCCATAGACACTTACTCTCACTGGCGTACAGTTCCACAGACACTGACTCTCACTGAGGTACAGTTCCACAGACACTTACTCTCACTGGGGTACAGTTCCATAGACACTTACTCTCACTGGGATAGAGTTCCACAGACACTGATTCTCACTGGGGAACAGTTCCACAGACACTGACTCTCACTGGGGAACAGTTCCACAGACACTGACTCTCACTGGGGTACATTTACAAAGACACAGACTCTCACTGGCGTACAGTTCTATAAAGACTGTCAATCAATGCAATACAGTTCCACAGACTGACTCTCACTGGGGTATGGTTTCACAGACACTGATTCTCACTGGGTTACAGTTCCACAGACACTGACTCTCACTGGGGTACATTTCCGCAGACACGAACTCTCACTGAGGTACAGTTCCACAGACACTAAATCTCACTGGGGTACAGTTTCACAGAAACTGACTCTCACTGTGGTAGGGGTTCCACAGAAACTGACTCTCACTGTGGTAGGGGTTCCACAGACACTGACTCTCACTGGGATACAGTTCCACAGACATTGACTCTCACTGGGATACAGTTCCACAGACATTGACTCTCACTGGGATACGGTTCCACAGACACCGATTCTCCCTGGGATACAGTTCCACAGACACTGACTCTCACTGGGATTCATTTCCACGGACACTGACTCTCACTGGGGTACATTTCCACAGACACTGACTCTCACTGGGGCACATTTCCACAGACACTGACTCTCACTGGGGCACATTTCCACAGACACTAACTCTCACTGGGGTACAGTTTCACAGAAACTGACTCTCACTGTGGTAGGGGTTCCACAGACACTGACTCTCACTGAGGTACAGTTCCACAGACACTGACTCTCACTGGAATAGAGTTCCACAGACACTGACTCTCACTGGGATACAGTTCCACCTGTACTGACTCTCACTGGGATACGGTTCCACAGACACTGATTCTCCCTGGGATACAGTTGTACAGACACTGACTCTCACTGGGATTCATTACCACAGACACTGACTCTCACTGCGGTACATTTCTACAGACACTGACTCTCACTGGGGCACATTTCCACAGAAATTGACTCTCACTGTGGTAGGGGTTCCACAGACACTGACTCTCACTGGGATACAGTTCCACAGACACTGACCTTCACTGGGATACAGTTCCACAGACACTGACTCTCACTGGGGTACAGTTCCACAGAGGCTGACTCTCACTGGGATACAGTTCCACAGACACTGACTCTCACTGGGATACAGTTCCACAGACACTGACTCTCACTGGGGTACAGTTCCACAGACGCTGACTCTCACTGGGATACAGTTCCACAGACACTGACTCTCACTGGGGTACAGTTCCACAGACGCTGACTCTCACTGGGATACAGTTCCACAGACGCTGACTCTCACTGGTGTACAGTTCCACAGACGCTGACTCTCACTGGGATACAGTTCCACAGACACTGACTCTCACTGGGGTACAGTTCCACAGACACTGATTCTCCCTGGGATACAGTTCCACAGACACTGACTCTCACTGGGATAGAGTTCCACAGACACTGATTCTCACTGGGGAACAGTTCCACAGACACTGACTCTCTCACTGGGGAACAGTTCCACAGACACTGACTCTCACTGGGGTACATTTCCACAGACACTGACTCTCACTGGGATACAGTTCCACAGACACTGACTCTCACTGGGATACAGTTCCACAGACACTGACTCTCACTGGGGTACATTTCCACAGACACTGACTCTCACTGGGATACAGTTCCACAGACACTGACTCTCACTGGGATACAGTTCCACAGACACTGACTCTCACTGAGGTACAGTTCCACAGACACGGACTCTCACTGGTGTACATTTCCACAGACTCTGACTCTCACTGGGGTACAGTTCCACAGACACTGACTCTCACTGGGGTACATTTCCACAGACACTGACTCTCACTGAGGTACAGTTCCACAGACACGGACTCTCACTGGTGTACATTTCCACAGACACTGACTATCACTGGGGTACATTTCCACAGACACTCTCACTGGGATACAGTTCCACAGACACTGACTCTCACTGGGGTACATTTCCACAGACACTGACTCTCACTGGGATACAGTTCCACAGACACTGACTCTCACTGGGATACAGTTGTACAGACACTGACTCACTGGGATTCATTTCCACAGACACTGACTGTCACTGGGGTACAGTTTCACAGAAACTGACTCTCACTGTGGTACATTTCCACAGACACTGACTCTCACTGGGATACAGTTCCACAGACACTGATTCTCCCTGGGATACACAGTTCCACAGACACTGACTCTCACTGGGATACAGTTGTACAGACACTGACTCACTGGGATTCATTTCCACAGACACTGACTCTCACTGGGGTACATTTCCACAGACACTGACTCTCATTGGGGTACATTTCCACAGACACTGACTCTCACTGGGGTACATTTCCACAGACACTGACTATCACTGGGTTGCAGTTCCATAGACTCTGATTCTCCCTGAGTTACAGTTCCCAAACACTGACTATCACCGGGGTACAGTTCCACAGACACTGATACTAATCGCTTCCAAGGTGTCCTGGACCCACTCTGCCTTTTTTTAATGTTCTGTGCCATTCTTTTCTGACTTAACTTGCTGCTATAGCAACAGACATATTTGTATATAAAGCAGTATTCCTGTTGTGTCACTGAATTAGACAGTCGTAGGTGCCAATGTCCATTTCTGGTCACTGTCAGGCACTAGTTGGCTTGGGGCTTGGTAGCAGTTTCTTGGTGTAGGCTTGAATTCAATCAGCCAGGGTTTGTGCTCCTGAGCCAGGGACTCCTGTTAGAACCTGCATAGCTTTGTTTAAGGCAATGGTTCCCACACAGTCATTCTGTCAGCCTCCCTTCATCCTGAAATAGCTAACCCTGAACTGGTTAAATGTCGCAAGATCACTTCACCTTCTATACCCACGGTTTTCTCCACCTAGAAGGACAAGGGCAGCAGGTGCATGGGAACAGCAGCACCTCCAAGTTCCCCTCCAAGTCACACACCATCCTGACTTGGTCATATATCGCCATTCCTTCATCATCACTGGGCCAAAATCCTGGAACTGCCTCCCTAACTGGAGCACCTACAACACATACTGCAGCGGTTCCAGAGGAAGGCCCGCCACCACCTTCTGCCCTATGTAGGGGAGGTACCATGGCCAGTGTTGGAGGAAGGATATCGCTAGTGTGGGTGAGCCTAGATCTGGCTGTGGATGGACTCTCCTGCAGCCTCGTACTGGGAAGGTTCCAAGCTAACCCGCACATCTTTGGACTGTGGGAGGAAACCGGAGCACCCGGAGGAAGCCCACGCAAACACGGGGAGAATGTGCAAACTCCACACAGACAGTCACCCGAGGCTGGATTTGAACCCGGGTCCCTGGCGCTGTGAGGCAACAGTGCTAACCACTATGCCACCGTGCTGCACCATTGGCTCCACCAATTCTCAAGCTCTGAATCTCAGGCTGGTGGCTGTTTCACAGTGAATCCTATGTTCCTATTTCAACTGATACCCAGTAAGTCTGCACAGCTCACCATTCTCCGGGAAAAGGGAAAGGCACAGTTCTGAAGTAGGGGGCAGTCTACCGCTTCACTTGTATCATGCAATACCTGGCCTTTGGATGCTCTAGGCCACTTGTATAAAGTTCAGGACTCCTGTATAAAGGTCAATACTCCTTGTATAATGGTCAAGACTCCCTGTGTAAAGGTCAAAAATCCTTGTATAATGGTCAAGATTCCCTATATAAAGGTCAAGACTCCCTTTATGTAGGGAGTCTCATCATTGGGACACCCTTTAATGAGAGAGTCTCACCATTGGGACTCCCGTAATAGGGGGAGTCTCAGAATTAGTATCCCATTTAAAGAGAGGGTTTCACCATGAGAACCCCCTTTAAAGAGGAAGTCTCACCTTTATAGACTGAATATTGACCTTTATACAGGGAGTTTTGTCCTTTGTATAGGGATGTCAGCTGTGGCTCAGTGCTAGCTGTCTCCCTTCTGAGTCAGAAGGTTAAGGGTTCAAGCCCCACTCCCGAGACTTGAGCACAAAAATCTAGGCCGACACTGCTGAGGGAGTGCTGCACTGTTGGAGGGGCTGCCTTTTGAATGAGACATTAAACCGAGGCCCTGTCTGCCCTCTCAGGTGGATGTATAAGATCCCATGGCACTATTTCAAAGAAGAGCAGTGGAGTTCTCCCTGAAAAGTGCGAGGTGATGCATTTTGGACGGACAAATAAGGCAAGGGAATACACAATGAGTGGTAGGACCCTAGAAAGTACAGAGGGTCAGAGGGACCTTGGTGTACATGTACATAGATCCCTGAAGGCAGCGGAACAGGTAGATAAGGTGGTTAAAAAGGCATATGGGATACTTGCCTTCATTAGCCGAGGCATAGAATATAAGAGCAGGGAGGTTATGATGGAGCTGTACAAAACGCTGGTGAGGCCACAGCTGGAGTACTGTGTGCAGTTCTGGTCGCCTCACTATAGGAAGGATGTGATTGCTTTGGAGAGGGTGCAGAGAAGATTCACCAGGATGTTACCTGGGATGGAGCGCCTCAGCTATGAAGAGAGGCTGGACAGGCTGGGGTTGTTTTCCTTGGAGCAAAGAAGGCTGAGGGGGGACCTGATTGAGGTGTACAAAATGATGAGGGGCATAGATAGGGTAGACAAAGAGGAACTTTTCCCCTTAGTAGGGGGGTCAATAACAAGGGGGCATAGATTCAGGGTAAGGGGCAGGAGATTTAGAGGGGATTTGAGGAGGAACTTTTTCACCCAGAGGGTGGTTGGAATGTGGAACTCAATGCCTGAAAGGGTGGTAGAGGCAGGAACCCTCACAACATTCAAGAAGCATTTGGATGAGCACTTGAAATGCCATTGCATACAAGGCTATGGACCAAATGCTGGAAAATGGGATTAGACTGGACAGGGATGGATGGGCGGCGCAGACATGATGGGCCGAAGGGCCTCTTTCTGTGCTGTAAACTCTATGACTCTATGGTGTCCTGGCCAATATTTATCCATTAACCCAGGGGTTCTCAACCAGGGGTCCGCAGCCTCCTAGAGGTCCACCAAATCCTCAGATGGTTTCTAAAATGATGTCACGTTGACTTCCTGTTGCTTTCTATTTGATAATCAGCGGGGGTATTACTGTTGATGACACGGTCCCCTGGAACCGATTATCTTTCTTTGGACAGATGTGAGGTTTAAAGGATTGACTCAAGGACGAAGGTCTGAGACAGATTTTAGAGCGTGTATATAGAAGAGACAAAGAGGTGGGTTTGTCCCTAGTGGGTGAAGGACATGATCTTGCTGACCCAGCCGCGCCTTTGCCTTTCAGCCTCCCGTGACGCTGTGAGACAGACTTCGGGGAGCAGTGAATGTCGCTCTTGTAATCAGCTTATTAAATAAAATGATTAACATTGAAAGTTGAGATGTTCAGTTTGACTGGTTTGGTGTTACAGCAGGTTTTTGGGTGCGAGAAGCAGAATCCCAATTTATCACTGTGAGACGACTGCAAAGCATGGAGATTTAAATATTTATCTAATTGGGAAAGAAGATTTGATAGTTGGATGGTAGTTTTCGACCATTTAAAGTTGCAGATTACTAATACACATAATGTGCCCATTTTATCTTGATGACGTGGTGCATATAGGAACCAACGATATAGGTAAAAAACAGGATGAGGTCCTAAAAGCGGAATATAGGGAGTTAGGAGATAAATTAAAAAACAGGACCTCAAAGGTAGTAATCTCAGGATTGCTACCAGTGCCACGTGCTAGTCAGAGTAGAAATAGAAGGATACTTCAGATGAATACGTGGCTAGAGGAATGGTGCTAGGGGGAGGGATTCAAGTTCCTGGGGCATTGGAACCGGTCCTGGGGGAGGTGGGACCAGTACAAACTGGACGGTTTGCACCTGGGCGGGACCAGAACCGATGTCATAGATGTAAAGTCTGTAGGTATTATGGCGAATTAATACACAGACTACAAGAGTAACTTTAACAGGACTTTACTATTCGAAGGTCAGGGCGAATCTGCCCAATAAATCCTGACACAGCACTTATATACCGGTGTGGTCACCATCGGTATTACAGTATACAGCAGCCAAGATAAAAGTAGTGCCACACCTAAAATAGTTCTCTTAAAGGTGGACGGTTACATACAATAGTTCTCTTAAAGGTAGAACAGTTACACACACTACAATCCTCCCTTTTTAGCTTACAACATACTTATTCCCCATTAACATAACATCATAACATATATACAACTTATGCAAAACAGTTCACAGATTCAGTCTCTCTGGAGGCTTCCTGACTCTGTCCGGATAACGCCTCGGTGCTGTAGTAGGTTCTTCTGGCAAGGTCGATTCGGCTTGAAGGACAGTGTCAGGTTCATCTGATTCCAGTATTACCAGATCGGAGGTAGGTGCTCTGGGTATCTCTGCTTCAACATTAGCCGTGTAAGGTTGTGGAGTAGGTTGGTCCTTTGTGGATGACCCTATGATCTGGTCAACATGGCGCCTTATTATGCTGTCACCAATGTCCATGGTATACATCAGCGGCCCTAGCCTTTTCCCAATAGTTCCAGGCTGCCATTTCTCGGTACGGTAGTCCCGGGCCAAAACTTGTTGACCTATCTGAAAGGATCTAGTTGGCCTTTCATTCATGCCCTGAAATTGTCGGTTCTCTACGTCCCTTCTGACGTTTGGCTTAATCAAATCCAGCCGGCATCTTAGTCTTCTATTGAAAAACATCATGGCGGGAGTTTGGTTTGTGACCGCATGTGTTGCATTCCTGTACGCCAACAAGAAGTTATCTACCTTATGTTGTAGGTTGATGTCTTCATTACCCATGGCCTTTATGGCCTTCTTGAAGGTCTGGACAAACCTTTCAGCTAATCCATTGGTGACGGGATGGTATGGGGCTGACGTGTAGTGCTTGACCCCATTCTTTTTTAAAGAACTTCCTGAATTCTTCAGACACAAATTGCGGTCCATTATCAGAACAGATCTGTTCCGGCAGCCCATTCCTGGCAAATATGGTCCTTAAAACTGTGATGGTTTTTTCCGTGGTGGTGGAGGACATCTTTATTACCTCCGGCCACTTGGAATGTGCATCCACCGCGATTAGAAACATTGAGTCCATAAATGGACCAGCAAAGTCGACGTGTACCCTTTGCCAAGGAGACGAGGGCCACTCCCATGGATGCAGAGGAGCTTGTGGTGGCGCGTTTTGGACCTTCTGGCATCCTAGACAGCTCTTGGTTATTTCTTCGATGTCTCCATCAATACCTGGCCACCACACAAACGCTCTTGCTAGGTTCTTCATTTTCACTCCACCCAGATGCCCCTCATGAAGCTCCTTTAGCACCTTATGCTGAAGTTTGGGTGGAATCACCACTCTAGATCCACACATCAAGGTTCCTCGGCACACTGACAGCTGTTCTTTTCTTTGCGAAAATGCGGGCAGCGTTGGTTCGCCATGTGCTGGCCATCCCTCCACTGTTAAATCGTAGACTCGTGAGAGAGTCGGGTCATTTCTTGTTTCATTTTCGATCATCGAATTTGTTACTGGTAGACATTCCACTATGGATGAGTGGAACATCTCTACCGGGTCCACTGTAGCCGCCTCTTCTACTACTGGCAACGGTAGGCGCGATAACCCATCAGCATTTCCATGCTGTTTGGACCTTTTGTATTCGATGTCATATTGGTGTGCCCCAAGTAACACGGACCACCTCTGTAGCCTTTGCGCTGTCATAGTGGAAACGGCCTTGTTAGGGTTGAATATGGACACCAACGGCTGGTGGTCTGTCAGTAATGTGAACTTCTTGCCCTGCAGGTAATGATTGAATTTCTTTACTCCCCACACAAGGCTGAGGGCCTCCCTATCTATCTGAGCATAATTTCGCTCAGCGGAGGTCAATGATCGGGACGCAAATGCGACTGGCCTTTCCGAGCCATTTGGTAACTGGTGTGAAAGTACTGCTCCAATTCCATAAGGGGAAGCATCACAAGCTAGACGAAGAGGTAACGTTGGGTTGAAATGAGCCAACACTTCCTCAGAGGTAATCAACGCCTTGCTTCTGCGGAAGGCCTTCTTACAGTCCTCGCTCCACTTCCATGGTACTTCTTTCCGCAACAGAGCATTCAGCGGATGCAGCACCGTGGATAGATTTGGCAGAAACTTGTGGTAATAATTAATCAACCCCAGAAACGATCTCAACTGTGATACATTTTCCGGAGCGGGGGCCTTCACGACAGCTTCTATCTTGTCAGGTGACTTGTGCAGCCCCTCTTGGTCAATGACATGACCGCAGTACGAGATCCGTTTCTGGAAGAACTCACATTTCTGGCGATTAACTCGAAGGCCATATTCCTTCAACCTGGTGAGCACCAGTTTCAAATTTGTGAGGTGTTCCTCCTCGTCTTCTCCCGTAATCAGGATATCGTCCAAGTAACACTGCATGCTTGAAATACCCTGTAAGACCTGCTCCATGGCCCTCTGCCAAATTGCTGGAGCCGAAGCTACTCCAAAAACCAGTCTATTATAACGATACAAGCCTCTGTGCGTGTTGATTGTGAGATACTGGCGCGACTCTTCCTTGACTTCCATTTGTAAGTATGCTTGTGCCAGGTCTATCTTGGTGAAGTGTTTCCCACCAGACAATGAAGCAAAGATATCCTCAATCCGCGGAAGCGGGTATTGTACCGTGTGAAGCACCGGATTAACTGTGATCTTGAAGTCTCCGCAGATGCGGACCTTTCCCGGTCCCCCTGGCTTGTTACTTGATGAAGACTTCATGACGGGAACAATGGGCGTGGCCCACTCACTCCAGTCCACCTTAGACAGTACCCCTGAACGTTCAAGCTCTTCCAGTTCTGCCTCCACAGCAGGTCGTATCGCGTAAGGTACCGATCTGGCTTTGAAAAATTTTGGGCTTGCGTGTTCTGCAATCTTGATTTTTGCTTGAATTCCTCTCAGTGTTCCCAGTCCTTGCTGGAATACCTCTTTAGCTTCGTCCAATATTCTGGACAACCGTTCAGGTTTGACATCTTCCTTTCCGGAATCTACCGTCATTGTGTTTAGTGAATGCCAGTCTATCTTTATTTTCCTGATCCACTCCCATCCCAGAAGTGGTGGACCTCCCTTGGGCAGCACATACATGTCCATCCCTTGGTGATCTTTGTCCTTGTATCTCACCTTGACTTTTATCTTTCTGATGGGGTATACTTTGTGCCCCGTGTATGTCTGCAATACTATCTCCGTATCCCGTAGGGGAATATGTTTGAATAACTTTTTGTAATCTTGCTTATTCATGACCGTCAATGCCGATCCGGTGTCCACTTCCATCTTCACTTGGACTTTTGCAATCTGTAGTGTGACCCAGATAGTTTGTCGGTCAGCTTCTTTACTCACATTGTGAATCCTCAGACTACCCAGTTCCTTGCTGTTGGAGTCGGAGTCCGAATTCTGTTCATCTGGACTCTTCCCAGTCACCTTATGTACCTTTCTGTACTTCTTCTGCGGTGACTTATTATTGCTGGTCTTCTTTCCTGACCGGCATACCTTAGCTATGTGACCAAGCTTGCCACATTTTCTACATTCCTGGTTTTTAAACCAGCATTGGTTCTGGTTGTGTGTTGTCTTCCCACAACGATAACATTTCGTTGTACCCGAAGTCATTTGATCCACACTGAGTACCGCTGTCTTCCGCTGCATTTCCGCCGTGCCTCTCGCTGCGGCTTCGTGCGATGCTGCAATAAGGACAGCCTTATCAAGTGTAAGATCGTTCTCTTCGAGCAGTCGTTTTTGTGTTCCTTCCTTCGACATCCCGCACACGAACTTGTCTCTCAGTGCCTCTGTCAGATTTACCCCAAACTGACAGTATTTTGCTAGCCTACGCAGTTCAACCAGGTACTCCGCGTTGCTTTCCTCTTTTCGTTGCGTTCTCACGTAAAATTTAGATCGTTCCGCTAACATCAGCGGTGCGGGGTTAAAATGATCCTTCAGGACAGCAAAAATATTAGCGAAAGACTAATCCGCCGGTTTAGCTGGTGATAGAAGATGCTTCAATAACCCGTATGTCTTCGCACCCATTGAGTTTAGTAAGGTTAGAGCTTCGTCATAATTTGCTATCTTATTGACCTTACAATATATCTCGATGTGTTCTACATACGTGGCCCAATCTTCCACATCGGAATCGAACCCGTTGATGTTACTACGCTTAGGCATCTTCCCACTCTTCCTGAGAAACAACAACGAAATATTTCTTTAAATTTTTTTTTTTCAAAATGGCGGTTTCCCGCGCTTGTCTTCTTTCCCCCGCCCACTTTCAAAATGGCGGTTTCCCGCTTCTGTCTTCTTCCCCGCCTACTGGCGGCTTCCCGCGTTTCTTCCCCTGGCGGGAGGGGTAAGCTTTTCCCTCGGGCGACGACCGCTGGCTTTCGGGGTTCGCAGCCTGCGCGTCGGCTTCAGTGCGTTCCTTGTTCCCTTTTCTCGGCAGGGCAACCGGCGCTGGGTACAACCTGTTGACTGCGAACAGTTTCAGCCGCTGGGCTGGATCTCGCTCAGTCTCCCTCGCTCGGGCTCTGTCTCTCCCGCTCGCTCGGGCTCTGTCTCTCCCTCAGCGGCTTCCAATCGCGCCTCCCAGCCCTCTCGCAGTCCGGTGCTTTCCTCCCCGGCTGCGGCTGAGTTCTCCGCGATTTATTTATTTTTATATCTTCCCGCGCCTTACGATCCCGGTCGCAGCGCTTCGTGGCCTCGGTCGCTGCCCGGCCTTTTTCACTCCAATCGCGCCTCCCAGCCCTCTCGCAGTCCGGTGCTTTCCTCCCCGGCTGCGGCTGAGTTCACCGCGGTTTATTTATTTTTATATCTTCCCGCGCCTTACAATCCCGGTCGCAGCGCCTCGTGGCCTCGGTAGCTGCCCGGCCTTTTTCGCCGGTCGCGGTCTAGCTGTCTCACGACGCCGTTGCGTCTCCCAGCCCGCTTGTACCACGGCTTCCGTGCTCCACGCTGCCCCAGTCGCAGCGCCTCTGGGCCCGACTTCTGTCCGGCTCCTTTCCCCCGACCGTGGTCAAGTTCACCGCCCTTATCCTCCGTTTATTTTTTTTATTTTCCCTTTACTCACAGTCACCGTGGCCGACTTGCTTCTCGTGCTGATCGGCTCACTCACCACCGTGGCAGAAGGGACAATCAGTGCCTGTTGCCGATGGAAGGCTTCGTGTCTGAATTCTTCCTTCTTCCTTGCTCTGCAGACTCGAGTTTTCTCTCAGCAGAACGACGAGGGCGGGTGCCTCTTCTTGACGCTCGTTAACTGCTTCGGAAGTATTGTTGCCGCAGGGTAAGATCCCATCCTCTTCGCCACTGTAAAGTCTGCAGGTATTATGGCGAATTAATACACAGACTACAAGAGTAACTTTAACAGGACTTTACTATTCGAAGGTCAGGGCGAATCTGCCCAATAAATCCTGACACAGCACTTATCTACCCTTTCAGGCAGTGAGTTCCAGACTCCAACCACCCTCTGGGTGAAAAAGTTCTTTCTCAAATCCCCTCTAAACCTCCCGCCCTTTACCTTGAATCTATGCCCCCTAGTTATTGACCCGTCTACTAAGGGAAAAAGCTCCTTAGTATCCATCCTATCTATGCCCCTCATAATTTTGTACACCTCAATCATGTCCCCCCTCAGCCTCCTCTGCTCCAAGGAAAACAAACCCAATCTGCCCAGTCTCTCTTCATAGCTGAAGCGCTCCAGCCCTGGTAACATCCTGGTGAATCTCCTCTGCACCCTCTCCAAAGCTATCACATCCTTCCTGTAGTGTGGCGACCAGAACTGCACACAGTATTCCAGCTGTGGCCTAACCAGTGTTTTATACAGCTCCATCATAACCTCCTTGCTCTTATATTCTATGCCTCGACTAATGAAGGCAAGTATCCCATATGTCTTTTTTACCACCTTATCCACCTGTTCCGCCGCCTTCAGGGATCTGTGTACTTGCACACCCAGATCCCTCTGACCCTCCGTCTTGCCTAGGGTCTTACCATTCATTGTGTATTCCCTTGCCTTGTTAGTCCCCCCAAAGTGCATCACCTCGCACTTTTCCGGGTTAAATTCCATTTGCCGCTGTTCCGCCCATCTGACCAACCCATCTATATCGTCCTGCAGACTGAGACTACCCTCCTCGCTATTTACCACCCTACCAATTTTTGTATCATCCGCGAACTTACTGATCATACCTTTTACATTCATATCCAAGTCATTAATGTAGACCACAAACAGCAAGGGACCCAGCACCGATCCCTGTGGTACCCCACTGGCCACAGGCTTCCAGTCACAAAAACAACCTTCGACCATCACCCTCTGCCTTCTGCCACTAAGCCAGTTTTGTATCCAATGTGCCAAGGCACCCTGGATTCCATGGGCTCTTACCTTCTTGACCAGTCTCCTGTGCGGGACTTTATCGAAGGCCTTACTGAAATCCATGTATACCACATCCACTGCGTTACCCTCATCCACACACCTAGTCACCCCCTCAAAAAATTCAATCAAATTAGTCAGACATGATCTTCCCTTGACAAAGCCATGTTGACTATCCCTGATTAATCCTTGCCTCTCCAAGTGGAGACTAATTTTGTCCCTCAGAATTTTTTCCAATAATTTTCCTACCACTGATGTTAGGCTCACTGGCCTGTAGTTCCCCGGTTTTTCCCTACTACCTTCTTGAATAATGGTGCTACATTAGCGGTTCTCCAGTCCTCTGGCACATCCCCTGTGGCCAGAGAGGTTCTGAATATATGTGTTAGAGCCCCCGCAATCCCTTCCTTTGCCTCACACAGCAGCCTGGGATACATTTCGTCCGGGCCTGGGGATTTATCCATTTTTAGGCCTGCTAAAACCGCCAATACCTCCTCCCTCTCGATGTTAATATGTTCGAGCATATCACAGTCCCCCCGCCCTATTTCTATGTCTACATCATCCCTAGGGGGAGTGTTTGCTAGTGCTGTTGGGGAGGGTTTAAACTAAAATGGCAGGGGGTTGGGAACCTGTGCAGGGAGACAGAGGAAAGGGAAGCAAGGATAGAAACAAAATACAGGAAGGAGAAAAGCAAAAGTGGAAGGCAGAGAAATCAAGGATGTAAATCAAACAGGGCCACAGTAAATAATAATTCTAAAAGGTCTAAGAGTGTTAAAAAAAACAAGCCTGAAGGCTTTGTGTCTTAATGCGAGGAGCATTCTTAATAAGGTGGATGAATTAGCTGCGCAAATAGATGTAAACGGATATGATATAATTGGGATTATGGAGGCATGGCTCCAGGATGACCAAGTCTGGGAATTCAACATCCAGGGGTATTCAATATTCAGGAAGGACAGGAAAAAAGGAAAAGGATGTGGGGTAGCATTGCTGGTTAAAGAGGAGATTAACACAACAGTAAGGAATGATATTAGCTCTGATGATACGGAATCTGTATGGGCAGAGCTGAGAAATACCAAGGGGCAGAAAACGCTAGTGGGAGTTGTATACAGACCCCCAAACAGTAATGCTGAGGTTAGGGATGGCATTAAATGGGAAATTAGAGATGTGTGCAATAAGGGCACAGCAGTTATCATGGGT
The DNA here is from genome assembly GCF_052327205.1 of Somniosus microcephalus. Classification (NCBI taxonomy): domain Eukaryota; kingdom Metazoa; phylum Chordata; class Chondrichthyes; order Squaliformes; family Somniosidae; genus Somniosus; species Somniosus microcephalus. The sequence continues at coordinate 205,719,377 of NC_140989.1, forward strand.
GACGTTAATCTACATATAGATTGGGCTAACCAAATTAGTAACAATACTGTGGAGGAGGAATTCCTAGAGTGCATATGGGATGGTTTCCTGGACCAATATGTTGAGGAACCAACTAGAGATCACACCATCTTAGACTGGGTATTATGTAATGAGAAAGGATTAATTAGCAATCTTGTTGTGCGAGGCCCCTTGGGGAGGAGCGATCATATGATAGAATTCTTCATTAAAATGGAGAGTGAAGTAGATGACTCAGAGACTAGTGTCCTGAATTTAGACAAAGGAAAATACGATGGTATGAGGCACGAGTTGGCTAGGATGGATTGGGGAACGTTACTTAAAGGGTTGACGGTGGATAGGCAATGGCAAACATTTAAAGATCGCATGGATGAACTACAAAATTTGTTCATCCCTGTTTGGCATAAAAATAAAACAAAAAAGGTGACTCAACCATGGCTAACAAGGGAAATTAGGGATAGCATAAGGTCCAAGGAGAGGACATATAATTTGGCCAGAAAAAGCAGCAAACCTGAGGATTGGGAGCAGTTTAGGATTCAGCAAAGGAGGACAAAGGGATTAATTAAGAGGGGGAAAATAGATTACAAGAGTAAGCATGCAGGGAACATAAAAAGTGACTGTAAAAGCTTCTATAGATATGTGAAGAGAAAAAGATTGGTGAAGTCAAGCATAGGTCCCTTGCAGTCAGAATCAGGGGAATTTATAATGGGGAACAAAGAAATTGCAGACCAATTAAATACATATTTTGGTTCTGTCTTCACAAAGGAGGACACAAATCACCTCCCAGAGATGTCGGGGAACATAGGGTCTAATGAGAGGGAGGAATTGAATGAAATCAGTATTGGTAGGGAAATGGTGTTAGGGAAATTGATGGGATTGAAGGTCGATAAATCCCCAGGGCCTGATAATCTACATCCTAGGGTACTTAAGGAAGTGGCCATAGAAATAGTAGATGCATTGCTGGTCATCTTCCAAAATTCTATAGACTCTGGAACAGTTCCCATGGATTGGAGGATAGCTAATGTAACCCCACTACTTAAAAAGGAGGTAGAGAGAAAACGGGGAATTATAGACCGGTAAGTCTGACATCGGTAGTGGGGGAAATGCTAGAGTCCATTATAAAAGATGTAATAGCAGAGCGCTTGGAAAACAGTGACAAGATCGGACAAAGTCAACATGGATTTACAAAAGGTAAATCATGCCTGACTAATCTACTGGAATTTTTTGAGGATATAACAGGTAGAATAGATAAGGGAGAACCAGTGGATGTGGTGTATTTGGACTTTCAGAAGGCTTTCAATAAGGTCCCGCATAAGAAATTAGTGTGCAAAGTTAAAGCACACAGGATTGGGGCTAAGGTACTGTCTTGGATAGAGAACTGGTTGGCAGACAGGAAGCAAAGAGTTGGAATAAATGGGTCTTTTTCCCGAGTGGCAGGCAGTGACTAGTGGGGTACCGCCGGGATCGGTGCTAGAACCCCAGCTATTCACAATATATATATAAATGATCTAGACGAAGGAACTAGATGTATTATCTTCAAGTTTGCAGACGACACAAAGCTGGGTGGGCATGTATGCTGTGAGGAGGATGCAGAGAAACTCCAGTATGAGTTGGACAGGTTGTGTGATTGGGCAGATGCATGGCAAATGCAGTATAACGTGGATAAATGCGAGTTTATCCACTTCGGTGGCAAAAACAGGAAGACAGATTATTATCTGAATGGCAATAGACTGGGAAAAGGGGAAGTGCAACGAGACCTGGGTGTCCCTGTGCATCAGTCGCTGAAGGTAAGCATGCAGGTGCAGCAGGCAGTTAAGACAGCAAATGGTATGTTGGCCTTCATAGCAAGAGGATTCGAGTACAGGAGCAAGGATATCTTGCTGCAGTTGTACAGGGCCTTGGTGAGACCACACCTTGAGTATTGTGTACAGTTTTGGTCACCTTATCTGAGGAAGGATGTTCTTGCCATGGAGAAAGTGCAGCGAAGATTCACCAGACTGATACCTGGGATGGCAGGAATGACGTATGAGGAGAGATTGGTTTGATTAGGCTTATATTCACTAGAGTTTAGAAGAATGAGAGGGGATCTCATTTAAACTTAGAAAGTTCTAACAGGACTAGACAGACTAGATGCAAGAAGGATGTTCCCGATGGCGGGGGAGTCCAGAACCAGGGGTCATAGTCTAAGGATAAGGGGTAAGCCATTTAGGACTGAGATGAGGATGAATTTCTTCACCCAGAGAGTAGAGAACCTGTGGAATTCTCTACCACACAAGGCAGTTGAGGCCAATTCATTAAATACTAGCTGGAGTACCCAGCGTGGCCGAGGGAAATGAAGAAACCTCTGCCATGTTTATAAAACTATTTATGAAACTGTTGGGATTGAAGAACTCTTCCTAAGCACCCAGGAGGTGGTTCTTTAACTTTGCTTTTGTTAATGAAGAGGGAAGGAAAGAGAGAGAGGGAAGGAGAGAGAGAGAGAGAGAGAGAGACGGAAGGAGAGAGAGGGGGAAGGAGAGAGAGAGCAAGGGGGAAGGAGAGAGAGAGAGAGAGAGAGAGGGGGAAGGAGAGAGAGAGAGAGAGAGAGAGGGAGGGGGAAGGAGAGAGAGAGAGAGAGAGAGAGAGGGGGAAGGAGAGAGAGAGAGAGGGGGAAGGAGAGAGAGATGGGAAGGAGAGCGAGAGAGAAAAAGAGAGAGAGAGAGGGGGGAAGGAGAGAGAGAGAGAGAGAGGTAAGGAGAGAGAGGGGGAAGGAGAGAGAGAGAAAGGGGGAAGGAGAGAGAGAGAGAGGGGGAAGGAGAGAGAGAGAGAGGGGGAAGGAGAGAGAGAGGGCAGGAGAGAGAGAGAGGGAAGGAGAGAGAGAGAGAGAGAGAGAGGGAGAGAGAGGGGGAAGGAGAGAGAGGGGGAAGGAGAGAGAGAGAGAGAGAGGGGGAAGGAGAAAGAGAGAGGGGGAAGGAGAGAGAGGGAAGGAGAGAGAGGGGGAAGGAGAGAGGGGGGAAGGAGAGAGAGAGGGGGAAGGAGAGAGAGGGGGTAAGGAGAGAGAGGGGGTAAGGAGAGAGAGAGAGAGAGGGGGGAAGGAGAGAGAGAGAGAGAGAGGGGGAAGGAGAGAGAGAGAGAGGGGGAAGGAGAGAGAGATAAGGGGAAGGAGAGAGAGATAAGGGGAAGGAGAGAGAGAGAGAGAGAGAGAGGGGGAAGGAGAGAGAGAGAGAGGGGGAAGGAGAGAGAGAGAGGGGGAATGAGAGTGTGAGAGAGGGGGAAGGAGAGAGAGAGAGAGAGGGGGAGGAGAGAGAGAGGGAAGGAGAGAGTTAGGGAAGGAGATAGAGAAGAGAGGAAGACACCCTGGGGAAGGGGTTGGACTCCGAGCCTGGCCGCGGTGACCCGGAGCCCCCGTGCGCGGCTTAGCGCCTCAGGCTCGGCCCGACTCACCTCAGCTGAGCTCCCGCTCAGTGTATCTGTTTTCCCGGTCCCCCACTCACGGCAAGAGAGAGAGGGGGAAGGAGAGAGAGAGAGAGAGGGGGAAGGAGAGAGAGAGAGGGGAAAGGAGAGAGAGAGAGAGAGAGAGAGAGAAGGGAAAGGAGAGAGAGAGAGAGAGAGAGAGAGGGGGGGGAAGGAGAGAGAGAGAGAGAGAAAGAAAACCAACATCATGATTTTTCAGAAAAGACCCAGATGTCAGGAAAACAAATACCAGTTTACCCTCAGTGATACCACTATAGGACACACTATGAGCTACACCTACCTTGGTCTAACTATTACAGCATCAGGGAGCTTCAGCATAGCAGTGAATGCACTAAAAGAAAAAGCCCGAAGAGCCCTATATGCAATAAAAAGAAAATTCTACAACATCCAAATCCCAATCAAAATCTGGCTCAAAATTTTTGACAGCATAATCCTGCCCATTGCACTGTACGGTAGTGAAGTATGGGGCCCGCTAAATCACCAAAGCTACACTAAATGGGAAAAACACACAATAGAAGCCCTACATGCAGAATTCTGCCGAAGCATCCTTCGCACCCAAAGAAAAACGCCAACAAATGCATGCAGAGCCGAACTAGGCAGATACCCACTGATAATAAACATCCAAAAACGAGCACTAAACTTCCTAAATCACCTCAAATCTAGCTCCCCAGACACCCTTCATTTCAAAGCCTTTCAGACCCAAGAGCTAAACCCAGAAAAGAGTCCCCTGAGTCAGCTGCTACTGAAACTAAGTACTCAGCCGGACCCTGACCAGCCCCAGACCAACACAGCCGTCCAAACACCAATCCGAGTGAACCAAATCATTAAAAAATGCAAAGAAACCTACCTGGAACATTGGAACAAAATAACCGAAAGCCAAAGCAGATTAGAATGTTACCGGGCCCTAAAAAGAGAATATAAACTGGCAGACTACCTCACGACCATCAGAGACACAAAACAGAGACAGACCCTCACCAGGTACAGACTAAGCGACCACCAACTGGAAATTGAAAAAGGCAGATACAAGAAATCCTGGCAGCCTAGAGAGAATAGAATATGCGATCAATGTCTGGCTGGCGAGGTTGAAACAGAAATGCATTTCCTCCTAAAATGCGAAAAATTCAACACATCAAGAAACATATTATTCAACAAGCTAAGCCAAACAACCCCAGATTTCAAGGAATTGGATGATCTGTCAAAATTGAGATTAGTCCTAGGAGAAGGAGACAGACCATACCTTGGGGCTAAATATGTAACAACATGTCACAACCTGAGGACTGTTTAAAAGTAAGACTGTTTAAAATTAATATTGAACGTACCAAATGAAGTAGAAAGACTGTTTAAAAATTAATATTGTTTAAAAGTAATATTGTATATACCCAACAAATGTCAAATCGATTGACACCTACAGAATGTTGGAAAACTGTACCTTTTTGCAATGTAAGCTTTGGCAATATGGTTCTCTGTAAACTTTCATGCCAATAAAGCATTTGAACTGAACTGAACTGAACTGAACTGAGAGGGAGGAAAGAGAGAGAGGGGTGGAAGGAGAGAGAGACAGAGAGGGAAGGAGAGAGACAGAGAGACAGAGGGAAGGTGAGAGAGAGAGAGGGTGAAGGAGAGAGAGAGGGGGGAAGGAGAGAGAGAGAGGAGGAAGGAGAGAGAGAGAGAGGGAAGAAGAGAGAGAGAGAGAGAGGGGGAAGGAGAGAGAGAGAGAGAGAGAGAGGGAAGGAGAGAGAGACAGAGAGGGAAGGAGAGAGAGACAGAGAGCGAGAGGGAAGGAGAGAGAGAGAGGGGGAAGGAGAGAGAGAGAGAGAGAGGGGGGAGGAGAGAGAGGGGGGGGGGAAGGAGAGAGAGAGAGAGAGAGAGGGGGAAGGAGAGAGAGAGAGAGAGGGGGAAGGAGAGAGACAGAGAGAGAGAGGGAAGGTGAGAGAGAGAGGGAAGGAGAGAGAGAGAGAGAGAGAGAGAGAAGGAGAGAGAGGGGGAAGGAGAGAGAGAGAGAGAGGGGGAAGGAGAAAGAGAGAGGGGGAAGGAGAGAGAGGGAAGGAGAGAGAGGGGGAAGGAGAGAGGGGGGAAGGAGAGAGAGAGAGGGGGGAAGGAGAGAGAGGGGGTAAGGAGAGAGAGAGAGAGAGGGGGGAAGGAGAGAGAGAGAGAGAGAGAGAGAGAGAGGGGGAAGGAGAGAGAGAGAGAGGGGGAAGGAGAGAGAGATAAGGGGAAGGAGAGAGAGATAAGGGGAAGGAGAGAGAGAGAGAGAGAGAGAGGGGAAGGAGAGAGAGAGAGAGGGGGAAGGAGAGAGAGAGAGGGGGAATGAGAGTGTGAGAGAGGGGGAAGGAGAGAGAGAGAGAGAGGGGGAGGAGAGAGAGAGGGAAGGAGAGAGTTAGGGAAGGAGATAGAGAAGAGAGGAAGACACCCTGGGGAAGGGGTTGGACTCCGAGCCTGGCCGCGGTGACCCGGAGCCCCCGTGCGCGGCTTAGCGCCTCAGGCTCGGCCCGACTCACCTCAGCTGAGCTCCCGCTCAGTGTATCTGTTTTCCCGGTCCCCCACTCACGGCAAGAGAGAGAGGGGGAAGGAGAGAGAGAGAGAGAGGGGGAAGGAGAGAGAGAGAGGGGAAAGGAGAGAGAGAGAGAGAGAGAGAGAGAGGGGAAAGGAGAGAGAGAGAGAGAGAGAGAGAGAGGGGAAGGAGAGAGAGAGAGAGAGAGAGGGAGGAGAGAGAGAGAGAGGGGTGGAAGGAGAGAGAGACAGAGAGGGAAGGAGAGAGACAGAGAGACAGAGGGAAGGTGAGAGAGAGAGAGGGTGAAGGAGAGAGAGAGGGGGGAAGGAGAGAGAGAGAGGAGGAAGGAGAGAGAGAGAGGGAAGGAGAGAGGGAGAGAGAGGGAAGAAGAGAGAGAGAGAGAGGGGGAAGGAGAGAGAGAGAGAGAGAGAGGGAAGGAGAGAGAGACAGAGAGGGAAGGAGAGAGAGACAGAGAGCGAGAGGGAAGGAGAGAGAGAGAGGGGGAAGGAGAGAGAGAGAGCGAGGGGGGGAGGAGAGAGAGAGAGAGGGGGGGGAAGGAGAGAGAGAGAGAGAGAGAGGGGGAAGGAGAGAGAGAGAGAGAGGGGGAAGGAGAGAGACAGAGAGAGAGAGGGAAGGAGAGAGAGAGAGGGTGAAGGAGAGAGAGAGGGGGGAAGGAGAGATAGAGAGGAGGAAGGAGAGAGAGAGAGAGGGGGAAGGAGGAAGGAGAGAGAGAGAGGGGGAAGGAGAGAGAGAGAGAGAGAGGGGAAGGAGAGAGAGAGAGAGAGGGGGGGAAGGAGAGAGAGAGAGAGGGGGAAGGGGAGAGAGACAGAGAGAGAAGGAGAGAGAGAGAGAGAGAGAGGGAAGGAGAGAAAGAGAGAGAGGGAAGGAGAGAGAGAGGGGGAAGGAGAGAGAGACAGAGGGCAGGAGAGAGAGACAGAGAGAGAGGGGGAAGGAGAGAGAGAGAGAGAGAGGGGGGAAGGAGAGAGAGAGAGAGAGGGGGGAAGGAGAGAGAGAGAGAGAGAGGGGGAAGGAGAGAGAGAGAGGGAGGGGGAAGGAGAGAGACAGAGAGAGAGAGGGAAGGTGAGAGAGAGAGGGTGAAGGAGAGAGAGAGGGGGGAAGGAGAGAGAGAGGGGGAAGGAGAGTGAGAGAGGGGGAAGGGGAGAGACAGAGAGAGAAGGGGAGAGAGACAGAGAGAGAAGCAGAGAGAGAGAGAGGGAAGGAGAGAAAGAGAGAGAGGGAAGGAGAGAGAGAGAGAGAGAGAGAGAGAGAGAGAGGGGGAAGGAGAGAGAGAGAGAGAGGGGGAAGGAGAGAGACAGAGAGAGAGAGGGAAGGTGAGAGAGAGAGAGAGGGTGAAGGAGAGAGAGAGGGGGGAAGGAGAGATAGAGAGGAGGAAGGAGAGAGAGAGAGAGGGGGAAGGAGGAAGGAGAGAGAGAGAGGGGGAAGGAGAGAGAGAGAGAGAGAGAGAGGGGAAGGAGAGAGAGAGAGAGAGGGGGGGAAGGAGGAGAGAGAGAGAGGGGGAAGGGGAGAGAGACAGAGAGAGAAGGAGAGAGAGAGAGAGAGAGAGAGGGAAGGAGAGAAAGAGAGAGAGGGAAGGAGAGAGAGAGAGAGAGAGGGGGAAGGAGAGAGAGACAGAGGGCAGGAGAGAGAGACAGAGAGCGAGAGGGAAGGAGAGAGAGAGAGGGGGAAGGAGAGAGGAGAGAGAGGGGGAGGAGAGAGAGAGAGAGAGGGGGGAAGGAGAGAGAGAGAGAGAGAGAGAGAGAGAGGGGGAAGGAGAGAGAGAGAGGGAGGGGGAAGGAGAGAGACAGAGAGAGAGAGGGAAGGTGAGAGAGAGAGGGTGAAGGAGAGAGAGAGGGGGGAAGGAGAGAGAGAGGGGGGAAGGAGAGAGAGAGAGAGAGGGGGAAGGGGAGAGACAGAGAGAGAAGGGGAGAGAGACAGAGAGAGAAGCAGAGAGAGAGAGGGAAGGAGAGAAAGAGAGAGAGGGAAGGAGAGAGAGAGAGAGAGGGGGAAGGAGAGAGAGACAGAGAGGGAAGGAGAGAGAGACAGAGAGAGAGAGGGGGGAAGGAGAGAGAGAGGGGGAAGGAGAGAGACAGAGAGAGAAGGGGAGAGAGACAGAGAGAGAAGCAGAGAGAGAGAGAGGGAAGGAGAGAAAGAGAGAGAGGGAAGGAGAGAGAGAGAGAGAGGGGGGAAGGAGAGAGAGACAGAGAGGGAAGGAGAGAGAGACAGAGAGAGAGAGGGAAGGAGAGAGAGAGAGGGGGAAGGAGAGAGAGAGAGGGGGAAGGAGAGAGAGAGAGGGGGGAAGGAGAGAGAGAGAGGGGGGGAAGGAGAGAGAGAGAGGGGGGAAGGAGAGAGAGAGGGGGGAAGGAGAGAGAGAGAGGGGGGGAAGGAGAGAGAGAGAGGGGGGAAGGAGAGAGAGAGAGCGCGAGAGGGGGAAGGAGAGAGAGAGAGCGCGAGAGGGGAAGGAGAGAGAGCGAGAGGGGGAAGGAGAGAGAGAGGGGGGAAGGAGAGAGAGAGAGAGAGAGAGAGAGAGAGGGGGAAGGAGAGAGAGACAGAGAGAGAAGCCGAACTAGGCAGATACCCACTGATAATAAACATCCAAAAACGAGCACTAAACTTCCTAAATCACCTCAAATCTAGCTCCCCAGACACCCTTCATTTTAAAGCCTTTCAGACCCAAGAGCTAAACCCAGAAAAGAGTCCCCTGAGTCAGCTGCTACTGAAATTAAGTACTCCTACTCAGCCGGACCCTGACCAGTCCCAGACCAACACTGCCATCCAAACACCAATCCGAGTGAACCAAATCATTAAACAATGCAAAGAAACCTACCTGGAACATTGGAACAAAATAACCAAAAGCCAAAGCAGATTAGAATGTTACCGGGCCCTAAAAGAGAATATAAACTGGCAGTCTATCTCTCGACCATCAGAGACACAAAACAGAGACAGACCCTCACCAGGTACAGACTAAGCGACCACCAACTGGCAATTGAAAAAGGAAGATACAAGAAATCCTGGCAGCCTCGAGAGAATAGAATATGTGATCAATGTCTGGCCGGCGAGGTTGAGACAGAGATGCATTTCCTCATAAAATGCAAAAAATTCAACACAACAAGAAACATATTATTTGACAAGCTCAGCCAAACAACCCCAGATTTCAAAGAATTGGATGACCTGTCAAAATTAAGATTAGTCCTGGGAGAAGGAGACAGACCATACCTTGGTGCCAAATATGTAACAACATCTCACAACCTGAGGACTGTTTAAAATTAATACTGAATGTACCCAACGATGTTCAACGACTGTTTAAATTAATATTGTTTAAACTAATATTGTATGTACCCAACGAAGGTCAAAATTGTTTGACACCTACAGAATGTTGGAAAACTGTACTTTTTGTTATGTAAGCTTTGGCAATACGGTTCCCTGTAAACTTTCATGCCAATAAAGCATTTGAATTGAATTGAATTGAATTGAGAGCGGAAGGAGAGAGAGAGAGGGAAGGAGAGAGAGAGAGGGAGGGAAGGAGAGAGAGAGAGAGAGAGAGGGAGGGAAGGAGAGAGAGAGGGGGAAGGAGAGAGAGACAGAGAGAGAGGGAAGGAGAGAGAGACAGCGAGAGAAGGAGAGAGAGAGGGGGAAGGAGAGAGAGAGAGGGAAGGAGAGAGAGAGAGTGAAGGAGAGAGAGAGAGAGGGAGGAAGGAGAGAGAGAGAGAGAGAGAGAGAGAGAGAGAGAGGGAGGGAAGGAGAGAGAGAGAGAGTTCGTTTTATTGAACTATATAAATGCGTTCTTTCCACATAAGCTGCTGGAATATCCAGGGCCTCCGCTCCTCAACTTTTGGGATGAAGAGATGAAGAGTACAGACCCTGAATTCCTAAAAGCTATAAAAGACATTGATATAATTGTGTTAACAGAAACATGGTGCCAAAAGGACATGCCGACCCACTGTCCCCCAATGTACCATGAAATTATTGTGCCTTCAGTAAAGAACATTAAGACACGCAAGGGCAGAACCTCCGGGGGAATCCTGGTGTGGTATAAAGGAGAACTGAACAAACACATCTCACCGATAAAACAGGGAAAATCACACGTATGGCTAAAATTAGATAAAAATATAGGAATAGCAAAAAACGATGTTTACTTATGTGCGATCTACATACCTCCAATAGAATCGCCATATTTTGAAGAGGAGATATTTGACACTCTCCACATGGAAATCAGCCATTTCCAGGCCCAAGGAAAGGTGCTACTATGTGGGGACCTAAATGCAAGGACAGGATGTGAACCTGACTTCATAGACCCACAGGGCAACAACCATGTGTTTGGCCAGACCCCTCTATATGTCACACCAGCCATCGCAAACCGAAACAACCTCGATTGTGAAATAAATAAAAGCGGTAGGGAGGTAGTGCAACTCTGCCGAGCCTTAGGCCTGTACATAGTTAACGGTAGGTTCAGAGGGGACTCCTTAGGGAGACTCACATATTCCTCAACTCTTGGGTCTAGTGTGGTGGATTATACAATCACTGACCTGGACCCCTGCGATATCAACGCATTCACTGTCAGGCAGCAATCCCCCCTCTCAGATCATAACCAAATAAATGTGTACCTTAAACTTTCTGCCCAAACTACAGACACAAAAAAGGAACCCAGTAAGCTACATAAAATAAACCAGACATACAGATGGGCCCCAGACAGTGGAGATAAATTCATCACAGCACTAAATTCACCTGATCTCACAAGTAAAATTTCAAAATTTAAAGAAAATCTATATGAGATCACCAGAGATGGGGTAAACATGGCCATAGAGGATATAAATATGATCTTTCATGAGGCAGCTGTAAAAGCCGACCTCGTGAAACAGAAGAGGAAGAGTCACAAAAGACAAAATAAAAATAAGAAATGGTTTGACCACGAATGCAAAAATGCCAGAAAAGACCTGAGAAAAATATCAAACCAAAAGCATCGCCAACCAAACAATCCGGACCTACGTACTAGATACAATGAAACCCTCAAAAGATATAAACACACCATTAGGAACAAAACACAAAACTATACCCACAAAATACTAGAAGAAATTGAAAACTCCACCAACCCAAAACAATTCTGGGAAATGTGGAATAACCTGAGTACAACACAATTGCAAGCATTACCAATCCAAGATGGCGACATCTGGAGAACACATTTTGAAAACCTCTACAAAGACATCCCAATAAACGAAACAAACCCAAGTCAACATCAGGTCACAGAAAAACTCCACACATTAGAAGCAACAATCAAAGACAACCAAAACCCTCTAGACTCCCCAATCACATGGAAAGAAATGGCCACAAAAACAAAATCTCTCCACCTAAAGAAAGCCTGTGGCCCAGACAACATCAAAAATGAAATGCTCAAGTTCAGCAATATGGAGATGCAGGGTGCGGTACTCAAATTATTCAACATCATATTACGTTCAGGCTGTTTTCCCGATATCTGGTGCCAAGGACTAATCTCCCCCCATATATAAAAGCGGAAACAAATCAGACCCAAATAACTACCGCGGCATCTGTGTCAACAGTTGTCTAGGGAAGTTATTCTGCAGTATTCTAAATAGTAGATTACTTGATTTTCTTAACAAACATAATATCCTCAGAAAAAACCAAATAGGCTTTCTTCCAAAACACCGCACCGCCGACCATATCTATACCCTTCACACCCTCATTGAAAAACATATACACCAAACAAAAAATGGGAAAATATTCACCTGTTTCATCGACTTCAAGAAAGCCTTTGACTCTATATGGCACGAAGGGCTCTATTATAAACTTCTTCAATGTGGAATAGGGGGCAAAGTCTATGACCTTATTAAATCAATGTATCTGAAAAACAAATGCGGGGTCAAAATTGGAGACAAACGCACCGATTTCTTCACCCAGAGAAGAGGCGTCCGGCAGGGCTGCAATTTGAGCCCGACCCTGTTCAACATATACATAAATGAATTAGCAGACATGCTGGAGCAAAGCGAGTCACCAGGTCTCCGTCTCCTAGATGGAGAAGTGAAATCCCTGTTCTATGCGGACGACCTGGTTCTGCTGTCTCCCACAGAACAGGGATTACAGCAACAACTAGACCTACTCGACAAATACTGCCAAAATTGGGCTCTAACAGTAAATCTAAAGAAAACCAACATCATGATTTTTCAAAAAAGGCCCAGATGTCAGGAAAACAAATACCAGTTTACCCTCAGTGATATCACTATAGGACACACTATGAGCTACACCTACCTTGGTCTAACTATTACAGCATCAGGGAGCTTCAGCATAGCAGTGAATGCACTAAAAGAAAAAGCCCGAAGAGCCCTATATGCAATAAAAAGAAAATTCTACAACATCCAAATCCCAATCAAAATCTGGCTCAAAATATTTGACAGCATAATCCTGCCCATTGCACTGTACGGTAGTGAAGTATGGGGCCCGCTAAATCACCAAAGCTACACTAAATGGGAAAAACATACAATAGAAGCCCTACATGCAGAATTCTGCCGAAGCATCCTTCGCACCCAAAGGAAAACGCCAACAAATGCATGCAGAGCCGAACTAGGCAGATACCCACTGATAATAAACATCCAAAAACGAGCACTAAACTTCCTAAATCACCTCAAATCTAGCTCCCCAGACACCCTTCATTTCAAAGCCTTTCAGACCCAAGAGCTAAACCCAGAAAAGAGTCCCCTGAGTCAGCTGCTACGGAAACTAAGTACTCAGCCGGACC
>NC_140989.1:205732580-205927767 GCF_052327205.1 Somniosus microcephalus
GGTGGAGTGGGGAGGGTGTGAGTTGGGGTGAGGGGTGGGGTGGGGAGGGTGTGAGTTGGGGTGAGGGGTGGGGTGGGGAGGTTGTGAGTTGGGGTGAGGGGTGGGGTGGGGAGGGTGTGAGTTGGGGTGAGGGGTGGGGTGGGGAGGGTGTGAGTTGGGGTGAGGGGTGGGGTGGGGAGGGTGTGAGTTGGGGTGAGGGGTGGGGTGGGGAGGGTGTGAGTTGGGGTGAGGGGTGGGGTGGGGTGGGTGTGAGTTGGGGTGAGGGGTGGGGTGGGGTGGGTGTGAGTTGGGGTGAGGGGGGTGTGAGTTGGGGTGAGGGGTGAGGAGGGTGTGAGTTGGGGTGAGGGGTGAGGAGGGTGTGAGTTGGGGTGAGGGGTGGGGTGGGGAGGGTGTGAGTTGGGGTGAGGGGAGAGGAGGGTGTGAGTTGGGGTGAGGGGTGGGGTGGGGAGGGTGTGAGTTGGGGTGAGGGGTGGGGTGGGGAGGGTGTGAGTTGGGGTGAGGGGTGGGGTGGGGAGGGTGTGAGTTGGGGTGAGGGGTGGGGTGGAGAGGGTGAGAGTTGGGGTGAGGGGTGGGGTGGGGAGGTTGTGAGTTGTGGTGAGGGGTGGGGTGGGGAGGGTGTGAGTTGGGGTGAGGGGTGGGGTGGAGAGGCTGTGAGTTGGGTGAGGGGTGGGGTGGGGAGGGTGTGAGTTGTGGTGAGGGGTGGGGTGGGGAGGGTGTGAGTTGGTATGAGGGGTGGGGTGGGGAGGGTGTGAGTTGGGGTGAGGGGTGGGGTGGGGAGGGTGTGAGTTGGGGTGAGGGGTGGGGTGGGGTGGGTGTGAGTTGGGGTGAGGAGGGTGTGAGTTGGGGTGAGGGGTGGGGTGGAGAGGGTGTGAGTTGGGGTGAGGGGTGGGGTGGGGAGGGTGTGAGTTGGGGTGAGGGGTGGGGTGGAGAGGGTGTGAGTTGGGGTGAGGGGTGGGGTGGGGAGGGTGTGAGTTGGGGTGAGGGGTGGGGTGGGGTGGGTGTGAGTTGGGGTGAGGGGTGGGGTGGGGTGGGTGTGAGTTGGGGTGAGGGGTGGGGTGGGGAGGGTGTGAGTTGGGGTGAGGGGTGGGTGTGAGTTGGGGTGAGGGGTGGGGTGGGGAGGGTGTGAGTTGGGGTGAGGGGTGGGGTGGGGAGGGTGTGAGTTGGGGTGAGGGGTGGGGTGGGGAGGGTGTGAGTTGGGGTGAGGGGTGGGGTGGGGTGGGTGTGAGTTGGGGTGAGGTGGGGTGGGTGTGAGTTGGGGTGAGGGGTGGGGTGGGTGTGAGTTGGGGTGAGGGGTGGGGTGGGGAGGGTGTGAGTTGGGGTGAGGGGTGGGGTGGGGTGGGTGTGAGTTGGGTGAGGGGTGGGGTGGGGAGGGTGTGAGTTGGGGTGAGGGGTGAGGAGGGTGTGAGTTGGGGTGAGGGGTGGGGTGGGGAGGGTGTGAGTTGGGGTGAGGGGTGGAGTGGGGAGGGTGTGAGTTGGGGTGAGGGGTGGGGTGGGGAGGGTGTGAGTTGGGGTGAGGGGTGGGGTGGAGAGGGTGTGAGTTGGGGTGAGGGGTGGGGTGGGGAGGTTGTGAGTTGTGGTGAGGGGTGGGGTGGGGAGGGTGTGAGTTGGGGTGAGGGGTGGGGTGGAGAGGGTGTGAGTTGGGGTGAGGGGTGGGGTGGGGAGGGTGTGAGTTGTGGTGAGGGGTGGGGTGGGGAGTGTGTGAGTTGGTATGAGGGGTGGGGTGAGGAGGGTGTGAGTTGGGGTGAGGGGTGAGGAGGGTGTGAGTTGGGGTGAGGGGTGGGGAGGGTGTGAGTTGGGGTGAGGGGTGGGGTGAGCATTGTGAGTGTAGTTTGAAGAACAGTGAAGACAATGGAAGCTGACACTCAGGATGTCCTTCCCTCTTGGTGTTCCAGACCGGAACGTGATCCGTAACTTTTGTTGCTTAGATGGTTTCACGTGGCACTGTTTCCGCCAAAGGATGTGAATGAAGCCCCCCACAGCCTCCTTCAGCGGATCACAAACTGCCTCCCACCCCCAGCCCGCATCTTGCCTCCATCTGTAAATGCAGCGCTTGTGCTGATACCAAGTCCAGATTGATCGAGAGGAGGAATCTCCATGCCGGGGCTTAAAGGGTTAAATTATAAGAACAGCTTACATAGACTCGGCTTGTATTCCCTTGAGTACAGAAGATTAAGGGGTGAACTAAGCGAGGTGTTTAAGATGATTAAAGGAGTTAATTGGGAAGATAGAGAGAAAATATTTCCTCTGGTGGGGTGTCCAGAACAAATGGGCGTAATCTTAAAATTAGCACTAGACCGTTCAGGATTGGTGTCAGACAAAGGGTCGTGGAGATCTGGAACTCTCTCTGGCAAAAAGCTGTTGAGGCTGGAGGTCAATTGCAGCTTTCAAATCTGAGACTGATAGATTTTTGTTGGGTAAGGGAATCATGGGATACGGAACCAAGGTGGGTAGATGTATTTCAGATACAGATAAGTCATGATCTAATTCAATGATAGAGCAGGCTAGAGGGGCTGAATATGCCTCCTCCTGTACCTTGTGTAGAGAGATGCTAAATTTCCAACAGTCCACCCATCACATGTGAGTACTGTTTAACAGCAGAAGGACCTCTTCAAAAGGAGCAGCTTCAGTCAGTAATCACTGTCAGACATTGCTGCACAGATTGACATAACAAATATGACATTCAGTAGAACCTTCGGCCCATCCAGTCTGTGCTGGGGTATATTCTCCACACGAGTAGTAATCCTAAAACCATATAGCCGCCCTGTTCCCATGGCCCTTTATCTGCTTTTTAACTCAGCCACTCTCTTCTTTAAATGTTGAGGGAGGAATGTAGGCCGAGAATTGATTGTTTGAATTGGACTGTTTAATTACACGGTTTGTTCATAGTCTGGGGGAGTGAGGGGAGCAGCACAGACTGTGTTGGGTGGATAGTCTGGGGGAGTGGGGGTGAGGCACAGTCTGTGTGGGATGGATAGTCTGGGGGTGTGAGGGGTGAGGCACAGTCTGTGCGGGGTGGATAGTCTGGGACAGTGAGGTGTGAGAAACAGACTGTGCGGGGTGGATAGTCTGGGAGAGTGAGGTGAGGGGCACAGACTATGCAGTGTTGATAAACTGGGAGAGTGAGGTGTGAGGCACAGACTGTGTGGGGTGGATAGTCTGGGGCAATGAGGGTCGAGGCACAGAATGTTCGGCGTGGAAAGTCTGGTACAGTGAGGGGTGAAGCACAGTCTTTGATGGGTGGATAGAAGGGGACAGTGAGGGGTGAGGCACAGAATGTGTGGGTTGGATAGTCTGGGACAGTGAGGGGTAAGGCACAGACGGTGTGGGTTGGATAGTCTGGGAAAGTGAGGGGTGCGGCACAGACTGTGGGTTGGATAGTCTGGGACAGTGAGGGGTAAGGCATCAACTGTGTGGGTTGGATAGTCAGGGACAGTGAGGGGTAAGTCACAGATTGTGTGGGTTGGATAGTCTGGGGGAGTGAGGGGTAAGTCACAGACTGTGTGGGTTGGATAGTCTGGGACAGTGAGGGGTAAGTCAGAGACTGTGTGGGTTGGATAGTCTGGGATAGTGAGGGGGTAAGTCACAGATTGTGTGGGTTGGATAGTCTGGGGGAGTGAGGGGTGAGGCACAGACAGTGCGGGTTGGATAGTCTGAGGGAGTGAGGGGTGAGGCACAGACTATGCGGGGTGGATAGTCTGGGGGAGTGAGAGGTGAGGCACAGACTGTGCGGGATGGATAGTCTGGGGGAGTGAGGGGTGAGGCACAGACTATGCGGGGTGGATAGTCTGGGGGAGTGAGGGGTGAGGCACAGACTGTGTGGGTTGGATAGTCTGGGGGAGTGAGGGGTAAGTCACAGACTGTGTGGGTTGGATAGTCTGGGACAGTGAGGGGTAAGTCAGAGACTGTGTGGGTTGGATAGTCTGGGATAGTGAGGGGTAAGTCACAGACTGTGTGGGTTGGATAGTCTGGGGGAGTGAGGGGTAAGTCACATACTGTGTGGGTTGGATAGTCTGGGGGAGTGAGGGGTGAGGCACAGACTGTGTGGGTTGGATAGTCTGGGACTGTGTGGGTTGGATAGTCTGGGGGAGTGAGGGGTGAGTCACAGACTGTGGGATGGATAGTCTGGGGGAGTGAGGGGTAAGTCACAGACTGTGTGGGTTGGATAGTCTGGGGGAGTGAGGGGGTAAGTCACAGATTGTGTGGGTTGGATAGTCTGGGGGAGTGAGGGGTGAGGCACAGACAGTGCGGGTTGGATAGTCTGAGGGAGTGAGGGGTGAGGCACAGACTATGCGGGGTGGATAGTCTGGGGGAGTGAGAGGTG
Source organism: Somniosus microcephalus (assembly GCF_052327205.1). Taxonomy (NCBI): domain Eukaryota; kingdom Metazoa; phylum Chordata; class Chondrichthyes; order Squaliformes; family Somniosidae; genus Somniosus; species Somniosus microcephalus. The sequence continues at coordinate 205,736,902 of NC_140989.1, forward strand.
AGGCACAGACTGTGCGGGATGGATAGTCTGGGGGAGTGAGGGGTGAGGCACAGACTATGCGGGGTGGATAGTCTGGGGGAGTGAGGGGTGAGGCACAGACTGTGTGGGTTGGATAGTCTGGGGGAGTGAGGGGTGAGGCACAGACTGTGTGGGTTGGATAGTCTGGGGGAGTGAGGGGTGAGGCACAGGCTGTGCGGGGTGGATAGTCTGGGGGAGCGAGGGGTGAGGCAAAGACTGTGTGGGTTGGATAGTCTGGGACATCGAGGGATGAGGCACAGACTGTGTGGGGTGGATAGCCTGGGACAGTGAGGGGTGAGGCACAGACTGTGTGGGGTGGATAGTCTGGGATAGTGAGGGGTAAGGCACAGAATGTGTGGGTTGGATAGTCTGGGGGAGTGAGGGGTGAGGCACAGACTGTGTGGGTTGGATAGTCTGTGATAGTGAGGGGTGAGGCACAGACTGTGTGTGGTGGACAGTCTGGGGGAGTGAGGGGTGAGGCACAGACTGTGTGGGGTGGATAGTCTGGGACAGTGAAGGGTGAGGCACAGACTGTGCGGATTGGATAGTCTGGGACAGTGAGGGGTGAGGCACAGACTGTGCGGGGTGGATAGTCTGGGGGAGTGAGGGGCAGGTCACAGACTGTGGGTTGGATAGTCTGGGGGAGTGAGGGGTAAGTCACACATTTGGTGGGTTGGATAGTCTGGGGGAGTGAGGGGTAAGTCACAGAATGTGGGTTGGATAGTCTGGGGGAGTGAGGGGTAAGTCACAGACTGTGTGGGTTGGATAGCCTGGGGGAGTGAGGGGTAAGTCACAGACTGTGTGGGTTGGATAGTCTGGGACAGTGAGGGGTAAGTCACAGGCTGTGTGGGTTGGATAGTCTGGGGGAGTGAGGGGTAAGTCACAGACTGTGTGGGTTGGATAGTCTGGGGGAGTGAGGGGTGAGGCACAGACAGTGTGGGTTGGATAGTCTGGGGGAGTGAGGGGTGAGGCACAGACTGTGCGGGATGGATAGTCTGGGGGAGTGAGGGGTGAGGCACAGACTATGCGGGGTGGATAGTCTGGGGGAGTGAGGGGTGAGGCACAGACTGTGTGGGTTGGATAGTTTGGGGGAGTGAGGGGTGAGGCACAGACTATGCGGGGTGGATAGTCTGGGGGAGCGAGGGGTGAGGCAAAGACTGTGTGGGTTGGATAGTCTGGGACATCGAGGGGTGAGGCACAGACTGTGTGGGGTGGATAGTCTGGGACAGTGAGGGGTGAGGCACCGACTGTGTGGGTTGGATAGTCTGGGGGAGTGAGGGGTGAGGCACAGACTGTGTGGGGTGGATAGTCTGGGACAGTGAGGGGTGAGGCACAGACTGTGTGGTGTGGATAGTCTGGGATAGTGAGGGGTGAGGCACAGACTGTGTGGGTTGGATAGTCTGGGGGAGTGAGGGGTGAGGCACAGACTGTGTGGGTTGGATAGCCTGGGACAGTGAGGGGGGAGGCACAGACTGTGTGTGGTGGATAGTCTGGGGAGTGAGGGGGGAGGCACAGACTGTGTGGTTTGGATAGTCTGGGGCAGTGAGGGGTGAGGCACAGACTGTGTGGATTGGATAGTCTGGGACAGTGAGGGGTGAGGCACAGACTGTGTGGGGTGGATAGTCTGGGGGAGTGAGGGGAAAGTCACAGACTGTGTGGGTTGGATAGTCTGGGGGAGTGAGGGGTAAGTCACAGACTGTGTGGGTTGGATAGTCTGGGGGAGTGAGGGGTGAGGCACAGACTGTGTGGGTTGGATAGTCTGGGGGAGTGAGGGGTGAGGCACAGACTGTGTGGGTTGGATAGTCTGCGACAGTGAGGGGTAAGTCACAGACTGTGCGGGTTGGATAGTCTGGTTGAGTGAGGGGTAAGTCACAGACTGTGTGGGTTGGATAGTCTGGGGGAGTGAGGGTTAAGTCACAGACTGCGTGGGTTGGATAGTCTGGGGGAGTGAAGGGTGAGGCACAGACTGTGGGTTGGATAGTCTGGGGGAGTGAGGGGAAAGTCACAGACTGTGGGTTGGATAGTCTGGGGGAGTGAGGGGTAAGTCACAGACTGTGTGGGTTGGATAGTCTGAGGGAGTGAGGGGTAAGTCACAGACTGTGTGGGTTGGATAGTCTGGGGGAGTGAGGGGTGATGCACAGACTGTGTGGGTTGGATAGTCTGCGACAGTGAGGGGTAAGTCACAGACTGTGCGGGTTGGATAGTCTGGTTGAGTGAGGGGTAAGTCACAGACTGTGTGGGTTGGATAGTCTGGGGGAGTGAGGGGTAAGTCACAGACTGTGTGGGTTGGATAGTCTGGGGGAGTGAAGGGTGAGGCACAGACTGTGTGGGTTGGATAGTCTGGGGGAGTGAGGGGTAAGTCACAGACTGTGTGGGTTGGATAGTCTGGGGGAGTGAGGGGTGAGGCACAGACTGTGTAGGTTGGATAGTCTGGGGGAGTGAGGGGTGAGGCACAGACTATGCGGGGTGGATAGTCTGGGGGAGTGAGAGGTGAGGCACAGACTGTGTGGGCTAGATAGTCTGGGACAGTGAGGGGTGAGGCACAGACTGTGTGGGTTGGATAGTCTGGGGGAGTGAGGGGTGAGGCACAGACAGTGTGTGTTGGATAGTCTGGGGGAGTGAGGGGTGAGGCACAGACTGTGCAGGGTGGATAGTCTGGGGGAGTGAGAGGTGAGGCACAGACTATGCGGGGTGGATAGTCTGGGGGAGTGAGGGGTGAGGCACAGACTATGCGGGGTGGATAGTCTGGGGGAGTGAGGGGTGAGGCACAGACTGTGTGGGTTGGATAGTCTGGGACATCGAGGGGTGAGGCACAGACTGTGTGGGGTGGATAGTCTGTGACAGTGAGGGGTGAGGCACCGACTGTGTGGGGTGGATAGTCTGGGACAGTGAGGGGTGAGGCACAGACTGTGTGGTGTGGATAGTCTGGGATAGTGAGGGGTGAGGCACAGACTGTGTGGGTTGGATAGTCTGGGGGAGTGAGGGGGGAGGCACAGACTGTGTGTGGTGGATAGTCTGGGGGAGTGAGGGGGGAGGCACAGACTGTGTGGTTTGGATAGTCTGGGGCAGTGAGGGGTGAGGCACAGACTGTGTGGATTGGATAGTCTGGGACAGTGAGGGGTGAGGCACAGACTGTGTGGGGTGGATAGTCTGGGGGAGTGAGGGGAAAGTCACAGACTGTGTGGGTTGGATAGTCTGGGGGAGTGAGGGGTAAGTCACAGAATGTGTGGGTTGGATAGTCTGGGGGAGTGAGGGGAAAGTCACAGACTGTGTGGGTTGGATAGTCTGGGGGAGTGAGGGGTAAGTCACAGACTGTGTGGGTTGGATAGTCTGAGGGAGTGAGGGGTAAGTCACAGACTGTGTGGGTTGGATAGTCTGGGGGAGTGAGGGGTGATGCACAGACTGTGTGGGTTGGATAGTCTGGGGGAGTGAGGGGTGAGGCACAGACTGTGTGGGTTGGATAGTCTGCGACAGTGAGGGGTAAGTCACAGACTGTGCGGGTTGGATAGTCTGGTTGAGTGAGGGGTAAGTCACAGACTGTGTGGGTTGGATAGTCTGGGGGAGTGAGGGGTAAGTCACAGACTGTGTGGGTTGGATAGTCTGGGGGAGTGAAGGGTGAGGCACAGACTGTGTGGGTTGGATAGTCTGGGGGAGTGAGGGGTGAGGCACAGACAGTGTGTGTTGGATAGTCTGGGGGAGTGAGGGGTGAGGCACAGACTGTGCAGGGTGGATAGTCTGGGGGAGTGAGAGGTGAGGCACAGACTATGCGGGGTGGTTAGTCTGGGGGAGTGAGGGGTGAGGCACAGACTATGCGGGGTGGATAGTCTGGGGGAGTGAGGGGTGAGGCACAGACTGTGTGGGTTGGATAGTCTGGGGGAGTGAGGGGTGAGGCACAGACTATGCGGGGTGGATAGTCTGGGGGAGCGAGGGGTGAGGCAAAGACTGTGTGGGTTGGATAGTCTGGGACATCGAGGGGTGAGGCACAGACTGTGTGGGGTGGATATTCTGGGACAGTGAGGGGTGAGGCACAGACTTTGTGGGGTGGATTGTCTGGGATAGTGAGGGGTGAGGCACCGACTGTGTGGGTTGGATAGTCTGGGGGAGTGAGGGGTGAGGCACAGACTGTGTGGGTTGGATAGTCTGTGACAGTGAGGGGTGAGGCACAGACTGTGTGTGGTGGATAATCTGGGGGAGTGAGGGGTGAGGCACAGACTGTGTGGTTTGGATAGTCTGGGGGAGTGAGGGGTGAGGCACAGACTGTGTGGGGTGGATAGTCTGGGACAGTGAAGGGTGAGGCACAGACTGTGTGGATTCGATAGTCTGGGACAGTGAGGGCTGAGGCACAGACTGTGCGGGGTGGATAGTCTGGGGGAGTGAGGGGTGAGGCACAGACTGTGTGGGGTGTATAGTCTGGGGGAGTGAGAGGTGAGGCACAGACTGTGTGGGTTGGATAGTCTGGGACAGCGAGGGGTGAGGCACAGACTGTGCGCGGTGGATAATCTGGGGGAGTGAGGGGTGAGGCACAGACTGGGGGTTGGATAGTCTGGGACAGTGAGGGGTGAGGCACAGACTGTGTGGGTTGGATAGTCTGGGGGAGTGAGGGGTGAGGCACAGACTGTGTGGGTTGGATAGTCTGGGACAGTGAGGGGTGAGGCAAAGACTGTGTAGGGTGGATAGTCTGGGACAGTGAGGGGTGAGGCACAGACTGTGTGGGTTGGATAGTCTGGGACAGTGAGGGGTGAGGCAAAGACTGTGTGGGTTGGATAGTCTGGGACAGTGAGGGGTGAGGCACAGACTGTGTGGGTTGGATAGTCTGGGACAGTGAGGGGTGAGGCAAAGACTGTGTGGGGTGGATAGTCTGGGACAGTGAGGGGTGAGGCACAGACTGTGGGGTGGGTAGTCTGGGACAGTGAGGGGTGAGGCACAGACTGTGTGGGTTGGATAGTCTGGGACAGTGAGGGGTGAGGCACAGACTGTGCGGGGTGGATAGTCTGGGGGAGTGAAGGGTGTGGCACAGACTGTGTGGGGTGTACAGTCTGGGGGACTGAGGGGTGAAGCTCAGACTGTGCGGGGTGGATAGTCTGGGACAGTGAGGGGTGAGGCACAAGCTGTGTGGATTGGATAGTCTGGGGGAGAGAAGGGTGTGGCACAGACTGTGAGGGGTATATAGATGGGGGAGTGAGGGGTGAGGCACAGAATATGCAGCGTGGATAGTCTGGGACAGTGTGCGGTGACGCACAGACTGTGCGGGGTGGATTGTCCGGAACAGTGAGGGTTGAGGCACAGAATGTGCGGGGTGGATATTCTGGGACAGTGAGGGGTGAGGCACGGACTGTGCGGTGTGAATAGTCTGGGACAGTGAGGGGTGAGGCACAGACTGTGCGGTGTAGTTTGCCTGGGCCAGTGAGCGGTGAGGCACAGACTGTGTGGGTTGGATAGTCTGGGCCAGTGAGGGGTGAGGCACAGACTGTGTGGGTTGGATAGTCTGGGGGAGTGAGGGGTGAGGCACAGACTGTGTGGGTTGGATAGTCTGCGACAGTGAGGGGTAAGTCACAGACTGTGCGGGTTGGATAGTCTGGTTGAGTGAGGGGTAAGTCACAGACTGTGTGGGTTGGATAGTCTGGGGGAGTGAGGGGTAAGTCACAGACTGTGTGGGTTGGATAGTCTGGGGGAGTGAAGGGTGAGGCACAGACTGTGTGGGTTGGATAGTCTGGGGGAGTGAGGGGTGAGGCACAGACAGTGTGTGTTGGATAGTCTGGGGGAGTGAGGGGTGAGGCACAGACTGTGCAGGGTGGATAGTCTGGGGGAGTGAGAGGTGAGGCACAGACTATGCGGGGTGGTTAGTCTGGGGGAGTGAGGGGTGAGGCACAGACTATGCGGGGTGGATAGTCTGGGGGAGTGAGGGGTGAGGCACAGACTGTGTGGGTTGGATAGTCTGGGGGAGTGAGGGGTGAGGCACAGACTATGCGGGGTGGATAGTCTGGGGGAGCGAGGGGTGAGGCAAAGACTGTGTGGGTTGGATAGTCTGGGACATCGAGGGGTGAGGCACAGACTGTGTGGGGTGGATATTCTGGGACAGTGAGGGGTGAGGCACAGACTTTGTGGGGTGGATTGTCTGGGATAGTGAGGGGTGAGGCACCGACTGTGTGGGTTGGATAGTCTGGGGGAGTGAGGGGTGAGGCACAGACTGTGTGGGTTGGATAGTCTGTGACAGTGAGGGGTGAGGCACAGACTGTGTGTGGTGGATAATCTGGGGGAGTGAGGGGTGAGGCACAGACTGTGTGGTTTGGATAGTCTGGGGGAGTGAGGGGTGAGGCACAGACTGTGTGGGGTGGATAGTCTGGGACAGTGAAGGGTGAGGCACAGACTGTGTGGATTCGATAGTCTGGGACAGTGAGGGCTGAGGCACAGACTGTGCGGGGTGGATAGTCTGGGGGAGTGAGGGGTGAGGCACAGACTGTGTGGCGTGTATAGTCTGGGGGAGTGAGAGGTGAGGCACAGACTGTGTGGGTTGGATAGTCTGGGACAGCGAGGGGTGAGGCACAGACTGTGTGCGGTGGATAATCTGGGGGAGTGAGGGGTGAGGCACAGACTGGGGGTTGGATAGTCTGGGACAGTGAGGGGTGAGGCACAGACTGTGTGGGTTGGATAGTCTGGGGGAGTGAGGGGTGAGGCACAGACTGTGTGGGTTGGATAGTCTGGGACAGTGAGGGGTGAGGCAAAGACTGTGTAGGGTGGATAGTCTGGGACAGTGAGGGGTGAGGCACAGACTGTGTGGGTTGGATAGTCTGGGACAGTGAGGGGTGAGGCAAAGACTGTGTGGGTTGGATAGTCTGGGACAGTGAGGGGTGAGGCACAGACTGTGTGGGTTGGATAGTCTGGGACAGTGAGGGGTGAGGCAAAGACTGTGTGGGGTGGATAGTCTGGGACAGTGAGGGGTGAGGCACAGACTGTGGGGTGGGTAGTCTGGGACAGTGAGGGGTGAGGCACAGACTGTGTGGGTTGGATAGTCTGGGACAGTGAGGGGTGAGGCACAGACTGTGCGGGGTGGATAGTCTGGGGGAGTGAAGGGTGTGGCACAGACTGTGTGGGGTGTACAGTCTGGGGGACTGAGGGGTGAAGCTCAGACTGTGCGGGGTGGATAGTCTGGGACAGTGAGGGGTGAGGCACAAGCTGTGTGGATTGGATAGTCTGGGGGAGAGAAGGGTGTGGCACAGACTGTGAGGGGTATATAGATGGGGGAGTGAGGGGTGAGGCACAGAATATGCAGCGTGGATAGTCTGGGACAGTGTGCGGTGACGCACAGACTGTGCGGGGTGGATTGTCCGGAACAGTGAGGGTTGAGGCACAGAATGTGCGGGGTGGATATTCTGGGACAGTGAGGGGTGAGGCACGGACTGTGCGGTGTGAATAGTCTGGGACAGTGAGGGGTGAGGCACAGACTGTGCGGTGTAGTTTGCCTGGGCCAGTGAGGGGTGAGGCACAGACTGTGTGGGTTGGATAGTCTGGGCCAGTGAGGGGTGAGGCACAGACTGTGTGGGTTGGATAGTCTGTGGGAGTGAGGGGTGAGGCACAGACTGTGTGGGTTGGATAGTCTGGGACAGTGAGGGGTGAGGCACAGACTGTGCAGGGTGGATAGTCTGGGGGAGTAAGGGGTGAGGCACAGACTGTGCGGTGTAGTTTGCCTGGGCCAGTGAGGGGTGAGGCACAGACTGTGTGGGTTGGATAGTCTGGGCCAGTGAGGGGTGAGGCACAGACTGTGTGGGTTGGATAGTCTGGGGGAGTGAGGGGTGAGGCACAGACTGTGTGGGTTGGATAGTCTGGGACAGTGAGGGATGAGCCACAGACTGTGTGGGTTGGATAGTCTGGGGGAGTGAGGGGTGAGGCACAGACTGTGTGGGTTGGATAGTCTGGGACAGTGAGGGGTGAGGCACAGACTGTGTGGTGGATAGTCTGGGGGAGTGAGGGGTGAGGCACAGACTGTGTGGTTTGGATAGTCTGGGGGAGTAAGGGGTGAGGCACAGACTGTGCGGTGTAGTTTGCCTGGGCCAGTGCGGGGTGAGGCACAGACTGTGGGGGTTGGATAGGTTCGGGGGGTGTGGGGTGAGGAACAGACTGTGTGTGGTGGATAGTCTGGGGGAGTAAGGGGTGAGGCACAGACTGTGCGGTGTAGTTTGCCTGGGCCAGTGAGGGGTGAGGCACAGACTGTGGGGGTTGGATAGGTTCGGGGGGTGTGGGGTGAGGAACAGACTGTGTGGGGTGGATAGTCTGGGGGAGTAAGGGGTGAGGCACAGACTGTGCGGTGTAGTTTGCCTGGGCCAGTGAGGGGTGAGGCACAGACTGTGAGGGTTGGATAGGTTCGGGGGGTGTGGGGTGAGGCACAGACTGTGTGGGGTGGATAGTCTGGGGGAGTAAGGGGTGAGGCACAGACTGTGCGGTGTAGTTTGCCTGGGCCAGTGAGGGGTGAGGCACAGACTGTGGGGGTTGGATAGGTTCGGGGGGTGTGGGGTGAGGAACAGACTGTGCGGTTGGATAGTCTGGGAGAGTGAGGTGTCAGGTGTAAGGATTTCGGGGGCTTCTTTTAAACTGGTTTAAGGTAATCTACCTGGCCAGCAGTCTTTTTGCTGCTGCACTCTAAACCAATTTACAAACAGCGGTTTCAAATCGCTACCCCTCCTTTAATTCTGAGTGGAGGAACTTATAATTAATGATATTAAAACAGAACAAGTGGTTTGGATGAGAGAACAAAAATCAAACTTTATTAACTAAAAGAAACTACAATCACAATATCAAACTATCCCACACGAACACAGTAAAATTGTAAAACTATATATCAAGGGGGTACACACGGCAAAAACGAGGGATACAATGGCTACAATGTATTTAAACAATCTTAGCAATTCCCTTAAATCACCATCCCCCCTTAACTCCTGCTAGGTTGCCTTGTGTGGAGTCAGAAACTCTGCCCACATGTTGTCCAGCGAAGAGAGAGAGAGAGAGAGAGAGAGAGAGAGAGCTCACCTATGGTCCCAGGAAGCCAAGAGAGAGTCAAGAGAGCGAGCTGGCTGCTCAGCCCTTTTTTTTATACCTGGTGAGCCCCTCACATCCTGCCTTGCAAGGGCTGTGTGCAAAATTAACCTCAAAGCTGTGATAGGCTAACTCAAAGTGGTTGGATTGAGTTAATGTGATTTTCAGAGCTCCCTGTGCTGAAACAAAAGGGAGATACTGGGTGATTTAAAAACCTTTCAAATGTTAACGCTTCCCATTTAAGATACAAAAAGTCTCTTCTGCAGTATCAGGTGTATCTAAACAAATGCTAATAGCATTCAGTTGCTTTGTAAACAAAGCATTGTCCTTTGTCTTCAGTGAACCTTACTTCCACACAGAAAGCTGCATTCCAAGCCTTTTTGTCTCGGCCATGTGGTGACTGCCATTTTTATCCCTGGAAATTTAAAAGCACATCGCTCAGGGATCCTTTAATCAAAAAAATCAATCTTCAGAACTGTAAATCATTGCGAATTCTTACACAGGCACAGACTGCGTGGGGTGGATAGTCTGGTACGGTGAGGGGTGAGGCACAGACTGTGCGGGGTGGATAGCCTGGGACGGTGAGGGGTGAGGCACAAACTGTGCAGGGTGGATAGTCTGGGACAGTGAGGGCTGAGTCACAGACTGTGCATCGTGGATAGTATGGGACAGTGTGGGGTGAGCCAGAGAATGTGCGGGTTGGATGGTCTGGGGGAGTGAGGGCTGAGGCACAGACTGTGTGTCGTGGATATTCTGGAACTGTGTGGGTTGAGGCAGAGAATGTGCGGGGTGGATAGTCTGGGACCGTGATGGCTGAGGCACAGACTGAGCGAGGTAGATTGTCTGGGACAGTAAGGGGTGAGGCACAGACTGTACGGGGTTGATAGTCTGGGGGAGTGAAGGGTGTGGCACAGACTGTGTGGGGTGTACAGTCTGGGGGAGTGAGGGTTGAGGCACAGAATGTGCAGGGTGGATATTCTGGGACAGTGAGGGCTGAGTCACAGACTGTGCATTGTCGAAAGTTTGGGACAGTGTGGGGTGAGGCACAGACTGTGCATCGTCGATAGTCTGGGACAGTGTGGGGTGAGGCACAGACTGTGCGAGGTGGATAATCTGGGAGAGTGAGGGGTGAGGAACAGTCTGTGCGGGGTGGATAGTCTGGGACAGTGAGGGCTGAGTCACAGACTGTGCATCGTCGATAGTCTGGGAGAGTGTGGGGTGAGGCACAGACTGTGCATCGTCGATAGTCTGGGACAGTGTGGGGTGAGGCACAGACTGTGCGAGGTGGCTAATCTGGGGGAGTGAGGGGTGAGGGATAGTCTGGGAAAGTGAGGGGTGAGGCACAGACTATGCGGGTTGGATAGGTTCGGGGCGTGTGGGGTGAGGAACAGACTGTGCGGGGTTGGATATTCTGGGAGAGTGATTGGTGAGGCACAGACTGTGCGGGGTTGATAGTCTGGGACAATGAGGGCTGAGTCACAGACTGCATCGTGGATAGTCTGGGACAGTGTGGGATGAGGCAGAGAATGTGCAGGGTGGATGATCTGGGACAGTGAGAGGTGAAGCACAGAATTTGAGGGGTGGATAGAAGGGGACAGTGAGGGCTGAGTCACAGACTGTGCATCGTGGATAGTCTGGGAGAGTGTGGGGTGAGACACAGACTATTCAGGTTGGCCAGTCTAGGACAGTGAGTGGTGAAGCACAGAAATTGGGGGGTGGATAGTCTGGGACAGTGAGGGGTGAGGCAAAAGCTGTGTGGTTTGGATAGTCTGGGGGAGTGAAGGGTGTGGCACAGACTGTGTGGGGTGGATAGTCTGGGACAGTGTGGGGTGAGGCACAGAATGTGCGAGGTGGATAGTCTGGGACAGTGAGGGGTGAGGCACAGACTGTGCATCGTCGATAGTCTGGGACAGTGTGGGGTGAGGCACAGACTGTGCGAGGTGGCTAATCTGGGGGAGTGACTGGTGAGGCACAGACTGTGCGGGTTGGATAGGTTCGGGGCGTGTGGGGTGAGGAACAGACTGTGCGGGGTTGGATATTCTGGGGGAGTGATGGGTGAGGCACAGACTGTGCGGGGTTGATAGTCTGGGACAATGAGGGCTGAGTCACAGACTGTGCATCGTGGATAGTCTGGGACAGTGTGGGGTGAGGCAGAGAATGTGCAGGGTGGATGATCTGGGACAGTGAGAGGTGAAGCACAGAATTTGAGGGGTGGATAGAAGGGGACAGTGAGGGCTGAGTCACAGACTGTGCATCGTGGATAATCTGGGAGAGTGTGGGGTGAGACACAGACTATTCGGGTTGGCCAGTCTAGGACAGTGAGTGGTGAAGCACAGAATTTGGGGGTGGATAGTCTGGGACCGTGAGGGGTGAGGCAAAAGCTGTGTGGTTTGGATAGTCTGGGGGAGTGAAGGGTGTGGCACAGACTGTGTGGGGTGGATAGTCTGGGACAGTGTAGGGTGAAGCACAGAATGTGCCAGGTGGATAGTCTGGGACAGTGAGGGGTGAGGCACAGACTGCGGGTGGATAGTCTGGAACAGTGAGGGGTGAGGCACAGACTGTGCGGGATGGATAGTCTGGGCCAGTGAGGTGAGAGGCACAGACTGTGGGGGTTGGATAGTTTTGGGGAGTGTGGGGTGAGGAACAGACTGTGCGGGTGGAAAGTCTGGGACAGAGAGGGGTGAGGCACAGACTGCCCGGGGTGGATAGTCTGGGACAGAGAGGGGTGAGGCACAGACTGCGCGGGGTGGATAGTCTGGGACAGAGAGGGGTGAGGCACAGACTGTGCGGGGTGGATCACAGATCACAGAAGATCACAGAAACCTCACAGTGCAGATAGAGGCCATTTCGGCCCATCGAGCCTGCACCGACACATATCCCACCCTATTTAATCCCCCTAACACTAAAGGTCAATTTTTATCATAGCCAATCAACCTAACCCGCACATCTTTGGACTGTGGGCGGAAACCGGAGCACCCGGAGGAAACCCACGCAAACACGGGGAGAATGTGCAAACTCCACACAGACAGTCACCCGAGGCCGGATTCGAACCCGGGTCCCTGGCGCTGTGAGGCAACAGTGCTAACCACTATGCCACCGTGCTGCCCTGTGGTCTGGGACAGTGAGGGGTCAGGCACAGACTGCGCGGGGTGGATAGTCTGGGACAGTGAGGGGTGAGGCACAGACTGTGCGGGGTGGATATTCTGAGGGAGTGAGGGGTGAGGCACAGACTGCACGGGGTGGATAGTCTGGGACAGAGAGGGGTGAGGCACAGACTGCACGGGGTGGATGGTCTGGGACAGAGAGGGGTGAGGCACAGACTGTGCGGGGTGAATGGTCTGGGACAGTGAGGGCTGAGGCACAGACTGCACGGGGTGGATAGTCTGGGACAGAGAGGGGTGAGGCACAGACTGTGCGGGGTGAATGGTCTGGGACAGTGAGGGCTGAGGCACAGACTGCACGGGGTGGATAGTCTGGGACAGAGAGAGGTGAGGCACAGACTGTGCGGGGTGGATGGTCTGGGACAGTGAGGGGTCAGGCACAGACTGCGCGGGGTGGATAGTCTGGGACAGTGAGGGGTGAGGCACAGACTGTGCGGGGTGGATATTCTGAGGGAGTGAGGGGTGAGGAACAGACTGTGCGGTGTGGATAGTCTGGGACGGTGAGGGGTGAGGCACAGACTGTGCACGGTGGATAGTCTGGAACGGTGAGGGGTGAGGCTCAGACTTTGCGGGGTGGATAGTCTGGGACAGTGAGGGCTGAGGCACAGACTGCGGTTTGGATAGTCTGGGACAGTGAGGGGTGAGGCACAGACTGTGCGGGTGTATAGTCTGGGACAGTGAGGGGTGAGGCACAGACTGTGTGGGATGGATAGTCTGGGACAGTGTGGGGTGAGGCAGAGAATGTGCGGGGTGGATGATCTGGGACAGTGAGAGGTGAGGCACAGACTGTACGGGGTGGATAGTCTGGGAGAGTGTGGGGTGAGGCTCAGACTGTGCGGGGTGGATAGTCTGGGACAGTGAGGGGTGAGGCAAAAGCTGTGTGGTTTGGATAGTCTGGGGGAGTGAAGGGTGTGGTACAGACTGTGTGGGGTGTATAGTCTGGGGCAGTGAGGGGTGAGGCACAGAATGTGCGCGGTGGATAGTCTGGGACAGTGTGGGGTGAGGCACAGAATGTGCGAGGTGGATATTCTGGGACAGTGAGGGGTGAGGCACAGACTGCGGGTGGATAGTCTGGGACAGTGAGGGGTGAGGCACAGAATGTGCGGTGTGGATAATCTGGGACTGTAAGGGGTGAGGCACAGACTGTGCGGGATGGATAGTCTGGGACAGTGAGTGGTGAGGCACAGACTGCGCGGGATTAATAATCTGGGACAGTGAGGGGTGAGGCACAGACTGTGCGGGGTGGATAGTCTGGCGGAGTAAGGGGTGAGGCACAGACTGTGCGGAGTAGTTTGCCTGGGCCAGTGAGGTGTGAGGCACAGACTGTGCGGGTTGGATAGTTTTGGGGAGTGTGGCGTGAGGAACAGACTGGGCGGGGTGGATAGTCTGGGACGGTGAGGGGTGAGGCACAGACTGTGCGGGGTTGGATATTCTGGAACAGTGAGGGGTGAGGCACAGACTGTGCGGGGTTAATAATCTGGGACAGTGAGGGGTGAGGCAAAGACTGTGGGGGTGGACAGTCTGCGGGAGTGAGGTGCGAGGCACAGACTGTGTGGGTTGGATATGTTCGGGGAGTGTGGGGTGAGGAACTGAATGTGCGGGTGGATAGTCTGGGACAGAGAGGGGTGAGGCACAGACTTTGCGGGGTGCATAGTATGGGACGGTGAGGGGTGAGGCACAGACTGTGCGGGGTGGATATTCTGGGGGAGTGAGGGGTGAGGCTCAGAATGTGCGGGGTGGATAGTCTGGGACAGTGAGGGGTGAGGCACAGACTGTACGGGGTGGATAGTCTGGGACAGTGTGGGGTGAGACAAACACTATTCGGGTTGGCCAGTCTTGGACAGTGAGTGGTGAAGCACAGAATTTGAGGGGTGGATAGAAGGGGACAGTAAGGGGTGAGGCACAGACTGTGCGGGGTGGATAGTCTGGGGGAGTGAGGGATGAGACACAGACTCTGCGGGGTGGATATTCTGGGACAGTGACGGGTGAGGCATAGACTGTGTAGGGCGGATAGTCTGGGACAGTGAGGGGTGAGGCCCAGACTCTGCAGCATGGATAGCCTGGGATAGTGTGTGTTGAGGCACAGAATGTGCGGGGTGGATAGTCTGGGACAGAGAGGGTTGAGGCACAGACTTTTCGGGTTGGCCAGTCTAGTACAGTGAGTGGTGAAGCACAGAATTAGAGGGGTGAATAGGAGGGGACAGTAAGGGGTGAGGCACAGACTGTGTGGGATGGATAGTCTGGGGGAGTGAGGGGTGAAGCTCAGACTGTGCGGGGTGGATAGTCTGGGACAGTGAGGGCTGAGGCACAAGCTGTGTGGATTGGATAGTCTGGGGGAGTGAAGGGTGTGGCACAGACTGTGAGGGGTATATAGATGGGCGAGTGAGGGGTGAGGCACAGAATATGCAGCGTGGATTGTCTGGGACAGTGTGCGGTGACACACAGACTGTGCGGGGTCGATAGTCCGGAACAGTGAGGGTTGAGGCACAGAATGTGTGGGGTGGATAGTCTGGGACAGTGAGGGGTGAGGCATAGACTGTGCAGGGTGGCTAGTCTGGGACAGTGAGGGGTGAGGCACAGAATGTGCGGGATGGATAGCCTGGGACAGTGAGGGGTGAGGCACAGACTGTGCGGGGTGGATAGTCTGGGGGAGTAAGGGGTGAGGCACAGGCTGTGCGGTGTAGTTTGCCTTGGCCAGTGAGGGGTGAGGAACAGACTGTGCGGTTGGATAGTCTGGGAGAGTGAGGGGTCAGGCACAGACTGCGCAGGGTGGATAGTCTGGGACGGTTGTAGGGGGTTTCTCTTGCTTGCTCTGGTCTCCTGCCAGGCTTCTTGCAATAATTACCCGTGAGTGGTTCGACCCACTCGCCCCTACGGTTCTCGACCTTGGACTTAGGTGCAGGGAGCTGTAGTGCAGAAAAACTCAATAGACCAGGTCGAATAGCACGAAATTGATGCCTTTATTGAACAGTTTGCAGCATTATAAAATACATGTCATATTCACAGATTAAAGCAACTACAAGCATGCACACAACAGTATCCATACACTTAAATCATATAGTAACCAAAGCCAGGAGTGGAGGGACGCTTTATCTTTTAATACTTAGCAGCCTAAGCCGGGGTCTCTTCACCCACTCATACATAGCGTTCTCTCCATTCTCCCGTGTTCTCGTGCCTCTGGAGGCATTTGCCTCTTTGCAATGCACGAACAGTAAATACATTATAATCAAAACCTGACACACTACTAGGATGTGGGATGCTATTCTAATCCAGGGCGGGATCTCTATATTAGTGAACAGGTCCCACCATGGTGGGGTGACTATGTCTAATATGTCTTCCCCTATCTCCAATGTCTTCTGCTCTAGTGTGTAAAAATGCTTCTGTGAAACTATTACGGCTTTTAAAATCTTGGTGAGGTGTTCAGGGAGAGGGGGAATGACATAACCAAAATGCGCAACGAATCGCTAAAAATCCGTGAAATTCTCTTTTACAGTGAGGTGAACGGTGGAAGGTACAGGAATGGGGACAATTCGCTGTTGTGCCACTTGAACTTCAGCCCTGGGTTTGAAACAGAAACTGCTGTCACTGACCGGACACCACCCGTGCTGTCCGTGTTGGTAGTGAGGCGCTGCAGTGGTAACACAGTATGTCCCACCTCCGATATATGCCACCTGCAGGGGCACATGGTCTTTTGCCATTGCCTTCATGGTGCAATTTACCGGCTTCGCGCTAGCGGCTCTGAACCCGCACTGTGGTTTTAAAAAGGCATTCAAGTGCTGGGGACACAGGATGATGCGTGCTCCCCGGCTTCGACACCCCGAGAGGTCGGTGCCTGTCATCGTACGCTCCCATCTGATGACATAAGGCGGGACCACTGCGTAACGAATGTGCGCACCCCCCAGAATGATTCCAATGTTCTCCACCCTGTATACCGGGGCGGGTTTTGCTGTGGGACCCAACACCGGCATCCTCACCATTATTCCCATGATAGTGTGATTCGAGCGTCCACAGTCCACTGGGACTGGGTACGCCTCTGCAGCTAGTCTGAGCTGGCACGGGCTTAATGCGTTCTCAAAAGGGTGGAGCGCTTGCAAGTGCTTATTGCTGATCCAGGACGGGACCAAACCTTGTTTTAAATCCTCCAGATTACTGCGGCCCTCGCCCAGTAACCACGCCCCGTATAGCACACAAGCCTCGTTCTGTGCTGCCTGATCGGATGCATTCCGATCCTCCCTAATGAGTGCATTTACCGTTCTAGCGTGTTTCTCCAGCTCAGCGATTATCTCTTTTAAGTGTAGTGTCATGGCCTGGTCCTCATGTAGCTCAGAGCCCACTACCTTATTTTCGTTTGTCAGTATGTTCTTTAACTGGGCCTTTAGACCATTAACCTGTGTCTGCAGCTCCATGTTGTCTAGAGCGTTGACAACAGATGTCCCGGTACTAAAAGCAGTGAAAATGTCATTTACAGTACCCCTTCTTTGCCTTCCTACCCGATCCAAAACTTCCTGTGGTGTGGTGTACAATTTGGCTTTGTCGATGTCGGCAAAGTCAAATTCATAAAATTGTCTGAACATCCTGGTTAACAGAACCTGGTACAATTGCTCCATTACCTTGGGACACCACTCCGGCAATCGTACCTCAGTGAGGTTTAAAATCACTGAGGCCACCGCGTAGTGTACCCCTTGGTACAGCACCTGACCGGTGGGTACCAATACTAGACCGTTCCCGGGTCCCTTTGTGGTGGTGGGGCACCCTTCCTTCTGGGCTAGTGTACCGGAATCGTGGGCAGGGGCTTGTGTGGGCGGGTGATGAGTTCAGTGGTGTTTACCGGAATCGGGGAGAATGGGGCTCCGCGCGCCCGGGTGCTGACGTCCCACCTCATCCCTTTCCCTTCATCTTGCCACTGCCTCTGGAAAAGGATGGATATGCCCTTGGGGCAAACGCGCTTCGAACCCCACATGCAGACATATATCCCTTCATCTGGTTCCCACCATTTGTCCCAACACACACGTAATTGTCCGTGAGTCCCTGTAATTGTCCGATGGGTATTGTTACCCAGTCGCTCCCACTCAATTGTAGAGTTCTTCAAATTCTTTCCCAGCTTTCGGAGCCACCACCATCTACTTAACGGTACGTTCCCATTACACACCAAACAGATCCTCTTTCCCACGGTAACGCTGACTCTGGGTGCAATGATCCTCACCCGAGGGCACAGTAACGAAGTCTCTTGGTAGGCAAACCCGGATTTGCTGGAGTATTCTGTAGAATTCGACCCCAGCCATCCTGGCCATCTCCCTTGGTGGAAGTAGGTGATGGTTTCCTCAACCTCTCGCTTCCCTGTACCATCCGTCGCGATGGGGGCTGTGTCCCCGGAGCATCCGAACACGACGACGTCCTTGGTGCGGCCTCGTTAGGCCAACCCGCACCCGATCGCCGCGAGCACCACGAGAATCCTCTCCATTGTATTCCTGGTTTCTGTAACCGATAAGATGATGTAGCCAGGCTCCCAATAGGTGCTGGCCTAATTAAACGGACGCTCGGGTCCCCTGACCCCGCTTCCAAACACACACACATACTGGGCAGACTTCGAAAACTACCTTTTAAAACATCCCCATCATCTTAAACTTTACATGCCTTAAACTAACATTAAAATTACTTAACTGAACTTATCATTACCTAAACTTATGTACAGCGCTGCCCTCCTTCGGGCGGCCTACCTAATTCCTGTGAGGGCTGCAGCGTTCCGCCCCCTGTGGCGGGGCTGCACTGACCTTCGGCTTTGATCCCCCGCAGCCTGTCACTGCTGCTGAACGGGAATCGTGTCTTTCCTGGGCTTTCTGAAGTCGGCGTCTACTGGGAGTGGGTGACTCGGGCCAAGACTTTACAGGCTGAGGCGTTCGGGTCGACCTACGAGGGAGCACCTTGTGCGAGGCTCCCAGGGCTAACGGACCGGGGATCGGGACCTTCACCGTCGCAGCCTGTGGTCCCACCACAGCTGCCGGCTCCGGCTCCCCTCCCTCAGGCTCCGCCCCCCCGGGGCCGGGATCTGTGGCATCCGACTCCACTCCACCTGTCCCCACAGGTGGTGAGTCTCCGCCTCCAATCCCTACCTCCCTTAAGCTCGAGTCGGGGTCGGGACCTTCGGCCTCCGACTCCTCCTCCTCCTCCGTGATCGGGTCCGGGGCGGGGTCGAGCCGTTCGGGCTCTTCCTCGCCCGAATCCCAGATCAAAGGGGAGACCTCCCACTCCATTGGGATGACTCCTCCCCTCACGCAGGCTGCAGTTCCAGCCTGTGTGGTCTGTGACCCTGTCTCAGGCTGAGGATTTCTGTCCTCAGACTTGGCCCCGATTGTTGGCCCTTGTGCACCCGGCTTAAACAGTTTACACCGCTTCATGCTAAACCACTTGTTGCGTCGGGACACCACTACTGTACGAGTGGCGCAGGCCGGCGGATTTTGCACCGATTCCGGCTCATCCTCCTGGTCTACGGTTCTCTCGCCAGCGCATAGGGTTAGACCCAAGAATTTTACTTCTCGCCGGCCGACCCGCGCCTTCGTAGGGGTTTCCTTAACACTCTCTATCTCCTTCACACTTGTACCCTCTCCCCAGAGACAATGATTTCTCAGGTCCACGTGGATCCCGTGGGCTACCAAGAAATCAGACCCCAGGACTCCCGTTCCACCTCCCGCTTCCCACTTCATCAGGGAACACTTCCACGTGGTGCGGAGTGGTCCTAAATGAATGGAGAGGGGAAGGGAATGTGCACCAGCCTGTTCTTCGCCCGTGAAGCCCGACAGAAGGTATGGGACCCCGGTGGACAGAGGCGAGGTGGTGGGGTTATCTGCGTGGATTACGGTGCACGATGTCCCCGTATCCAACAAATAGGTCCCTTTCACCTCCTCCACCTCCATCTCCACGAGGGGTCGTCTCCATACATCATATCGCAGCGCACACAGGTAGACGGGCTGCGCTGACTCTAGTCATTTGGGTACCGCGATCGGAGTTTCGGGAGCGACAAGGCCAGTGGTAACAGCTATTTTCCCCTGCGAGGTCATCAGAGACTGCATTGTCTGTATGATTGACTCAATCGCATCGGGATGGATCGACACATCGGCTCCTTTCTCCCGGATGGGCGTCTGGGCTGGGGCTGCGGGAGCTTTTCCCTTTGAATCCTTCCAGGGATTTTTACAGTCCCGGCGCCAGTGACCTTCCTTCCCACACCCGTAACAACTACTTTTGGCTTGGGGAGGGCGATTCCCCTCCTGATGCCATTCCTTTTTAACAGGAGCTGCAGGCCTCGTCTCATGCACCTTTCCCTTCGGGGGAGGCACTTCCTTACTCCTGCTGTCCCTGTAACCTATCGTGAGCTGATCAAGTACTAACTCTTCCGTGGAGCGGGTGTTATTGGGGTCAAACCATGTTTTGGCCTGCTCCCTCACCTGGGGCAAGCAATTGGTGACCAGGCACCGGAGCCAATGAGCCCTTTGGCCATCGTCCAGCCCGTTCCGGACCGGCCCGCCCGGGCAGCTGCGCCGATACACTGACCACAACCTTCCGGCGAAAACCCGTGGGGGCTCTCCCTCTAGCTGTACCGTCCTACCCAATCAGAGGAACGGATTTCCGTCATCTTCCCCCATAACCTGCAGGACCTCGTCCCGTAAACCCTCATACACCCCGTGTCCTCTCTTGCTCTCGTCAGAGAGACACTGGAGGATCGAGCTGTCCAGGGAGAACAGCAGCATTTTGCACTGCTCTCTCCCGTCGCAGTCATTAACTGCTGTGGTCTGCTCCACGTCCCTAAAATGGACGAAGGGATCTCCTGATTCGGGGAGTTTTGGGATGTGGCTTATCATTGCCCTTAGCTGTTGTGTGCTGTGGGGCATTATGATCTGATTGACGAGGGGTCCGTCCTCGCCATCATCGAGCCTCCGGTGTCGAACGGGACACAGCGGTACCGGCTTCGACTCTACTACCTGGCGTTGCTCTACCTCCGGAATCTCTTTGACTAACTTCACCCTTTCCTTCCCCTCATTGTAGGGGGTTTCTCTTGCTCTTTCTGGTCTCCTACCAGGCTTCATGCAATAATTACCCTTGAGTGGTTCGACCCACTCTCCCCTACGGTTCTAGACCTTGGACTTAGGTGCAGGGAACTGTAGTGCAAGAGAAAGACTCAATAGACCAGGTTGAATAGCACGAAATGGAGGCTTTTATTATTAAACAGATTGCAGCATTATAAAATACATATCATAAGCACAAATCAGAGTGACTACAAGCATGCACATATCTATAAACTTGGTTACATGGAAATGGGAAACACACGGCACATCGAAAAAGGGGAAACACATTACGATTACCCTTACCCTCTCCCTCCCCTAGACCTAAACTAAGTTTCGACTTGAGGAACTCGGGATCATGCTCACCACTTTCAGATTCGCAAAAGAGGGGGTTCGCAGCCTTTCTGGCACAGCTTTCCGTCGTCACGTGGATTTGGAAACTTCTGGCGCAGCTTGTTTTTCTCTCTCTCAGGCGATGAGGCAGTGGACACAGCCTTGATGAGCGCTCGTCAAGGATGGATCAGTTAAAGCTGTTGTGGATTTGGATACATGGGGGAGTCTCTGCCACCGATGTGATGCTGAATAACTGGATGCACATGGGAGAGTCCAGTACGGAAAAACTGCGAATGGGATGTTGAGGCACGGAAGTGCTAGGCCCGGAGTGTCCTTTTTATTTCTCGCTCCCGCCTGGCTCGGCGGTTTTCCAGAGGGTGTCTTCTCCTTCGGCCTGGGTCGTCGATGATCTCCCGACAAAAGTACCCGGGCCACCCTCCTTCGTCTTCCTGTCGTAGTCGAGCCTTGCCTGGCCGAGCTGACTTCCCAGCCAAAGTCTTCTCGTCGTCACCGAAGTTACGAATTGTACCGAAGAAGTGAATCGTCCTACGAATGAAGCGTAGCCGTCGAGGTGAAGCGTTGCCTCCCGTGTGTGTGTCTCCTTTGATGGACTTTCAAATCCATAATTATACTCTTTTGGGACAGTCTTATCTCCCGCCAGATCATAGTCCAGTCTTTGTAATATTTTTGGCGGGCAGAAATCTCTGCAGGGGCGCTTTGTCTTGTAACGGGAGCCGGTGATAGCTTAACTGGCCTTCCTGGCCGATAATGTCTTTTACTTTGTCACCGTAACTCGGTTCGCATATTGATCGGTCTGGAGATTTCCCTTGATGGCTGTTAAACGGTTTTTCCTTTGTACATTAAATGGGTTTAAGTGTTCCTTCATTGTCCGCCCATATCTTGATGGGCCCCATCCTGTTGCCTGAAACTGTCTTGTACTTAGAATCCAATTGAATATGTATGCCCATTTCCCTGAGTTTCGGTTTCCCGATACTGGCTTTCGCGGGCTTACTGTTCTCAATCCACAAGCCTGTCTGGCTTGCAGTAACAGAAATCAAATGGTCCAAGAAACTGATCACGAGGTCCGGCGGCCATTTTGTATGCCCTTTTTAGCAAAGGTTTTATCTGTACAAGCTTCATTTGGTCAATAAAGCTATATTATTAATTCTGTTATCTTGTGTGATTATATCAATGAAAATTTTCAAATCTTACAGTCCCCCCTGTGATACTGATAGCTTGCTTACAGTATCAATAATCCTTGGTGAGCAATTTTTTCCCGATTCCTCACGTCCAAACATTCCCGGTAATTAACTATCTATGACCCCCATGACACATGCAGTTCCCATTTCAGAAAATTACCTTGTGTACAATTGGACAATCATAGGCAGTATTACCTTAAACTATAACACATTAATCTTTCAGATGTGAAGGGCCCAATGCTCCTTGCACCACCTGCATACACCTTTTATTAATCAAAAAACAAACTTCACCAAACGGCTATAACATTACAACATTCACACACTTAAATCGTGCAGTGGCTGAAAATCTAAAAATGGAGGGACGCTTTTAACTTTTAAACGCTAGCTGCGTACACTGGGGTGTCCTCTTCCCCCACTCATACATAGCGTTCTCTCCATTCCCCTGTGTTCTCGTTCCTATGGAGGCGTTTGCCTCTCTTGCAATGCACGAACAATAAAAATATTACAATTAAAACCTGACACACTACTAGGATGTGGGATGCTATTCTAATCCAGGCCGGGACCTCTATATTGGTGAACAGGTCCCACCATGGTGGGGTGACTATATCCAATATGTCTTTTCCTATCTCTATTGTCTTCTGCTCCAGTGTGTAAAAATGTTTCTGTGAAACTATAACGGCCTTTAAAATCTTGGTGAGGTGTTCGGGGAGAGGGGGAATGACATAACCAAAATGCGTGACGAATCGCTGCAAGTCCGTGAAATTCTCTTTTACAGTGAGGTGAATGGTGGAGGGTGCAGGAATGGGGACAATCCGTTGTTGTGCCACTTGAACTTCAGCCCTGGGTTTGAAACAGAAACTGCTGTCACTGACCGGACACCACTCGTGCTGTCCATGGCGGTAGTGAGGCGCTGCCGTGGTGACACAGTAGGTCCCACCTCCGATATATGCCACCTGCGGGGGCACATGGTCCTTTGCCATTGCCTCCATGGTGCAATTTATCGGCTTCGCGCTAGCGGCTCTGAACCCGCACTGTGGTTTCAAAAAGGCATTCAAATGCTGGGGGCACAGGATGATGTGTGCTCCCCGGCTACGACACCCCGAGAGGTCGGTGCCTGTCATCGTACGCTCCCATCTGATGACATAAGGTGGGACCACTGCGTAACGAATGTGCGCACCCCCCTGAATGACTCCAATGTTCTTCACCCTGTATACCGGGGCGGGCCTTGCTGCGGGACCCAACACCGGCATCCTTATTACGTTTCCCATGATAGTGTGATTCGAGCGTCCGCAGTCCACTGGGACTGGGTATGCCTCTGCAGCTAGTCTGAGCTGGCACGGACTTAATGCATTCTCGAAAGGGTGGAGCGCTTGCAAGTGCTTGTTGCTGATCCAGGACGGGACCAAACCTTGTTTTAAATCCTCCAGATTACTGCGGCCCTCGCCCAGTAACCACGCCCCGTATAGCACACAAGCCTCGTTCTGCGCAGCCTGATCGGATGCATTCCGATCCTCCTTAATGAGTGCATTTACTGTCCTAGCATGCTTCTTCAGCTCAGCAATTATTTCCTTTAAGTGTAGTGTCATGGCTTGGTCTTCATGCAGCTCAGAACCCACTACCTTATTTTCGCTTGTCAGTATGTTCCTCAACTGGGTTTTTAAACCATTGATCTGTGTCTGCAGCTCCACGTTGTCTAGAGCATTGACAACAGACGTTCCGGTGTTAAAAGCAGTGAAAATGTCATTTACAGTACCCCTTCTTTGCCTCCCTACCCGATCCAAAACTTCCTGTGGTGTGGTGTACAATCTGGCCTTGTCGATGTCGGCAAAGTCAAACTCGTAAAATTGTCTGAACATTCGGGTTAACAGTACCTGGTACAACTGTTCCGTCTCCCTGGGACACCACTCCGGCAATCGTACCTCAGTGAGGTTTAAAATCACTGAGGCCACCGCGTAGTGTACCCCTTGGTACAGCACCTGACTGGTGGGTACCAATACTAACCCGTTCCCGGGTCCCTTTGTGGTGTTGGGGCACCCTTCCTTCTGGGCTAGTGCTACCGGGATCGTGGGCAGGGGCTTGCGTGGGCGGGTGATGAGTTCAGTGGCGTTTACCGGAATCGGGGAGTATGGGGCTCCGCACGCCCGAGTGCTGACATCCCATCTCATCCCCTTTCCTTCGTCCTGCCACTGCCTCTGGAAAAAGATGGATACGCCCTTGGGGCAGACGCGTTTCGAACCCCACATACAGACATATATCCCTTCATCTGGTTCCCACCATTTGTCCCAACACACACGTAATTGTCCGTGAGTCCCCGTCATTGTCCGATGGGCATTGTTACCCAGTCGCTCCCACTCGATAGTAGAGTTTTCCATGTCCTTTCCCAGCTTTCGTAACCACCACCATCGACTTAGTGGTACGTTCCCATTACACACCAAACAGATCTTCTTTCCCACGGTAACGCTGACTCTGGGTGCAAGGATCCTCACCCGAGGGCACGATAATGAAGTCTCTTGGTAGGCGAAACCGAAATTGCTGGAGTATTCCGTAGAATTGGTCCCCAGCCATCCTGGCCATCTCCCTTGGTGGAAATAGGTGGCGGTTTCCTCAACCTCTCGCTTCCCCGTCCCATCCGTCGCGATGGGGGCTGTGTCCCCGGAACACCCGAACACGATGACGTCCTTGGTGCGGCCCCGGTAGGCCAGCCCGCACCCGATCACCGCGATCCCTACGAGAATCCTTTCCATTGTATCCCTGGTTTCTGTAATCGACAAGATGATGTAGCCAGGCTCCCAACAGGTGCTGGCTTAATTAAACGGACGCGCGGGTCCCTTGACCCCGCTTCCAAACAACCACACATACTGGGCAGACTTTGAAAACTATCCTTTAAACATCCCGTCATCTTAAACTAACATTAAAATTACTTAACTTAACTTATCATTACCTAACACCTATGTACAGCGCCGCCCTCCTTCGGGCGGCCTACCTAATTCCTGTGAGGGCTGCAGCGCACCGCTCCCTGTGGCAGGGCTGCAGTGACCTGTATCTCTGGTTCCCCACAGCCTTTTGCTGTTAAACGGGGACTGTGCTTTCTTAATGATTTCTGAAGTCGGCGTCTACTGGGAGTGGGTGACTCGGGCCAAGACTTTACAGGCTGAGGCATTCGGGCCGACCTGCGAGAAGGTGCTTTGGGCGTGGCTCCCTTAGCGAGTGGGCCTTCGGGTGGGACCTCAGCTCTCGCAGCCCGTGGCTCTTCCACGACAGTAGGCTTCGGCTCCCTTCCCTCAGGCTCTGCCCCTTTGGGATTTGGGCAGGCTCCCTTGGCGAGTGGACCTTTGGGTGGGACTTTGGCTCTCACAGCCCATGGCTCTTCCACGACTGTGGGCTTCGGCTCCCTCCCCTCAGGCTCCGCCCCTTCGGGAATTGGGTCTGTGGCAGACAGCTCCTCCCCACCTGTCCTTACAGGTGGAGGATCTCTGCCCCCAATTTCTACCTCCCCCACGCTCGAGTCGAGGGCGGAACCTCCGTCCTCCGACTCCTCCTCCTCCAGAATCGTGTCGAGGGCGGGACCTTGCTGTTCGGGTCCCTCCTCGTCCGTGTCCCAGGCCATCGGGGGAGCCTCCCAGGTGGGCAGGATGGCTCCTCCCCTCAAGCAGGCTGCAACGCCAGCTTGTGTGGTCTGTGACTCTTTACTTGCCTCAGGCTTATTGCTTTTACTCTCAGACCTGGCTTTCCCTGCTGGTTCTTTTGCACCTGGCTTAAACAGTTTACACTGGTCATGAACCATTTTAAAAACCCTTAGCTGACCCTCTAAACTGCCAGCCCTCGCTGTTAACCTGGCGTTCTCCTCCCTTAAAACCTGCTCAACTAACTTAGCCTCCGCAACCTGGCACCGCAGGTATTCCTCCATTTTACAGGAGGTCTCTTCCTGTGCATGTCTTTCTAGAGGACACAGGTCGACAGGCTGCGCTGGCTCTAGTCAATTGGGGCTCTGCGGTTTGGGCTGGAGGAGCAACAGAGCCGTTGGCGACCGCCACCTTCCCCTGCGAGGTCATTAGAGACCGCATTGCCTCTAAAACTGACTCAATCGTAGCGGGGTCCACAACCGCACCACCTCCTGCTGCTGGGGCAGGAGCTACAGTTTGGTTTTGAGCTGGTGCTGAGGCAACGGCCTGGGCTTGGGCTTGGACTGCGGGAAATTTCCCTCTATTATCCTTCCACGGATTTCTACAGTCCCGGCGCCAATGACCTTCCTTCCCACACCCGTAACAACTGCTCTTGGCTTGGGGAGGGCGATTCCCCTCCTGATGCCATTCTTTTTTAGCAGGAGCTGCAGGCCTCGCCTCATGCACCTTTCCCTTTGGGGGTAGGCGCACTCCTACTCTTGTTGTTCCTGTAACTTATCATTAGCTGATCAAGCACTACGTCCTCCGTGGAACGGGGGTTGGTGGGGTCAATCCATACCTTGGCCTGCTCCCTCACCATCGGCAAGCAGTTGGCGACCAGGCACCGGAGCCAATGAGCCCTTTGGTCATTATCCAGCCCGTTCCGGTCCGGTCCTCCCGGGCAGCTGCGCCGATACACTGGCCACAACCTTCCGGCGAAAACCCGTGGGGGTTCTCCCTCTAGCTGTACCGTCCTTTCCAATCGGAGGAACTGAGTTCTGTCACTTTCCCCTATAATCTCCAGGATCTCGTCCCGTAACTCTCTGTATGCCTTGTGCCCTCTCTTGCTATCGTCAGGGAGACACTGGAGGAGCGAGCTGTCCAGGGAGAACAGCAGCATTTTGAACTGTTCAACCCCGTCGCAGTCATTAACTGCTGCGGTCTGCTCCACGTCCCTAAAATGGACGGAGGGATCTCCTGACTCGGAGAGTTTTGGGATGTGACTTATCATTTCCCTTAGCTGTCATGCGCTATGGGGCATTATGATCTGATTCACGAGGGGTCCGTCATCGCCATTCGCTTGGTCCGGACCGAGCCTCCGGTGTCGCGTGGGACACACCGGTGCCGGTCCCGACTCTACTACCTGGTGTTGCTCTGCCTCAAGATCCCCTGTGTCTGACTCCTCCGTTTCCTTCCCCGGAGTCCAAGACTCAGTATAGGCGGGAGGTGCCGAGGGCTCGGGGGTTGGTATCCCAACTGCCTCTTGCAGAATCGGTCTTTTGGATTCCTTGGCTAACAGTAGCTGGCTCGCTGGTGGGTTTATGAGACACACCAAGCCGTTTGCCTTTGCTAGGGCCGTTCTCAGGTCCTCTAGCTCCCTGTGGCAAGCGCTATGGTCGCTGTTCTCAGACCTATCCTGCATGGCCATCTTATAGGCTGCCCTGGCCCCCAAGATACTTTCCTCCTGTGTCGCTACCTGCTTGGCTAGGCGGAAACACCTCTCTCTCATTCTACCTTCACTGGCCTTGGCCTCAATGACCTGACATTCCAAATACTCTATCCAGGTCTCATGGTGGTGAGTTGCGGATTGGCGTTCCTGATTCAGTGCGTTAAGCGATTGAATCAGTTTTTGACCTCCCGCAACCTTTTCCTCTACTTCTGTGAGCAGCCCTTTTATCTGGGCTGTCTGTGCTACAACGACCTGGTCCAAAAGCTGGACTTGCTTCTTGTAACACATCAGCCAGACCGCCTTTTCTACCGATTTCTTATGCTCTTTGTTTTCTGTCCACTTGATGGCTGCGTCTAGCGGACGCCTATCTCTTAACAGGTCGGATATCCACTGTTTTGTAAGGTTTACCTTCCCAAAAACATAATCCGCTATCCTCTCATCCATCACATTTCGTTTATTTAAACCTTGATCTAACACGCTACTTTCCTGCTGCCAAGGTCCTGCCGCGGTCACCATTTCTGTAGGGGGTTTCTCTTGCTCTTTCTGGTCTCCTACCAGGCTTCGTGCAATAATTACCCTTGAGTGGTTCGACCCACTCTCCCCTACGGTTCTAGACCTTGGACTTAGGTGCAGGGAACTGTAGTGCAGAGAAAGACTCAATAGACTAGGTTGAATAGCACGAAATGGAGGCTTTTATTATTAAACAGTTTGCAGCATTATAAAATACATATCATAAGCACAAATCAGAGCGACTACAAGCATGCACATATCTATAAACTTGATTCCATGGAAATGGGAAACACACGGCACATCAAAAAAGGGGAAACACATTACGATTACCCTTACCCTCTCCCTCCCCTAGACCTAAACTAAGTTTCGACCTGAGGAACTCGGGATCATGCTCACCACTTTCAGATTCGCAAAAGAGGGGGTTTGCAGCCTTTCTGGCACAGCTTTCCGTCGTCACGTGGATTTGGAAACTTCTGGCGCAGCTTGTTTTTCTCTCTCTCTCAGGCGATGAGGCAGTGGACACAGCCTTGATGAGCGCTCGTCAAGGATGGATCAGTTAAAGCTGTTGTGGATTTGGATACATGGGGGAGTCTCTGCCACCGATGTGATGCTGAATAACTGGATGCACATGGGAGAGTCCAGTACGGAAAAACTGCGAATGGGATGTTGAGGCACGGAAGTGCTAGGCCCGGAGTGTCCTTTTTATTTCTCGCTCCCGCCTGGCTCGGCGGTTTTCCAGAGGGTGTCTTCTCCTTCGGCCTGGGTCGTCGATGATCTCCCGACAAAAGTACCCGGGCCACCCTCCTTCGTCTTCCCGTCGTAGTCGAGCCTTGCCTGGCCAAGCTGACTTCTCAGCCAAAGTCTTCTCGTCGTCACCGAAGTTACGAATTGTACCGAAGAAGTGAATCGTCCTACGAATGAAGCGTAGCCGTCGAGGTGAAGCGTTGCCTCCCGTGTGTGTGTCTCCTTTGATGGACTTTCAAATCCATAATTATACTCTTTTGGGACAGTCTTATCTCCCGCCAGATCATAGTCCAGTCTTTGTAATATTTTTGGCGGGCAGAAATCTCTGCAGGGGCGCTTTGTCTTGTAACGGGAGCCAGTGATAGCTTAACTGGCCTTCCTGGGCCAATAATGTCTTTGCTTTGTCACCGTAACTCGGCTTGTATATTGATCGGTCTGGAGATTGCCCTCGATGGCTGTTAAACGGCTTCTCTTTGTACAGTAAATGGGTTAAAGTGTTCATTCAATTGTCCCCCCATTTCTTGATGGGTCTCATCCTGCTACCCAAATCTGTCCTGTACTTATAATCTAATCAATATGTATGCTCAGTTCCATGAGTTTCGGTTTCCCGAAACTGGTTTTCGCGGGCTTTAATGTCCTTAATTCACAAGCCTGTCTGGCTTGCAGTAACAGAAATTCAAATGGTCCCAGAAGCTGGTCACGAGGTCTGGCGGCCATTTTGTGTGCCCTTTTATCAAAGGTTTCTCTGTACAAGCTTCCTTTTGGTCAATAAAGCTGTTTTATTAACCCTAATTTCTTGCGTGATTAGTTATGAAAATTTCGCGAATCTTACACGGTGAGGGGTGAGGCACAGACTGTGCGGGGCGGATAGTCTTGGACGGTGAGGGGTGAGGCACAGACTGTGCGGGGTGGATAGTCTGGGACGGTGAGGGGTGAGGCACAGACTGTGCAGGGTGGATAGTCTGGGACGGTGAGGGGTGAGGCACAGACTGTGCGGGGTGGATAGTCTGGGACGGTGAGGGGTGAGGCACAGACTGTGCGGGGTGGATAGTCTGGGACGGTGAGGGGTGAGGCACAGACTGTGCGGGGTGGATAGTCTGGGACGGTGAGGGGTGAGGCACAGACTGTGCAGGGTGGATAGTCTGGGATAGTGAGGGCTGAGTCACAGACTGTGCATCGTGGATAGTATGGGACAGTGTGGGGTGAGCCAGAGAATGTGCGGGTTGGATGGTCTGGGGGAGTGAGGGCTGAGGCACAGACTGTGCGTCGTGGATATTCTGGAACTGTGTGGGTTGAGGCAGAGAATGTGCGGGGTGGATAGTCTGGGACCGTGAGGGCTGAGGCACAGACTGAGAGGGGTAGATTGTCTGGGACAGTGAGGGGTGAGGCACAGACTGTACGGGGTTGATAGTCTGGGGGAGTGAAGGGTGTGGCACAGACTGTGTGGGGTGTATAGTCTGGGGGAGTGAGGGGTGAGGCACAGACTGTGCATCGTCGATAGTCTGGGACAGTGTGGGGTGAGGCACAGACTGTGCAAGGTGGATAATCTGGGGGAGTGAGGGGTGAGGAACAGTCTGTGTGGGGTGGATAGTCTGGGACAGTGAGGGCTGAGTCACAGACTGTGCATCGTTGATAGTCTGGGACAGTGTGGGGTGAGGCACAGACTGTGCATCGTCGATAGTCTGGGACAGTGTGGGGTGAGGCACAGACTGTGCGAGGTGGCTAATCTGGGGGAGTGAGGGGTGACGAACAGTCTGTGTGGGATGGATAGTCTGGGAAAGTGAGGGGTGAGGCACAGACTGTGCGGGTTGGATAGGTTCGGGGAGTGTGGGGTGAGGAACAGACTGTGCGGGGTTGGATATTCTGGGGGAGTGATGGGTGAGGCACAGACTGTGCGGGGTTGATAGTCTGGGACAATGAGGGCTGAGTCACAGACTGTGCATCGTGGATAGTCTGGGACAGTGTGGGATGAGGCAGAGAATGTGCAGGGTGGATGATCTGGGACAGTGAGAGGTGAAGCACAGAATTTGAGGGGTGGATAGAAGGGGACAGTGAGGGCTGAGTCACAGACTGTGCATCGTGGATAGTCTGGGAGAGTGTGGGGTGAGACACAGACTATTCGGGATGGCCAGTCTAGGACAGTGAGTGGTGAAGCACAGAAATTGGGGGGTGGATAGTCTGGGACAGTGAGGGGTGAGGCAAAAGCTGTGTGGTTTGGATAGTCTGGGGGAGTGAAGGGTGTGGCACAGACTGTGTGGGGTGGATAGTCTGGGACAGTGTGGGGTGAGGCACAGAATGCGCGAGGTGGATAGTCTGGGACAGTGAGGGGTGAGGCACAGACTGCGTGGGGTGGATAGTCTGGGACAGAGAGGGGTGAGGCACAGACTGTGCGGGGTGGATGGTCTGGGACAGAGAGGGGTGAGGCACAGACTGCGCGGGGTGGATAGTCTGGGACAGAGAGGGGTGAGGCACAGACTGTGCGGGGTGGATGGTCTGGGACAGTGAGGGGTCAGGCACAGACTGCGTGGGGTGGATAGCCTGGGACAGTGAGGGGTGAGGCACAGACTGCGCAGGGTGGATAGTCTGGGACAGAGAGGGATGAGGCACAGACTGTGCGGGGTGGATGGTCTGGGACAGAGAGGGGTGAGGCACAGACTGCGCGGGGTGGACAGTCTGGGACAGAGAGGGGTGAGGCACAGACTGCGCGGGGTGGATAGTCTGGGACAGAGAGGGGTGAGGCACAGACTGTGCGGGGTGGATATTCTGAGGGAGTGAGGGGTGAGGAACAGACTGTGTGGTGTTGATAGTCTGGGACGGTGAGGGGTGAGGCACAGACTGTGTGCGGTGGATAGTCTGGAACGCTGAGGGGTGAGGCTCAGACTTTGCGGGGTGGATAGTCTGGGACTGTGTGGGGTGAGGCAGAGAATGTGTGGGGTGGATAGTCTGGGACAGTGAGGGCTGAGGCACAGACTGCGGTTTGGATAGTCTGGGACGGTGAGGGGTGAGGCACAGACTGCGCGCGGTGGATAGTCTGGAACGGTGAGGGGTGAGCTCAACTTTGCGGGGTGGATAGTCTGGCACTGTGTGGGGTGAGGCAGAGAAAGTGTGGGGTGGATAGCCTGGGACAGTGAGGGCTGAGGCACAGACTGTGGTTTGGATAGTCTGGGACAGTGAGGGGTGAGGCACAGACTGTGCGGGTGTATAGTCTGGGACAGTGAGGGGTGAGGAACAGTCTGTGTGGGATGGATATTCTGGGACAGTGTGGGGTGAGGCAGAGAATGTGCGGGGTGGATGGTCTGGGACAGTGTGGGGTGAGACAAACACTATTCGGGTTGGCCAGTCTTGGACAGTGAGTGGAGAAGCACAGAATTTGAGGGGTGGATAGAAGGGGACAGTAAGGGTGAGGCACAGACTGTGCGGGGTGGATAGTCTGGGGGAGTGTGTGTTGAGGTACAGGATGTGCGGGGTGGATAGTCTGGGACAGAGAGGGGTGAGGCACAGACTCTGCAGCATGGATAGTCTGGGATAGTGTGTGTTGAGGCACAGAATGTGCGGGGTGGATAGTCTGGGACAGAGAGGGGTGAGGCACAGACTATTCGGGTTGGCCAGTCTAGTACAGTGAGTGGTGAAGCACAGAATTAGAGGGGTGGATAGGAGTGGACAGTAAGGGGTGAGGCACAGACTGTGCAGGATGGATAGTCTGGGGGAGTGAGGGGTGAAGCTCAGACTGTGCGGGGTGGATAGTCTGGGACAGTGAGAGCTGAGGCACAAGTTGTGTGGATTGGATAGTCTGGGGGAGTGAAGGGTGTGGCACAGACTGTGAGGGGTATATAGATGGGGGAGTGAGGGGTGAGGCACAGAATATGCAGCGTGGATAGTCTGGGACAGTGTGCGGTGACGCACAGACTGTGCGGGGTGGATAGTCCGGAACAGTGAGGGTTGAGGCACAGAATGTGCGGGGTGGATAGTCTGGGACAGTGAGGGGTGAAGCACAGACTGTGCGGGGTGGATAATCTGGGACAGTGAGGGGTGAGGCACAGACTGTGCGGGATGGATAGTCTGGGACAGTGAGGGGTGAGGCACAGACTGTGCGGGGTGGATAGTCTGGGGGAGTAAGGGGTGAGGCACAGACTGTGCGGTGTAGTTTGCCTGGGCCAGTGAGGGGTGAGGCACAGACTGTGGGTGTTGGATAGGTTCGGGGGGTGTGAGGTGAGGAACAGACTGTGCGGTTGGATAGTCTGGGAGAGTGAGGGGTCAGGCACAGACTGCGCGGGGTGGATAGTTTGGGATGCTGAGGGGTGAGGCACAGACTGTGCGGGGTGGATAGTCTGGGACGGTGAGGGGTGAGGCACAGAATGTGCGGGGTGGATAGTCTGGGACGGTGAGGGGTGAGGCACAGACTGTGCAGGGTGGATAGTCTGGGACAGTGAGGGCTGAGTCACAGACTGTGCATCGTGGATAGTATGGGACAGTGTGGGGTGAGCCAGAGAATGTGCGGGTTGGATGGTCTGGGGGAGTGAGGGCTGAGGCACAGACTGTGCGTCGTGGATATTCTGGAACTGTGTGGGTTGAGGCAGAGAATGTGCGGGGTGGATAGTCTGGGACCGTGAGGGCTGAGGCACAGACTGAGCGAGGTAGATTGTCTGGGACAGTGAGGGGTGAGGCACAGACTGTACGGGGTTGATAGTCTGGGGGAGTGAAGGGTGTGGCACAGACTGTGTGGGGTGTATAGTCTAGGGGAGTGAGGGGTGAGGCACAGAATGTGCAGGGTGGATATTCTGGGACAGTGAGGGCTGAGTCACAGACTGTGCATTGTCGAAAGTTTGGGACAGTGTGGGGTGAGGCACAGACTGTGCATCGTTGATAGTCTGGGACAGTGTGTGGTGAGGCACAGACTGTGCGAGGTGGATAATCTGGGGGAGTGAGGGGTGAGGAACAGTCTGTGCGGGGTGGATAGTTTGGGACAGTGTGGGGTGAGGCACAGACTGTGCATCGTCGATAGTCTGGGACAGTGAGGGGTCAGGCACCGACTGCGCGGGGTGGATATTCTGAGGGAGTGAGGGGTGAAGAACAGACTGTGCGGTGTGGATAGTCTGGGATGGTGAGGGGTGAGGCACAGACTGTGCACGATGGATAGTCTGGAACGGTGAGGGGTGAGGCTCAGACTTTGCGGGGTGGATAGTCTGGGACTGTGTGGGGTGAGGCAGAGAATGTGCGGGGTGGATAGTCTGGGACAGTGAGGGCTGAGGCACAGACTGCAGTTTGGATAGTCTGGGACAGTGAGGGCTGAGGCACAGACTGCGGTTTGGATAGTCTGGGACAGTGAGGGGTGAGGAACAGTCTGTGTGGGATGGATAGTCTGGGACAGTGTGGGGTGAGGCAGAGAATGTGCGGGGTGGATGATCTGGGACAGTGAGAGGTGAGGCACAGACTGTACGGGGTGGATAGTCTGGGAGAGTGTGGGGTGAGGCAAAAGCTGTGTGGTTTGGATAGTCTGGGGGAGTGAAGGGTGTTGCACAGACTGTGTAGGGTGTATAGTCTGGGGGAGTGAGGGGTGAGGCACAGAATGTGCGAGGTGGATATTCTGGGACAGTGAGGGCTGAGGCACAGACTGCGGGTGGATAGTCTGGAACATTGAGAGGTGAGGCACAGAATGTGCGGGGTGGATAATCTGGGACTGAAAGGGGTGAGGCACAGACTGCGCGGGATGGATAGTCTGGGACAGTGAGTGGTGAGGCACAGACTGCGCGGGATTAATAATCTGGGACAGTGAGGGGTGAGGCACAGACTATGTGGGTTGGATAGTCTGGGGGAGTAAGGGTTGAGGCACAGACTGTGCGGAGTAGTTTGCCTGGGCCAGTGAGGGGTGAGGCACAGACTGTGCGGGGTGGATAGTCTGGGACAGTGAGGGGTGAGGCACAGACTGTACGGGATGGATAGTCTGGGACAGTGTGTGGTGAGGCACAGACTGTGCGGGGTGGATAGTCTGGGACAGTGAGGGGTGAAGCACAGACTGTGCGGGTGGATAGTCTGGAACAGTGAGGGGTGAGGCACAGAATGTGCGGGGTGGATAGTCTAACAACATAAGAACATAAGAAATAGGAGCAGGAGTAGGCCAATCGGCCCCTCGAGCCTGCTCCGCCATTCAATAAGATAATGGCTGATCTGATCCTAACTGCCAATCCACTATCACAGAACCATCTCCTGCATCTAACAGAATTAGACACACGAAATAGGAGCAGGATCAGGCTACACGGCCCCTGGGCCCGCTCCGCTACCCACAGGGCCATGACCGATCCGAACCTAGACTCATGTCCAAATTCCTGCCCGCTCCCCGTAACCCTTAATTCCCTTTACTTCTAGGAAACTGTCTATTTCTGTTTTAAATTTATGTAATGATGTAGCTTCTACAGTTTTTTGGGGCAGCATATTCCATGGACCTACCACCCTCTGAGTGAAGTCGTTCCTCCTCATCTCAGTTTTGAAAGAGCAGCCCCTTATTCTAAGACTATCATAGAGTCATAGAGTTTTACAGCACAGAAAGAGGCCCTTCGGCCCATCGTGTCTGCGCCGCCCATCCATCCCTGTCCAGTCTAATCCCATTTTCCAGCATTTGGTCCATAGCCTTGTATGCAATGGCATTTCAAGTGCTCATCCAAATGCTTCTTGAATGTTGTGAGGCTTCCTGCCTCTACCACCCTTTCAGGCAGTGAGTTCCAGATTCCAACCACCCTCTGGGTGAAAAAGTTCCTCCTCAAATCCCCTCTAAATCTCCTGCCCCTTACCCTGAATCTATGCCCCCTTGTTATTGACCCCCCTCCTAAGGGGAAAAGTTCCTCTTTATCTACCCTATCTATGCCCCTCATCATTTTGTACACCTCAATCAGGTCCCCCCTCAGCCTTCTTTGCTCCAAGGAAAACAACCCCAGCCTGTTTAGTCTTTCTTCATTGCTGAGGCGCTCCATCCCAGGTAACATCCTGGTGAATCTTCTCTGCACCCTCTCCAAAGCAATCACATCCTTCCTATAATGAGGCGACCAGAAATGCACACAGTACTCCAGCTGTGGCCTCACCAGCGTTTTGTACAGCTCCATCATAACCTCCCTGCTCTTATATTCTATGCCTCGGCTAATGAAGGCAAGTATCCCATATGCCTTTTTAACCACCTTATCTACCTGTTCCGCTGCCTTCAGGGATCTATGTACATGTACACCAAGGTCCCTCTGACCCTCTGTACTTCCTAGGGTCCTACCACTCATTGTGTATTCCCTTGCCTTATTTGTCCGTCCAAAATGCATCACCTCGCACTTTTCAGGGTTAAATTCCATTTGCCACTTTTCCGCCCATCTGACCAACCCGTTTATATCATCCTGTAGCCTGAGGCTTTCCTCCTCGCAATTTACCACCCCACCAATTTTCGTGTCATCTGCGAACTTACTGATCATACCTTTTACATTCTCATCCAAATCATTTATGTAGATCACAAACAACAAGGGACCCAGCACCGATCCCTGAGGTACCCCACTGGACACAGGCTTCCAGTCACAAAAGCAACCTTCGACCATCACCCTCTGCCTCCTGCCACTCAGCCAGTTTAGGATCCAACGCGCCAAGGCACCCTGGATCCCATGGGCTCTTACCTTCTTGACCAGTCTCCTATGCGGGACTTTGTCAAAAGCTTTACTGAAGTCGATGTAAACCACATCCACAGCATTTCCCTCATCCACCCCACTAGTCACCCCCTCGAAAAATTCAATCAGATTTGTCAGACATGATTTACCCTTGACAAAGCCATGCTGACTATCCCCGATTAATCCTTGCCTCTCCAAGTGGAGACTAATTTTGTCCCTCAGAATTTTTTCTAATAATTTCCCCACCACAGATGTTAGGCTCACTGGCCTGTAATTCCCTGGTTTATCCCTGCTACCCTTCTTGTATAATGGTACTACATTAGCTGTTCTCCAGTCCTCTGGTACATCCCCTGTCAGAGCCCCTGCAATCTCCTCCTTTGCCTCCCACAGCAGCCTGGGATACATCTCGTCCGGGCCTGGGGATTTATCCACTTTTTGGCCTGCTAAAACTGCTAGCACCTCCTCCCTCTCGATGCTAATATGTTCAAGTATGTCACAGTCCCCTTGCCCGATTTCTATGTCTGCATCGTCTCTCTCCATAGTGAACACAGATGCAAAAAATTCATTTAAAACCCCGCCTGCATCATCTGGCTCTACACACAGATTGCCACTTTGGTCCCTAATGGGCCCTACCCTTTCCCTGGTTATTCTCTTGCCCTTAATATACTTATAAAACATCTTAGGATTTTCCTTTATTTTGCTCGCCAGTGTTATTTCATGGCCCCTCCTCGCCCTCCTAATTTCTTTTTTAAGTATGCCCCTGCACTTTTTATACTCCTCTAGGGCTTCTTCCGTCTTTAGCCTTTTGTAACTGCCAAAAGCCCCCCTTTTATTTCTAATGCATTTTTGTATATCACTTGTCATCCAAGGTTCCCTTTGCTTATTGGTCCCCCCCTTGACTTTTACAGGAACATGTTGGCGTTGTACTCTCTCTATTTCCCTTCTGAAAGTCTCCCACTGTTTTGATGTGGATTTTCCTATAAGTAGCTGCTCCCAGTCCACTTTGGCCAGATCCTGCCTTATCATATTAAAATCGGCCTTCCCCCAATTTAGAACCCTTATTTCCGGGCCGTCTTTGTCTTTTTCCATGACCACCTTAAATCTCACCGAATTATGGTCACTGTCGCCAAAATGCTCTCCTACTGACACTTCCACCACGTGCCCGGCTATATTCCCCAGAATTAGGTCCAGTATCGCCCCCTCTCTTGTAGGACTTTCTACATGTTGGCTCAAAAAGTTCTCCTGGATGCACTTTAAGAATTCTGCACCCTCTAAGCCTTTCACACTCTGACTATCCCAATTAATATTGGGGAAGTTGAAATCCCCCACTATTATTCCCCTATTATTTTCGCACTTCTCTGAGATTTGCCTATATATCTGTTCCTCTATCTCCCCCTGACTGTTTGGGGGCCTATAGTACACTCCCAGCAAAGTGCTTGCCCCCTTTTTGTTTTTAAGTTCTACCCATATGGCCTCATTAGAGGAACCCGCTAATATATCATCCCTCCTTACAGCAGTAATTGATTCCTTAATTAATATTGCAACACCCCCTCCCCTTTTACACCCCCCTCTGTCTCGCCTGAAGATTCTGTACCCCGGAATATTGAGCTGCCAGTCCTGACCCTCCCTCAACCATGTCTCCGTGATAGCAACAATATCATACTCCCATGTGTTCAACAACAACTTCAGTTCATCCACCTTATTTGCAAGACTCCTTGCATTAAAATAAATGCCTTCCAGCCCTGCCATATTCCCTTTTGCCTTCACATATTTGCTCTGCCTTGTTTTTTCCTCTGTATTTGGCTGAAAATCACCCCCTGCTATAGCTCCACTCTGTACCCCATCCCCCTGCCAAGTTAGTTTAAACCCCCCCCAGCAGTGCTAGCAAACCTTCCCGCAAGGATATTGGTTCCCCTCTGGTTCAGGTGTAAACCGTCCGACTTGTACAAGTCCCGCCTTTCCCAGAAGCAGACCCAGTGATCCAGGCAACTAAAGCCCTCCCCCCTGCACCATCCCTTTAGCCACGCATTCATCTGTTCTATCTTCCCATTCCTATACTTACTAGCACGTGGCACCGGGAGTAATCCAGAGATTACAACCTTTGAGGTCCTGCTCTTTAATCCTTCACCTAGCTCCCTAAATTCTTGCTGCAGGACCTCATCCATCTCTTTACCTATGTCGTTGGTACCAATGTGGACCACGACCTCTGGCTGTTCACCCTCCCCCTCCTGAATGCCCTGCAGCCGCTCAGTGATATCCTTGACCCTGGCACCAGGGAGGCAACAAACCATCCTGGATTCACGTCTACGGCCACAGAAACACTTATCTGTTCCCCTTACTATAGAATCCCCTACCACTATTGCTCTCCCACTCTTTTTCCCCCCTTCCTGGGCAGCAGGAGCACCCCCAGTGCCAGGAAGTTGGCTGCTGCTGCCTTCCCCTGGTGAGTCAGCCCCCTCAACAGTATCCAAAGCGGTATACTTGTTTGAGAGGGGAATGGTCACAGGGGTCTCCCGCACTACCTGCCTGCTTCTATTGCTCCGCCTGGTGGTCACCCATTTCCTATCTTCCTGTGCAGCCCTACCCTGCGGTGTGACCAACTCACTAAACGTGTTATCCACGACCCTCTCAGCATCGTGAATGCTCAACAACCCATCCACCCGCAGCTCCAGTGCCTCAATGCGGTCTGCTAGTAGCTGCAGATGGATGCAACTCTGGCACACACGGTCATCAGGGGCACCGGGGTCCCTGAATTCCCACATAGAGCAAGAGGAGCATATCACGGGGCTGGGCTCGCCTGGCATGACCTTCCCTTTACTTAATTAAAAATAATTTACTATCCCCAATTAAAGATATCTCTAAGGCGCTTGTATAGCCCCCTAGTTCTAGTTTCACCCATCATCGGGAACATCTTCCCTGCATCCACCCGATCCAACCCCTTCACAATCTTATATGTTTCAATAAGATCGCCTCTCATTCTTCTGAACTCCAATGAGTAGAGTCCCAACCTACTCAACCTCTCCTCATATGTCCATCCCCTCATCCCCGGGATTAACTGAGTGAACCTTCTTTGTACTGACTCGAGAGCAAGTATGTCCTTTCTTAAGTATGGACACCAAAACTGTACGTAGTATTCCAGGTGCGGTCTCACCAATACCTTGTACATCTGAAGCAATACCTCCCTATTTTTATATTCTATCCCCCTAGCAATGAAAGCCAACATTCCATTGGCCTTCTTAATCACTTGCTGCACCTGCATACTAACCTTTTGAGTTTCGTGCACCGGGACCCCCAGATCCCTTTGTACTTCAGTACTTTCCAGTTTCTTGCCATTAAGATAATAACTTGCTCTACGATTTTTCCTGCCAAAGTGCATAACCTCACACTTTCCAGTATTGTATTCCATCTGCCAAATCTCTGCCCACTTACTTAGCCTGTCTATGTCCCCTTGAAGGTTTTTTATGTCCTCCTCACTCACTACTTTCCCCCCCATCTTAGTGTCATCTGCAAACTTTGATATGTTACACTCGGTCCCCTCCTCCAAATCGTTAATATAGATTGTAAAGAGTTGGGGACCCAGCACTGACCCCTGCGGAACACCACTAGTTACTGATTGCCAGTCTGAGAATGAACCATTTATCCCAACTCTCTGCCTTCTGTTAGATAGCCAATCCTCTATCCATGCCAGAATATTACCCCCAATCCCGTGATTTTTTATCTTAAGCAATAATCTTTTGTGTGGCACCTTGTCAAATGCCTTTTGGAAGTCTAAATACACTACGTCCACTGGTTCCCCTTAATCCACCCTATATGTTACTTCCTCAAAGAACTCCAGCAAATTTGTCAAACATGACTTCCCCTTCATAAAACCATACTGACTTTGTCCTATTAAATTCTGATTATCCAAATGCCCTGTTACTGTCTCCTTAATAATGGACAGTGAGGGCTGAGTCACAGACTGTGCATCGTCGATAGTCTGGGACAGTGTAGGGTGAGGCACAGAATGTGCGGGTTAGATAAATTGGGACAGTGAGGGGTGAGGCACAGACTGTGCGAGGTGGATAATCCGAGGGAGTGAGGGGTGAGGAACAGACTGTGCGGGATGGATAGTCTGGGACAGTGAGGGGTGAGGCACAGACTGTGCGGGCTGGATAGTCTGGGGCAGTGAGGGGTGAGGCACAGACAGTGCAGGGGTTGATAGTCTGGGGGATTGAGGGGTGAGGCACAGACTGTGCGGGGTGGATAGTTTGGGGGAGTGAGGGGTGAGGCACAGACTGTGCGGGGTTTATAGTCTGGGGGAGTGAGGGGTGAGGCACAGAATGAGCAGGGTGCATAGTCTGGAGGTGTTAGGGGTGAGGCACAGACTGCGGTGTATGTAGTCTGGGGGAGTGAGGTGTGAGGCACAGACTGTGGGGTGGATAGACTGGGACCGTGTGGGGTGAGGCACAGACTGTGCGGGGTGGAGCGTCTTGGTGGAGTGCGGGGTGAGGCACAGACTGTGTGGTGTGGATAGTCTGGGACAGTGAGGGGTGAGGCACAGAATGTGTGAGGTGGATAGTTTGTGGGAGTGAGGGATGAGGCACAGACTGTGCGGGGTGTATATTCTGCGAGAGTGAAGGGTGAGGCAAAGACTGTGCGGGTTGGATTATCGGGGCCTGAGGGGTGAGGCACAGACTGTGTGGGATGGATAGTCTGGGACAGTGACGGGAGAGGCACAGACTGTGCGGGGTGGATACTCTGGGGGCGTGAGGGGTGAGGTACAGACTGTGCGGGGTGGATATTCTGGGGGAGTGAGGAGTGAGGCACAGACTGTGCGGGGTGGACACCCTGGAACAGTGAGGGGTGAGGCACAGCATGTGTGGGGTGGATTGTCTTGGGGAGTGATGTTGAGGCACAGATTGTGCGGTTGGAGAGTCTGGGGGAGTGCGGGGTGAAGCACAGACTGTGCAGACTGGATAGACTGGGACAGTGAGGGGTGAGGCACAGACTGTGAGGGGTGTATTGTCTGGGAAAGTGAGCGGTGAGGCACAGACTGTGCGGGTGGATATCTGGGACAGTGAGTGGTGAAGCACAGACTGTGCAGACTGGATAGTCTGGGACAGTGAGGGGTGAGGCACAGACTGTGCAGGGGTTGATAGTCTGGGGGATTAAGGGGTGAGGCACAGACTGAGAGGGGGGATTGTTACGGACAGTGAGGGGTGAGACGCAGACTGTGCGGGTGGATAGTCTGGGACGGTGAGGGGCGAGGCACAGAATGTGCGGGGTGGATCGTCTGGGAGAGTAAGGGCTGAGGCACAGACAGTGCGGTGTGGATCGTCTGGGGGTGTGAGGGGTGAGGCACAGAATGTGCGGGATGGATAGTCTGGGACAGTGAGGGGTGAGGCACTGACTGTGCGGGGTGGATAGTCTGGGACGTTGAGGGGTGAGGCACAGACTGTGCGGTGTGTATAGTCTGGGGGAGTGAGGTGTGAGGCACAGACTGCGGGCTGGATAGTCTGGGGGAGTGATGGGTGAGGCACAGACTGTGTGGGGTGTATAGTCTGGGGGAGTGACGTGTGAGGCACAGAATGAGCGGGGTGCATAGTCTGGAGGAGTTAGGGGTGAGGCACAGACTGTGCGGAGTATGTAGTCTGGGGGAGTGAGGTGTGAGGCACAGACTATGTGGTGTGGCTAGTCTGGGGGAGTGAGGGGTGAGGCACAGTCAGTGCAGGGGTTGATAGTCTGGGGGATTAAGGGGTGAGGCACAGACTGAGAGGGGGGATTTTTTGGGACAGTGACGGGTGAGGCACAGACTGTACGGGTGGATAGTCTGGGACGGTGAGGGGTGAGGCACAGAATGTGCGGGGTGGATAGTCTGGGAGAGTAAATGCTGAGGCACAGACAGTGCAGGGTGGATCATCTCGGGGTGTGAGGGGTGAGGCACAGAATGTGAGGGTTGGAGAGTCTGGGACAGTGAGGGGTGAGGCACAGACTGTGCAAGGTGGATAGCCTGGGACAGTGAGGGGTGAGGCACTGACTGTGCTGGGTGGATAGTCTGGGACGTTGAGGGGTGAGGCACAGACTGTGCAAGTTTGAATGTCTGGGACAGTGGGGTGTGAGGCACAGACTGCGGGGTGGATAGTCTGGGGGAGTGATGGGTGAGGCACAGACTGTGTGGGGTGTATATTCTGGGGGAGTGAGGTGTGATGCACAGAATGAGCGGGGTGCATAGTCTGGAGGAGTTAGGGGTGAGGCACAGACTGTGCGGTGTATGTAGTCTGGGGGAGTGAGGTGTGAGGCACAGACTATGTGGTGTGGATTGTCTGAGGGAGTGAGGGGTGAGGCACAGACAGTGCGGGGTGGATCGTCTGGGCGAGTGAGGGGTGATGCACAGACTGTGCAGACTGGATATTCTGGGGGAGTGAGGGGTGAGGCACAGACTGTGCAGACTGGATATTCTGGGGGAGTGAGGGGTGAGGCACAGACTGTGCAGACTAGATAGTCTGGGGGAGTGAGGGGTGAGGCACAGGATGTGCGGGCTGGATATTCAGTGTGAGTGAGTGGTGAGGCACAGACTGTGCGAGGTGGATAGTCTGGGGAATGAACGGTGGGGCTCAGACTGTGCGGGTTGGATAGTCTTTGACGGTGAGGGGTAAGGCACAGAATGTGCGGGGTGGATACTCTGGGGGAGTGAGGGGTGAGGCACCGACTGTGTGGTGTGGATACCCTGGGACAGTGTGGGGTGAAGCACAGACTGTGCGGGGTGGATAGTCTGGGGGAGTGAGGGGTGAGGCACAGACAGTGCAGGGTGAATAATCTGGGGGAGTGAGGGGTGAGGCACAGACTGTGCAGGGGTTGATAGTCTGGGGGAGTGGGGTGTGAGGCACAGACTGCGGGGTGGATAGTCTGGGGGAGTGATGGGTGAGGCACAGACTGTGTGGTGTTTATAGTCTGGGGGAGTGACGTGTGAGGCACAGAATGAGCGGGGTGCATAGTCTGGGGGAGTGAGGGGTGAGGCACAGACAGTGCGGGGTGGATCGTCTTGGGGGAGTGATGGGTGAGGCACAGACTGTGTGGGGTGTAGAGTCTGGGGGAGTGACGTGTGAGGCACAGAATGAGCGGGGTGCATAGTCTGGAGGAGTTAGGGGTGAGGCACAGACTGTGCGGAGTATGTAGTCTGGGGGAGTGAGGTGTGAGGCACAGACTATGTGGTGTGGATAGTCTGGGGGAGTGAGGGGTGAGGCACAGACAGTGCGGGGTGGATCGTCTTGGGGGAGTGAGGGGTGATGCACAGACTGTGCAGACTGGATAGTCTGGGGGAGTGATGGGTCAGGCACAGACTGTGCATATTGGATAGCCTGTGGGTGTGAGGTATGAGGCACAGACTGTGTGATGTGGATATTTTGGGACAGTGAGGGGTGAGGCACAGAATGTGCGGGGTGGATACTCTGGGGGCGTGAGGGGTGATGCATAGACTGTGCGGGGTGTATATTCTGGGGGAGTGAGGAGTGAGGCACAGACT
The DNA here is from genome assembly GCF_052327205.1 of Somniosus microcephalus. Taxonomy (NCBI): domain Eukaryota; kingdom Metazoa; phylum Chordata; class Chondrichthyes; order Squaliformes; family Somniosidae; genus Somniosus; species Somniosus microcephalus. The sequence goes on from NC_140989.1 coordinate 205,780,411, forward strand.
TTGCGGGGTGGACAGTCTGGAACAGTGAGGGGTGAGGCACAGCATGTGCGGGGTGGATTGTCTTGGGGAGTGATGTTGAGGCACAGACTGTGCAGGGGTTGATAGTCTGGGGGATTAAGGGATGAGGCACAGACTGAGAGGGGGGGATTTTTTGGGACAGTGATGGGTGAGGCACAGACTGTACGGGTGGATAGTCTGGGACGGTGAGGGGTGAGGCACAGAATGTGCGGGGTGGATAGTCTGGGAGAGTAAATGCTGAGGCACAGATAGTGCGGCGTGGATCATCTGGGGGTGTGAGGGGTGAGGCACAGAATGTGAGGGGTGGATTGTCTGGGACAGTGAGGGGTGAGGCACAGACTGAGAGGGGGGATTGTTACGGACAGTGAGGGGTGAGACACTGACTGTGCGGGGTGGATAGTCTGGGACGTTGAGGGGTGAGGCACAGACTGTGTGATGTGGATAGTCTGGGACAGTGAGGGGTGAGGCACAGAATGTGCGGGGTGGATAGTCTGGGGGAGTGAGGGGTGAGGCACAGACTGTGCGGGGTGTATATTCTGCGAGAGTGAGTGGTGAGGCAAAGACTGTGCGGGTTGGATAATCGGGGCCTGAGGGGTGAGGCACAGACTGTGCGGGATGGATAGTCTGGGACAGTGACGGGAGAGGCACAGACTGTGCGGGGTGGATACTCTGGGGGCGTGAGGGGTGAGGTACAGACTGTGCGGGGTGGATATTCTGGGGGAGTGAGGAGTGAGGCACAGACTGTGTGGGGTGGACACCCTGGAACAGTGAGGGGTGAGGCACAGCATGTGTGGGGTGGATTGTCTTGGGGAGTGATGTTGAGGCACAGATTGTGCGGTTGGAGAGTCTGGGGGAGTGAGGGGTGAAGCACAGACTGTGCAGACTGGATAGACTGGGACAGTGAGGGGTGAGGCACAGACTGTGCAGGGGTTGATAGTCTGGGGGATTAAGGGGTGAGGCACAGACTGAGAGGGGGTATTGTTACGGACAGTGAGGGGTGAGGCGCAGACTGTGCGGGTGGATAGTCTGGGACGGTGAGGGGTGAGGCACAGAATGTGCGGGGTGGATAGTCTGGGAGAGTAAGGGCTGAGGCACAGACAGTGCGGTGTGGATCGTCTGGGCGTGTGAGGGGTGAGGCACAGAAAGTGCGGGGTGGATAGTCTGGGACAGTGAGGGGTGAGGCACAGACTGTGCAAGGTGGATAGTCTGGGGCGGTGACGGGTGATGCACAGCCAGTGCAGGGTGAATAGTCTGGGACAGTGAGGGGTGAGGCACTGACTGTGCGGGGTGGATAGTCTGGGACGTTGAGGGGTGAGGCACAGACTGTGCGGTGTGTATAGTCTGGGGGAGTGAGGTGTGAGGCACAGACTGCGGGCTGGATAGTCTGGGGGAGTGATGGGTGAGGCACAGACTGTGTGGGGTGTATAGTCTGGGGGAGTGACGTGTGAGGCACAGAATGAGCGGGGTGCATAGTCTGGAGGAGTTAGGGGTGAGGCACAGACTGTGCGGAGTATGTAGTCTGGGGGAGTGAGGTGTGAGGCACAGACTATGTGGTGTGGCTAGTCTGGGGGAGTGAGGGGTGAGGCACAGACAGTGCGGGGTGGATCGTCTCGGGGGAGTGAGGGGTGAGGCACAGACTGTGCAGAGTGGATAGTCTGGGGGAGTGATGGGTCAGGCATAGACTGTGCAGAGTGGATAGTCTGTGGGAGTGAGGGATGAGGAACAGAATGTGTGATGTGGATATTCTGGGACAGTGAGGGGTGAGGCACAGAATGTGCGGGGTGGATACTCTGGGGGCGTGAGGGATGATGCACAGACTGTGCGGGGTGGATATTCTGGGGGAGTGAGGAGTGAGGCACAGACTTTGCGGGGTGGACAGTCTGGAACAGTGAGGGGTGAGGCACAGCATGTGCGGGGTGGATTGTCTTGGGGAGTGATGTTGAGGCACAGATTGTGCGGGTGGATAGTCTGGGACGGTGAGTGGTGAAGCACAGACTGTGCAGACTTTATCGTCTGGGACAGTGAGGGGTGAGGCACAGACTGTGCAGGGGTTGATAGTCTGGGGGATTAAGGGGTGAGGCACAGACTGAGAGGGGGGATTTTTTGGGACAGTGACGGGTGAGGCACAGACTGTGCGGGTGGATAGTCTGCGACGGTGAGGGGTGAGGCACAGAATGTGCGGGGTGGATAGTCTGGGAGAGTAAATGCTGAGGCACAGACAGTGCGGGGTGGATCATCTCGGGGTGTGAGGGGTGAGGCACAGAATGTTAGGGTTGGAGAGTCTGGGACAGTGAGGGGTGAGGCACAGACTGTGCAAGGTGGATAGTCTGGGACAGTGAGGGGTGAGGCACTGACTGTGCCGGGTGGATAGTCTGGGACGTTGAGGGGTGAGGCACAGACTGTGCAAGTTTGAATGTCTGGGACAGTGGGGTGTGAGGCACAGACTGCGGGGTGGATAGTCTGGGGGAGTGATGGGTGAGGCACAGACTGTGTGGGGTGTATATTCTGGGGGAGTGAGGTGTGATGCACAGAATGAGCGGGGTGCATAGTCTGGAGGAGTTAGGGGTGAGGCACAGACTGTGCGGTGTATGTAGTCTGGGGGAGTGAGGTGTGAGGCACAGACTATGTGGTGTGCATAGTCTGGGGGAGTGAGGGGTGAGGCACAGACAGTGCGGGGTGGATCGTCTGGGCGAGTGAGGGGTGATGCACAGACTGTGCAGACTGGATATTCTGGGGGAGTGAGGGGTGAGGCACAGACTGTGCAGACTGGATATTCTGGGGGAGTGAGGGGTGAGGCACAGACTGTGCAGACTGGATAGTCTGGGGGAGTGAGGGGTGAGGCACAGGATGTGCGGGCTGGATATTCAGTGTGAGTGAGTGGTGAGGCACAGACTGTGCGGGGTGGATAGTCTGGGGAATGAACGGTGGGGCTCAGACTGTGCGGGTTGGATAGTCTTTGACGGTGAGGGGTAAGGCACAGAATGTGCGGGGTGGATACTCTGGGGGAGTGAGGGGTGAGGCACAGACTGTGTGGTGTGGATACCCTGGGACAGTGAGGGGTGAAGCACAGACTGTGCGGGGTGGATAGTCTGGGGGAGTGAGGGGTGAGGCACAGACAGTGCGGGGTGAATAATCTGGGGGAGTGAGGGGTGAGGCACAGACTGTGCAGGGGTTGATAGTCTGGGGGAGTGAGGTGTGAGGCACAGACTGCGGGGTGGATAGTCTGGGGGAGTGATGGGTGAGGCACAGACTGTGTGGTGTTTATAGTCTGGGGGAGTGACGTGTGAGGCACAGAATGAGCGGGGTGCATAGTCTGGGGGAGTGAGGGGTGAGGCACAGACAGTGCGGGGTGGATCGTCTTGGGGGAGTGATGGGTGAGGCACAGACTGTGTGGGGTGTAGAGTCTGGGGGAGTGACGTGTGAGGCACAGAATGAGCGGGGTGCATAGTCTGGAGGAGTTAGGGGTGAGGCACAGACTGTGCGGAGTATGTAGTCTGGGGGAGTGAGGTGTGAGGCACAGACTATGTGGTGTGGATAGTCTGGGGGAGTGAGGGGTGAGGCACAGACAGTGCGGGGTGGATCGTCTTGGGGGAGTGAGGGGTGATGCACAGACTGTGCAGACTGGATAGTCTGGGGGAGTGATGGGTCAGGCACAGACTGTGCATATTGGATAGCCTGTGGGTGTGAGGTATGAGGCACAGACTGTGTGATGTGGATATTTTGGGACAGTGAGGGGTGAGGCACAGAATGTGCGGGGTGGATACTCTGGGGGCGTGAGGGGTGATGCATAGACTGTGCGGGGTGTATATTCTGGGGGAGTGAGGAGTGAGGCACAGACTTTGCGGGGTGGACAGTCTGGAACAGTGAGGGGTGAGGCACAGCATGTGCGGGGTGGATTGTCTTGGGGAGTGATGTTGAGGCACAGACTGTGCAGGGGTTGATAGTCTGGGGGATTAAGGGATGAGGCACAGACTGAGAGGGGGGGATTTTTTGGGACAGTGATGGGTGAGGCACAGACTGTACGGGTGGATAGTCTGGGACGGTGAGGGGTGAGGCACAGAATGTGCGGGGTGGATAGTCTGGGAGAGTAAATGCTGAGGCACAGATAGTGCGGCGTGGATCATCTGGGGGTGTGAGGGGTGAGGCACAGAATGTGAGGGGTGGATTGTCTGGGACAGTGAGGGGTGAGGCACAGACTGAGAGGGGGGATTGTTACGGACAGTGAGGGGTGAGACACTGACTGTGCGGGGTGGATAGTCTGGGACGTTGAGGGGTGAGGCACAGACTGTGTGATGTGGATAGTCTGGGACAGTGAGGGGTGAGGCACAGAATGTGCGGGGTGGATAGTCTGGGGGAGTGAGGGGTGAGGCACAGACTGTGCGGGGTGTATATTCTGCGAGAGTGAGTGGTGAGGCAAAGACTGTGCGGGTTGGATAATCGGGGCCTGAGGGGTGAGGCACAGACTGTGCGGGATGGATAGTCTGGGACAGTGACGGGAGAGGCACAGACTGTGCGGGGTGGATACTCTGGGGGCGTGAGGGGTGAGGTACAGACTGTGCGGGGTGGATATTCTGGGGGAGTGAGGAGTGAGGCACAGACTGTGTGGGGTGGACACCCTGGAACAGTGAGGGGTGAGGCACAGCATGTGTGGGGTGGATTGTCTTGGGGAGTGATGTTGAGGCACAGATTGTGCGGTTGGAGAGTCTGGGGGAGTGAGGGGTGAAGCACAGACTGTGCAGACTGGATAGACTGGGACAGTGAGGGGTGAGGCACAGACTGTGAGGGGTGTATTGTCTGGGAAAGTGAGCGGTGAGGCACAGACTGTGCGGGTGGATAGTCTGGGACGGTGAGTGGTGAAGCACAGACTGTGCAGACTGGATAGTCTGGGACAGTGAGGGGTGAGGCACAGACTGTGCAGGGGTTGATAGTCTGGGGGATTAAGGGGTGAGGCACAGACTGAGAGGGGGTATTGTTACGGACAGTGAGGGGTGAGGCGCAGACTGTGCGGGTGGATAGTCTGGGACGGTGAGGGGTGAGGCACAGAATGTGCGGGGTGGATAGTCTGGGAGAGTAAGGGCTGAGGCACAGACAGTGCGGTGTGGATCGTCTGGGCGTGTGAGGGGTGAGGCACAGAAAGTGCGGGGTGGATAGTCTGGGACAGTGAGGGGTGAGGCACAGACTGTGCAAGGTGGATAGTCTGGGGCGGTGACGGGTGATGCACAGCCAGTGCAGGGTGAATAGTCTGGGACAGTGAGGGGTGAGGCACTGACTGTGCGGGGTGGATAGTCTGGGACGTTGAGGGGTGAGGCACAGACTGTGCGGTGTGTATAGTCTGGGGGAGTGAGGTGTGAGGCACAGACTGCGGGCTGGATAGTCTGGGGGAGTGATGGGTGAGGCACAGACTGTGTGGGGTGTATAGTCTGGGGGAGTGACGTGTGAGGCACAGAATGAGCGGGGTGCATAGTCTGGAGGAGTTAGGGGTGAGGCACAGACTGTGCGGAGTATGTAGTCTGGGGGAGTGAGGTGTGAGGCACAGACTATGTGGTGTGGCTAGTCTGGGGGAGTGAGGGGTGAGGCACAGACAGTGCGGGGTGGATCGTCTCGGGGGAGTGAGGGGTGAGGCACAGACTGTGCAGAGTGGATAGTCTGGGGGAGTGATGGGTCAGGCATAGACTGTGCAGAGTGGATAGTCTGTGGGAGTGAGGGATGAGGAACAGAATGTGTGATGTGGATATTCTGGGACAGTGAGGGGTGAGGCACAGAATGTGCGGGGTGGATACTCTGGGGGCGTGAGGGATGATGCACAGACTGTGCGGGGTGGATATTCTGGGGGATTGAGGAGTGAGGCACAGACTTTGCGGGGTGGACAGTCTGGAACAGTGAGGGGTGAGGCACAGCATGTGCGGGGTGGATTGTCTTGGGGAGTGATGTTGAGGCACAGATTGTGCGGGTGGATAGTCTGGGACGGTGAGTGGTGAAGCACAGACTGTGCAGACTTTATCGTCTGGGACAGTGAGGGGTGAGGCACAGACTGTGCAGGGGTTGATAGTCTGGGGGATTAAGGGGTGAGGCACAGACTGAGAGGGGGGATTTTTTGGGACAGTGACGGGTGAGGCACAGACTGTGCGGGTGGATAGTCTGCGACGGTGAGGGGTGAGGCACAGAATGTGCGGGTGGATAGTCTGGGACGGTGAGGGGTGAGGCACAGAATGTGCGGGGTGGATAGTCTGGGAGAGTAAATGCTGAGGCACAGACAGTGCGGGGTGGATCATCTCGGGGTGTGAGGGGTGAGGCACAGAATGTTAGGGTTGGAGAGTCTGGGACAGTGAGGGGTGAGGCACAGACTGTGCAAGGTGGATAGTCTGGGACAGTGAGGGGTGAGGCACTGACTGTGCCGGGTGGATAGTCTGGGACGTTGAGGGGTGAGGCACAGACTGTGCAAGTTTGAATGTCTGGGACAGTGGGGTTTGAGGCACAGACTGCGGGGTGGATAGTCTGGGGGAGTGATGGGTGAGGCACAGACTGTGTGGGGTGTATATTCTGGGGGAGTGAGGTGTGATGCACAGAATGAGCGGGGTGCATAGTCTGGAGGAGTTAGGGGTGAGGCACAGACTGTGCGGTGTATGTAGTCTGGGGGAGTGAGGTGTGAGGCACAGACTATGTGGTGTGCATAGTCTGGGGGAGTGAGGGGTGAGGCACAGACAGTGCGGGGTGGATCGTCTGGGCGAGTGAGGGGTGATGCACAGACTGTGCAGACTGGATATTCTGGGGGAGTGAGGGGTGAGGCACAGACTGTGCAGACTGGATATTCTGGGGGAGTGAGGTGTGAGGCACAGACTGTGCAGACTGGATAGTCTGGGGGAGTGAGGCGTGAGGCACAGGATGTGCGGGCTGGATATTCAGTGTGAGTGAGTGGTGAGGCACAGACTGTGCGGGGTGGATAGTCTGGGGAATGAACGGTGGGGCTCAGACTGTGCGGGTTGGATAGTCTTTGACGGTGAGGGGTAAGGCACAGAATGTGCGGGGTGGATACTCTGGGGGAGTGAGGGGTGAGGCACAGACTGTGTGGTGTGGATACCCTGGGACAGTGAGGGGTGAAGCACAGACTGTGCGGGGTGGATAGTCTGGGGGAGTGAGGGGTGAGGCACAGACAGTGCGGGGTGAATAATCTGGGGGAGTGAGGGGTGAGGCACAGACTGTGCAGGGGTTGATAGTCTGGGGGAGTGAGGTGTGAGGCACAGACTGCGGGGTGGATAGTCTGGGGGAGTGATGGGTGAGGCACAGACTGTGTGGAGTTTATAGTCTGGGGGAGTGACGTGTGAGGCACAGAATGAGCGGGGTGCATAGTCTGGGGGAGTGAGGGGTGAGGCACAGACAGTGCGGGGTGGATCGTCTTGGGGGAGTGATGGGTGAGGCACAGACTGTGTGGGGTGTATAGTCTGAGGGAGTGACGTGTGAGGCACAGAATGAGCGGGGTGCATAGTCTGGAGGAGTTAGGGGTGAGGCACAGACTGTGCGGAGTATGTAGTCTGGGGGAGTGAGGTGTGAGGCACAGACTATGTGGTGTGGATAGTCTGGGGGAGTGAGGGGTGAGGCACAGACAGTGCGGGGTGGATCGTCTTGGGGGAGTGAGGGGTGATGCACAGACTGTGCAGACTGGATAGTCTGGGGGAGTGATGGGTCAGGCACAGACTGTGCATATTGGATAGCCTGTGGGTGTGAGGTATGAGGCACAGACTGTGTGATGTGGATATTCTGGGACAGTGAGGGGTGAGGCACAGAATGTGCGGGGTGGATACTCTGGGGGCGTGAGGGGTGATGCATAGACTGTGCGGGGTGTATATTCTGGGGGAGTGAGGAGTGAGGCACAGACTTTGCGGGGTGGACAGTCTGGAACAGTGAGGGGTGAGGCACAGCATGTGCGGGGTGGATTGTCTTGGGGAGTGATGTTGAGGCACAGATTGTGCGGGTGGCTAGTCTGGGATGGTGAGTGGTGAAGCACAGACTGTGCAGGGGTTGATAGTCTGGGGGATTAAGGGATGAGGCACAGACTGAGAGGGGGGATTTTTTGGGACAGTGGCGGGTGAGGCACAGACTGTACGGGTGGATAGTCTGGGACGGTGAGGGGTGAGGCACAGAATGTGTGGGGTGGATAGTCTGGGAGAGTAAATGCTGAGGCACAGACAGTGCGGCGTGGATCATCTGGGGGTGTGAGGGGTGAGGCACAGAATGTGAGGGGTGGATTGTCTGGGACAGTGAGGGGTGAGGCACAGACTGAGAGGGGGGATTGTTACGGACAGTGAGGGGTGAGGCACTGACTGTGCGGGGTGGATAGTCTGGGACTTTGAGGGGTGAGGCACAGACTGTGCAAGTTTGAATGTCTGGGACGGTGGGGTGTGAGGCACAGACTGCGGGGTGGATAGTCTGGGGGAGTGATGGGTGAGGCACAGACTGTGCGGTGTATGTAGTCTGGGGGAGTGAGGTGTGAGGCACAGACTATGTGATGTGGATAGTCTGGGGGAGTGAGGGGTGAGGCACAGACAGTGTTGGGTGGATCGTCTGGGCGAGTGAGGGGTGATGCACAGTCTGTGCAGACTGGATATTCTGGGGGAGTGAGGGGTGAGGCACAGACTGTGCAGACTACATAGTCTGGGGGAGTGAGGGGTGAGGCACAGACTGTGCGGATGTATATTCTGGGGGAGTGAGGGGTGAGGCACAGGATGTGCGGGCTGGATATTCAGGGTGAGTGAGGGGTGAGGCACAGACTGTGTGGGGTGGATAGTCTGGGGAATGAACGGTGGGGCTCAGACTGTGCGGGTTGGATAGTCTTTGACGGTGAGGGGTAAGGCACAGAATGTGCAGGGTGAATAGTCTGGGGGAGTGAGGGGTGAGGCACAGACTGTGTGGTGTGGATAGCCTGGGACAGTGAGGGGTGAAGCACAGACTGTGCGGGGTGGATAGTCTGGGGGAGTGAGGGGTGAGGCACAGACAGTGCGGGGTGAATAATCTGGGGGAGTGAGGGGTGAGGCACAGACTTTGCAGGGGTTGATAGTCTGGGGGAGTGATGGGTGAGGCACAGACTGTGCAGGGGTTGATAGTCTGGGGGAGTGAGGGGTGAGGCACAGACTGTGCGGGGTGGATAGTCTGGCACAGTGAGGGGTGAGGCTCAGACTGTGCGGGTGGATTGTCTGGGATGGTGAGGGGTGAGGCACAGACTGTGCAGGGGTTGATAGTCTGGGGGAGTGAGGGCTGAGGCACAGACTGTGCGGGGTGTATAGTCTGGCACAGTGAGAGCTGAGGCACAGACAGTGCGGGGTGAATAGTCTGGGGGAGTGAGGGGTGAGGCACAGACATTGCGGGGTGCAACGTCTGGGGGAGTGAGGGGTGAGGCACAGACTGGGCAGGGTGGCTAGTCTGGGATGGTGAGGGCTGAGGCACAGACTGTGTGAGGTGGATAGTCTGGTGGAGTTAGGGGTGAGGCACAGACTGTGCGGGGTGTGTAGTCTGGGGGAGTGAGGGGTGAGGCACAGACTGTGCGGGGTGGGTAGTCTGGGGGAGTGAGGGGTGAGGCACAGACTGTGCGGGGTGGGTAGTCTGGGGGAGTCATAGAGTCATAGAGTCATAGAGTTTTACAGCACAGAAAGAGGCCCTTCGGCCCATCGTGTCTGCGCCGCCCATCCATCCCTGTCCAGTCTAATCCCATTTTCCAGCATTTGGTCCATAGCCTTGTATGCAATGGCATTTCAAATGCTCATCCAAATGCTTCTTGAATGTTGTGAGGTTTCCTGCCTCTACCACCCTTTCAGGCATTGAGTTCCACATTCCAACCACCCTCTGGGTGAAAAAGTTCCTCCTCAAATCCCCTCTAAATCTCCTGCCCCTTACCCTGAATCTATGCCCCCTTGTTATTGACCCCCCTACTAAGGGGAAAAGTTCCTCTTTGTCTACCCTATCTATGCCCCTCATCATTTTGTACACCTCAGTGAGGGGTGATGCACAGACTGTACGGGGTGGATAGTCTGGCGGCGTGTGGGTGAGTCACAGATTGTGCGGGATGCATAGTCTGGGACAGTGAGGGGTGAAGCACAGACTGTGTGGGATGCATAGTCTGGGACAGTGAGGGGTGAGGCACAGACTGTGTGGGATGGATAGCCTGGGGGAGTGATGGGTGATGCACAGACTGTGTGGGGTGGATAGTCTACGGGATTGAGGGTTGAGGCAAAGACTGTGCGGGATGGATAGTCTGGGGGAGTGAGGGGTGGGGCACAGACTGTGCGGGGTGGATAGTCTGGGGGAGTGAGTGGTGAGGCAAAGACTGCGTAGGGTGGATGGCCTGGGGGAGTGAGTTGAGCTCACAGATGCTGTGGACTGGATCGTCTTGGACAGTGAGGTGTGAGGCACAGACTGTGCAGGGGTGGATAGTCTGGGACAGTGAGGGGTGAGGCACAGAATGTGTGGGGTGGATAGTATTGGGGAATGAGGGGTGAGGCACAGTTGTACGGGTTGTATATATTCTGGGTCAGTGAGGTGTGATCCACAGATTGTGCTGGTTGGATAGTCTGGGACAGTGAGGGGTGAGGCACAGACTGTGCGGGATGGATTGCCTGGGACAGTGAGGGGTGAGGCACCGACTTTGCAAGGTGGATAGTCTGGGACGTTGAGGGGTGAGGCACAGACTGTGCGAGGTTGAAAGTCTGGGACGGTGGGGGGTGAGGCACAGACTGTGCGGTGTGCATAGTCTGGGGGAGTGAGGTGTGAGGCACAGACTGCGGGGTGGATAGTCTGGGGGAGTGATGGGTGAGGCACAGACTGTGTGGGGTGTATAGTCTGGGGGAGTGACGTGTGAGGCACAGAATGAGCGGGGTGCATAGTCTGGAGGAGTTAGGGGTGAGGCACAGACTGTGCGGTGTATGTAGTCTGGGGGAGTGAGGTGTGAGGCACAGACTATGTGGTGTGGATAGTCTGGGGGAGTGAGGGGTGAGACACAGACAGTGCGGGGTGGATCGTCTTGGGGGAGTGAGGGGTGAGGCACAGACTGTGCAGATTGGATAGCCTGTGGGAGTGAGGGATGAGGCACAGACTGTGTGATGTGGTTAGTCTGGGACAGTGAGAGGTGAGGCACAGAATGTGCGGGGTGGATACTCTGGGGGCGTGAGGGGTGAGGCACAGACTGTGCGGGATGGATATTCTGGGGGAGTGAGGAGTGAGGCACAGATTTTGCGGGGTGGACAGTCTGGAACAGTGAGGGGTGAGGCACAGCATGTGCGGGGTGGATTGTCTTGGGGAGTGATGTTGAGGCACAGATTGTGCGGTTGGAGAGTCTGGGGGAGTGAGGGGTGAGGCACAGACTGTGCGGGGTGGATAGTCTGGGGGAGTGAGTGGGGAGACAAAGACTGTGTAGGGTGGATAGCCTAGGGGAATGAGTTGTGCGCACAGACGGTGTGGACTGGATAGTCTGGGACAGTGAGGGGTGAGGCACAGACTGTGAGGGGGGGTATTGTCTGGGACAGTGAGGGGTGAGGCACAGACTGAGCGGGTGGATAGTCTGGGACGGTGCGTGGTGAAGCACATACTGTGCAGACTGGACCGTCTGGGACAGTGAGGGGTGAGGCACAGACTGTGCAGGGGTTGATAGTCTGGGGGATTAAGGGGTGAGGCACAGACTGAGAGGGGGGATTGTTTGGGACAGTGAGGGGTGAGGCACAGACTGTGCGGGTGGATAGTCTGGGACGGTGAGGGGTGAGGCACAGAATGTGCGGGGTGGATAGTCTGGGAGAGTAAGGGCTGAGGCACAGACAGTGCGGGGTGGATCGTCTGGGGGTGTGAGGGGTGAGGCCCAGAATGTGAGGGGTGGATAGTCTGGGACAGTGAGGGGTGAGGCACTGACTGTGTGGGGTGGATAGTCTGGGATGTTGAGGGGTGAGGCACAGACTGTGCGAGTTTGAATTTCTGGGACGGTGGGGGGTGAGGCACAGACTGTGCGGTGTGTATAGTCTGGGGGAGTGAGGTGTGAGGCACAGACTGCGGGGTGGATAGTCTGGGGGAGTGATGGGTGAGGCATAGACTGTGTGGGGTGTATATTCTGGGGGAGTGTGGTGTGAGGCACAGAATGAGCGGGGTGCATAGTCTGGAGGAGTTAGGGGTGAGGCACAGACTGTGCGGTGTATGTAGCCTGGGGGAGTGAGGTGTGAGGCACAGACTATGTGGTGTGGATAGTCTGGGGGAGTGAGGGGTGAGGCACAAACAGTGTGGGGTGGATCGTCTTGGGGGAGTGAGGGGTGATGCACAGACTGTGCAGACTGGATATTCTGGGGGTGTAACCAGTGCCACGGTCGTCAAGTGTCTCTGTAATCTATTCTGCATGTTTGGCATGCCGAACTACATACACAGCGATAGGGGGACGTCATTCATGAGTGACGAGCTGCGCCAGTTCTTGCTCTCGAAGGGGATAGCCACTTCTAGCTAAACCTCTAGCTAAGCCCCCGGGGTAATGGGCAAGTGGAAAGGGAGAATGCTACTGCTTGGAAGGCTGTCACATTAGCCTTAAAGTCAAAAGGCCTTCCGAGCTTCAGCTGATAGTGGGAAGGACGTTGATTTAATGAGGGGTCGGGCCTTATCAGAGTAATTGGGCACCCATTGGGCATAATTGGCTATGATTAATTGACCCTTAGTGTTAGGGGGATTAAATACGTGGGGTTACGGGGATAGAGTGGGATATGTGTTGGTGTAGGGGTTACGGGGATCGGGTGGGATATGTGTCGGTGCAGGCTCGATGGGCCGAAATGGCCTCTATCTGCACTGTGGGGTTTCTGTGATTCTGTGATTCTGTGAATATGAAAAAAATCCCAGGCACCTTTTTAAAGCTTTGGGATTGTGTGGCAGGGGCAGTTCCTTTAGGGGCATAATCAGTCAGGGTCCGGTCCAATTACCCCATCTTCCACCACACAGCCGAGGATACAGGGACGGGTTGTGTTGAAGACACATTTGTCTTCGTTGTAGGTTAGATTCAGCTTTAGGGCAGTTTTTAAAAATCTCGCAAGATTTAGATCGTGGTCTTGCTGGTTGTGCCCGCAGATAGTGACATTGTCCAGATAGGGGTAGGTAGCTTGTAGTTTATTCTCGTCAATCATGCGGTCCATCTCACGTTGGATCAGCAAATAGAGATGGTATTTGCCTGTTCGATTATGATGCCTTAACAGCATGTTTGCAGGTATTGATTGCTTGTGCCTGACCAGCAGAGGGCATGTGACTGAGACAAGCAAGGCAGTTTAGTTTGGTTTCAGTTTCATTCTAGATGCATCACAAGCATCGTGTCTCCTGTAAAGCTGTATAAAGAGTTGAACAAGCTTTAGATTAAAAGTCATTCTCTTTCATAAATGTCTCGTCATTGAACCCACAAAGAAATCTATACATGGTGTCAGAAGTGATTGAAAGAGATGAAGAGGAAAAATCTGAAGTTAAATCAGCTCTCCACAGATTAGCAAGCCAAAAGAGATCATCGTTACTTACCATTAGAGAATAGCTAACGAAGTGAAAAATGGAAGGTTTACTCGCACCGGCGAAGCTTCAGTTGACAGGTAATGTGGCTGAAAATTGGAGGAGATTCAAACAACGTTTGGAGTTGTATTTATCAGCAATCGGAGCTGACGAGAAAGGTGATAAAATGAAAGCGTCACTGTTCTTACATGTCGTGGGTGATGAAGCACTGGAGGTGTATAATAACTTCACATTCGCTGTTGATGGAGACAAAATGAAGCTAGATAAAATAATGGAACAGTTTGAGGCCTACTGCATACCTAAACATAACGTGATGTTTGAGAGGCACAGATTTTTCACATGTGTTCAGAAAACGGGTGAGACTATTGATCAGTGTGTGACTGAACTGAGAAACAGAAGCAAATCGTGTGAATTTGGGGGACTGACAGACTCGCTGATAAAAGACAGGTGTGTGGTATTCCAGATAATGGTCTAAGGGAAAGACTGCTAAGAGAGCAAGATCTAGACCTGGGAAAAGCCATAGCACTGTGTAGGGCTACAGAGACTGTGAAGTTGCAGGCAAAGAAGCTGTTCAGTGACAATAGCTGCAACGTGGATGCAGTGAGAATGAACGGACATAAACCATTTAACAAAAAGAGCGCCAATGTGAAAAAAGAGGCGTGGCCAGCGAACGAAAATGAAAGGGACAATCGAAAGACATGTAGTCGATGCGGTACACAGCATCCACCAAGAAAGTGTCCAGCATATGGTAAAAAATGCAATAGATGCAACAAGAACAACCATTATGCCCATTGCTGTAAGAACCAAATGCAACAAAGCAAGGTCCATGCAGTAGATGAAAGCGACATAGAGGAGTTCTATGTAGATGTTGTGTCTGAAAACAAAAAAGAAGAGACTTGATGTTGACACTAAAAGTGAATGACATACATATTCCATTTAAATTGGATACTGGAGCACAAGTTAATGTGATATCAGAGACTGATTTTAAGAAAATTAGACCCAGACCAAAGATACATGGAATAAAAGTGAAAGTGACAGGATACTCAGGTACTGATATACCAGTGAAAGGAAGATGCATTGTCAAAGTGACACACAAGGACAGAGAGCACACGCTAGCATTAATCGTGGTGCCAAAGGATGTGCAAGCCATACTAGGTTTAAAAGCCTGTGAGAGACTGAACCTGGTAAAGAGAGTCCTCGTTGTGGAAAGCGAAGGAGAGACAGTCTATGATGAACTGAATGTTGCGTACACACCGGGTAAGCTGATGTATACAGCAGACACGTTGTCCAGAGCTGTTGACCCAGGAGAGCCCGCAAACACAGTGAAAAGACTGATGTACAAGGCAAAAGACAGTGGAACTGACTTCTACCAGCGCATGTTTGTATACCGCACAACGCCGCTCGAGTGTGGTAAGTCACCAGCCCAACTCCTTATGCGACGTCGGCTAAGGTCAAACCTACCCATCCCGGAGAACCTCCTGAAAACAAAAGAGGGGGAGAAAGTGAGGAAGTTCAAAGAACAACAGAAAGAAAAGCAAAAGTACTACTATGAAAGAGGAACACAAAACCTACCTGAACTCCACACTGGTGACCAAGTAAGGTTCAAAGACAAAACAAACACATGGGGCTGGATTTTCCTAAGCCTCTGGAGTCAGGTTGGAGGCGTGCGGGCGATAAAAATCGGAGATCCGGGGGTCCCGACCCCATCCTGCCTCCAACCCGCCTCCATGTCAATTTCATAGGAGTCGGGTTGCCAACAAGTGCTGGAACCCGACTCCCAGAGGCGGGAAGAGATTAAAGGCAATTAAACTGCCTGTTAACAGGTAGTTAACAGGTAGTTTTTTGCCTATTCGCGATTTTTATTGCTGGTTTGTGGGCTTCCCAACAGCTCCAAACCACGAAAAGTTTTCAAGGCGGGACGTGGGTCTGAGGTCTTGGAGGGGTCGAAATGCCCAGTGTTCAGGTGAGTGAGGGGTGCAGGAGTGCAAAGGTAAGTGTTTTGCAAGTGTTTAAAGTGTTTAAATAAGTTTAACTTACTTTTACTTACCTTTACAGGAGTCCTGCATTCCGGTGTCGGGAGTCGGCTGCAAGAACCACAGAAGCTCCGATTTAAAAAAAAAAATCAGCTTCTTGGTTTCTGGAGCAAAATGATTTTAAAGTTATCCTGAGAAAGGACTGAGGCTGAATTAGCAGTTTTTCAGTGCTTGACAGCTTCAAACAGCTGTTAAACACTGATATTTCATCTGCCAAAAGCTTTTGACAGATGAAATGTCAATCTCTGACATCACCTGTTGCCGGGTGGCCCTTAATTGGCCTGCTGAGCCCACAGGGCGGGCTCAACAAGGTCAATCAGAGGAAAATCCAGTGGGTTGGCCACATCTCCATGGAGGCGGGACAACAAGCCCGAATGTGGGTTTCCCACCTCCAACCCACCCCCGTAGCAAAATCCAGCCCATGGACTCAGAAGGGAACTGTCCTGAGTGAAGTTCAACCAAGATCATACACCAGTCAGACAGATGAGGGTGCTGTTCTGAGAAGAAATCGTCGAGATCTTCTCATGGGACCAGACACAGCAGGTCAAGAGACTGATACTGTTGAACAACCTGATCACACAGCTGAGAACCAATCACCTGAGGCAACAACTCAGATTCAAGGACAATCAATCAGAAAATCCTCAAGACACGTGAAGCCTCCTGAGAGACTCATTGAGCAAATTTAAGGACTATTGTTATAGAAGGCAGTAATGTTATCTTATTCTTTCTTCAAGTTCTAGTGTATTGACATATTTCATGTGAACACACAAAGCAAGGTTAAAAAACCTTGATCATGATAATGATAATGTAAGTTCATTAAGTGTTACAGTTAAAATGCAGATTAATACAAAGAAAACATGTTGTTAGTTAAAAATAAAATACTTTTGTTTTAAGAAAAGGCGATGTAATGATATCAACAAATAGAGATGGTATTTGCCTGTTCGATTATGATGCCTTAACAGCATATTTGCAGGTGCCTGACCAGCAGAGGGCATGTGACCGAGACAAGCAAGGCAGTTTAGTTTGGTTTCAGTTTCATTCTAGATGCATCACAAGCATCGTGTCTCCTGTAAAGCTGTATAAAGAGTTGAACAAGCTTTAGATTAAAAGTCATTCTCTTTCATAAATGTCTCGTCATTGAACCCACAAAGAAATCAATACAACCGAGACCCCATTTGTTACCCCGAAGGGCACTCTGAGAAAATGGTAGAGGCGCCCGTTCGCCTCGAAGGCAGTGTATGGGCGGTCCTCCGTTCTAATGGGGAGCTGGTGATATGCGGATTTGAGGTCGATAGTCGAGAAGACTCGGTATTGCGCAATCTGGTTGACCATTTCTGATATGCGGGGTAAAGGGTAGGCGTCCAGCTGGGTATAAATATTAACAGTCTGGCTGTAGTCAATTACCATCCGTTTCTTTTCGCTATTTTTAACTATGACTACTTGGGCACGCCACGGGCTGGTACTGCATTCAATAATGCCTTCCCGCAGGAGTCTGTCCACTTCCGCCTTGATAAAGTGTCTGTCTTCCAGACTGTACCATCTACTTTTGGTCGCTATGGGCCTACCGTTCGGAGCGAGATTAGCGAATAAAGAGGGCGGGCTGATTTTTAAGGTTGATAGGCCACAGACTGTGAGTGGCGGCTGGGACCCGCCATATGCTAGCGTGACACTTTCATGGTGGCACTGGAAGTCCAGGCCCAAGATTACATTAACACAGAGTTCTGGCATCACGAGGAGTTTAAAATCCTTGTAGTCCGTACCTTTTACAGTCAGTGTTACCACACAGTAGCCCAAAATGTCCGAAGTGTGGGTCTTAGCAGCCATAGCAATTCTGCTCCGTGTAGGGGTTACCATTAATGAGTGCCACCGTACCAGGCTAGGGTGGATAAAACTCTCGGTACTCCCACAGTCAATTAAACATTTCATTAAATTCCCGTTTACCTGTATGTCCATCATGGATTTTGTCAACGGGTGTGGCCTGGATTGATCCACTGTGATCGAAGCCACTGTTGGGCCCTGGGCGGCCGTTGAGTTGGGAAAGATGGCGGATCCCAAGATGGCGGCCCGCACAGCACGCACGAGGCGGTGACGGAGTTGGAAATCGGATTCCCCTGCAGACTTTGCTAAAATGCCCCTTTTTCTTACATTTGAAGCATGTAGCGTCCTTCGCTGGGCATCGTTGTCTGCGGTGCTTGGCCTGGCCACAGAAGTAGCATTTCGGGCCTCGAGACATTGCCGCTGTAGTAGGACTCCTGGGTGAACTTCTGTGTGGGGACTCCGGCGGCACAGAGCTGGTCTGAGACTTGGATGGGGAAGATGGCTGATTCCAAGATGGCAGCCCCCTCGGCGCGCACGAGGCGGTGAGGGCCGCATGGCCGGAAGAATAAGAGTCAGAGTTTTTCTGGGCCACGTCCAGCGATCGCGCAGTGGCCACTGCCTTTTTTAAGTCCAGGACCTCCTTCTCCAGCAGTCTCTGCCGGATATAATTCGATTTGAGGCCCGTGATGAAGGAATCGCGGACCAATTTGTCAGAGTACGCGTTGGCCGTCATGGCCTTGCAGTTACAGTCCCAGACCAGGTCCTTTAGGCCCTGTAAGAAATCGTCCATTGATTCCTCTGGTCGCTGCCTGCGTGTAGCCAGCAGATGTCTGGCGTACACTTCGTTTACCGGCCTCTGGTATTGGGCCTTCAGGATAGTGATGGCCTCTGTGTAAGAGGTGGCGTCCTGGATGAACGAATAAATCCGATGACTTACGCGAGTAGTCAGTAGACTCAGTTTATCTACCTCACTAGTGGATGAGGCCCCCGTGAAGAGTTCGAAGCATTTGAGCCAGTGTCCAAATTGGTTTGATGCTTCAGCAGAATGTGGATCCAAGTCCAGACGCTCTGGTTTTAGGAGGCGATCCATCCTCGTATTCTTTAGTGATTAAAATTATGCGGGGAATGTGTACCAGCATTCATACGGACAAATTACAGGGTCTCCACAACGACCTCTGTCACCCAGGGGTCACCCGACTATACCATTTTATAAAGTCCCGCAATCTGCCCCACTCCATCGAGGAGGTCAGGGCAATGACTAGAGCCTGCCGCATCTGTGCGGAATGCAAGCCTCGTTTCTACAGGCCTGACCGTGCACACCTTATCAAAGCCACACGGCCATTCGAGCGCCTAAGTCTGGACTTCGAGGGACCCCTTCCCTCTGCCGACCGTAACGTATACTTCCTCAATATCATTGATGAATATTCCCGCTTCCCCTTCGCCATTCCCTGCCCAGACATGACCAGTGCCACGGTCATCAAGTGTCTCTGTAATCTATTCTGCATGTTTGGCATGCCGAACTACATACACAGCGATAGGGGGATGTCATTCATGAGTGACGAGCTGCGCCAGTTCTTGCTCTCGAAGGGGATAGCCACTAGCAGAACCACTAGCTACAACCCCCGGGGTAATGGGCAAGTGGAAAGGGAGAATGCTACTGTTTGGAAGGTTGTCATGTTAGCCTTAAAGTCAAAAGGCCTTCCGACCTCCCGCTGGCAGGAAGTCCTCCCAAACGTGCTCCACTCCATAAGGTCTCTGTTATGTACTGCCACTAACGCTACCCCTCACGAAAAGATGTTTGTTTTCCCCCGGAAATCCACCTCGGGCATATCTCTACCCGCGTGGCTGACGGCTCCGGGGGCAGTACTATTGCGGAAGCACGTGAGAGGCCATAAAACGGACCCCCTTGTGGAAAAGGTACAGCTCCTCCATGCAAACCCTCAGTATGCCTATATCGAATACTCTGACGGGCGAGAGGACACTGTTTCCATAAAAGACCTCGCTCCCTCGGGGAGCTGAGAGAACGATGGGAGACTACCCGATGAAGACCTACACTACAAAGAGACAGGACGCCCAGAGGTATCAATACCCAACTTTAACCTGGAGGACACTGCAGATAACCTGGAAGATACTGCGGAGGCCCGGACAGCAGAGGAACCAGAATCCACTCCCCTAGAGGCACCCCAACCAGCTTTGCGCCGATCACTGAGAACTGCAAAACCTCCTGACAGACTCACTTATACCAACTTTTAAGAAACATCACCCCGATGGACTAAATCTATAGAAGGGGTGAATGTAATGAAATTTGTTTGTCTTGATCCTGTATTCGTTTTGCACTCATGTATATTACCCTCCCCCACTGTGTATAGTTTCACTTCCTCTTTCCCGACTAACCTGGGAGGTTCCAGGTCTTGGCTCTTGGCTCCGCCCCTGACTTCTCTTACATAAAGATCCCAGGATCTGTATGACTCATTCCTGTGAACCAGTCGGCGTGTTGAGATGTTAGCTCTGATCTTAGTGATTAAAAGCCAACTTGTTTAAGTCTATAACTTCTAGTTTTGTGGTTATTGAAGGCCCATCAGGGGGAGTGAGGGGTGAGGCACAGACTGTGCAGACTGGATAGTCTGGGGGAGTGAGGGGTGAGGCACAGACTGTGCGGGTGTATATTCTGGGGGAGTGAGGGGTGAGGCACAGGCTGTGCGGGCTGGATATTCAGGGTGAGTGAGGGATGAGGCACAGACTGTGCAGGGTGGATAGCCTGGGGAATGAACGGTGGGGCTCAGACTATACGGGTTGGATAGTCTTTGACGGTGAGGAGTAAGGCACAGAATGTGCGGGTTAGATAGTCTGGGACAGTGAGGGTTGAGGCAAAGACTCTACAGGGTGGATAGTCTGGGGGCGTGTGGGCTGAGTCACAGACTGTGTGGGACGGATAGTCTGGGACAGTGAGGGGTGAGGCACAGGCTGTGCGGGATGGATAGCCAAGGGGAGTGAGGGGTCAGCCACAGACTGTGTGGGGTGGATAGTCTGGGGGAGTGAGGGGTGAGGCACAGACTGTGTGGTGTGGATAGCCTGGGACAGTGAGGGGTGAAGCACAGACTGTGTGGGGTGGATAGTCTGCGGGAGTGAGGGGCGTGGCACAGACAGTGCAGGGTGGATCATCTGAGACTGTGAGGGGTGAGGCGCAGACAGTGCGGGATGGATAGTCTGGGGGGCAGAGGGATGAAGCAGAGACTGTGCGGGGTGGATAGTCTGGGGGAGTGAGGGGTGAGGCACAGACAGTGCGGGGTGAATAATCTGGGGGAGTGAGGGGTGAGGCACAGATTGTGCAGGGGTTGATAATCTGGGGGAGTGATGGGTGAGGCACAGACTGTGCGGGGTGGATAGTCTGGGACGGTGAGGGGTGAGGCACAGACTGTGTAGGGGTTGATAGTCTGGGGGAGTGAGCGGTGAGGCACAGACTGTGCGGGGTGTATAGTCTGGCACAGTAAGGGGTGAGGCACAGACAGTGCAGGGTGAATAGTCTGGGGGAGTGAGGGTTGAGGCACAGACAGTGCGGGGTGGATCGTCTGGGGGAGTGAGGGGTGAGGCACAGACTGGGCAGGGTGGCTAGTCTAGGACGGTGAGGGCTGAGGCACAGACTGTGCGAAGTGGATAGTCTGGTGGAGTTAGGGGTGAGGCACAGACTGTGCGGGGTGTGTAGTCTGGGGGAGTGAGGGGTGAGGCACAGACTGTGCGGGGTGGATAGTCTGGGTGAGTGAGGGGTGAGGCACAGACTGTGCGGGGTGGGTAGTCTGGCGGAGTGAGGGGTGATGCACAGACTGTACGGGATGCATAGTCTGGGGGAGTGAGGGGTGAGGCACAGACTGTGCGGGGTGGATAGTCTGGGGGAGTGAGGGGTGAGGCACATACTGTGCGGGGTTTATAGTCTGGGGGAGTGAGGGGTGAGGCACAGAATGAGCAGGCTGCACAGCCTGGAGGAGTTAGGGGTGAGGCACAGACTGCGGTTTATGTAGTCTGGGGGAGTGAGGTGTGAGACACAGACTGTGCGGGGTGGATAGTCTGGGGGAGTGAGGGGTGGGACACAGAATGTGCGGGGTGGACAGCCTGGAACAGTGAGGGGTGAGGCACAGCATGTGCGGGGTGGATTGTCTTGGGGAGTGATGTTGAGGCACAGATTGTGTGGTTGGAGAGTCTGGGGGAGTGAGGGGTGGGACACAGAATGTGCGGGGTGGATAGTCTGGGGGAGTTAGGGGTGAGGCACAGACTGTGAGGGGTGTGTAGTCTGGGGGAGTGAGGTGTGAGGCACAGACTTTGGGGTGGATAGTCTGGGACCATGTGGGGTGAGGCACAGACTGTGCGGGGTGGAGCGTCTTTGTGGAGTGCGGGGTGAGGCACAGACTGTGTGGTGTGGATAGCCTGGGACAGTGAGGGGTGAGGCACAGAATGTGTTGGGTGGATAGTCTGGGGGAGTGAGGGGTGAGGCACAGACTGTGCAGAGTGGATAGTCTGTGGGAGTGAGGGATGAGGCACAGACTGTGTGATGTGGATAGTCTGGGACAGTGAGGGGTGAGGCACAGAATGTGCGGGGTGGATAGTCTGGGGAAGTGAGGGTTGAGTCACAGACTGTGCAGAGTGGATAGTCTGGGGGAGCGAGGGGTGAGGCACAGACTGTGCGGGGTGTATATTCTGGGGGAGTGATGGGTGAGGCACAGACTGTGCGGGTTGGATAATCGGGGCCTGAGGGGTGAGGCACAGACTGTGCAGGTTGGATACTCTGGGGGCGTGAGGGGTGAGGCACAGACTGTGCGGGGTGGATATTCTGGGGGAGTGAGGGGTGAGGCACAGACTGTGCGGGTTGGATACTCTGGGGCGTGAGGTGTGAGGTACAGACTGTGCGGGGTGGATATTCTGGGGGAGTGAGGAGTGAGGCACAGACTGTGCGGGGTGGACAGCCTGGAACAGTGAGGGGTGAGGCACAGCATGTGCGGGGTGGATTGTCTTGGGGAGTGATGTTGAGGCACAGATTGTGCGGTTGGAGAGTCTGGGGGAGTGAGGGGTGAAGCACAGACTGTGCAGACTGGATAGTCTGGGACAGTGAGGGGTGAGGCACAGAATGTGAGCGGGGTATTATCTGGGACAGTGAGCGGTGAGGCACAGACTGTGCGGGTGGATAGTCTGGGACGGTGAGTGGTGAAGCACAGACTGTGCAGACTGGATAGTCTGGGACAGTGAGGGGTGAGGCACAGACTGTGCAGGAGTTGATAGTCTGGGGGATTAAGCGGTGAGGCACAGACTGAGAGGGGGATTGTTTGGGACAGTGAGTGGTGAGGCGCAGACTGTGTGGGTGGATAGTCTGGGACGGTGATGGGTGAGGCACAGAATGTGCGGGGTGGATAGTCTGGGAGAGTAAGGGCTGAGGCACAGACAGTGTGGTATGGATCGTCTGGGGGTGTGAGGGGTGAGGCACAGAATGTGAGGGGTGGATAGTCTGGGTCAGTGAGGGGTGAGGCACAGACTGTGCAAGGTGGATAGTCTGGGACGGTGAGGGCTGAGGCACAGAATGTGCGAGTTTGAAAGTCTGGGACGGTGGGGGGTGAGGCACAGACTGTGCGGTGTGTATAGTCTGGGGGAGTGAGGTGTGAGGCACAGACTGCGGGGTGGATAGTCTGGGGGAGTGACGTGTGAGGCACAGAATGAGCGGGGTGCATAGTCTGGAGGAGTTAGGGGTGAGGCACAGACTGTGCGGTGTATGACGTCTGGGGGAGTGAGTTGTGAGGCACAGACGATGTGGTGTGGATAGTCTGGGGGAGTGAGGGGTGAGGCACAGACAGTGCGGGGTGGATCGTCTTGGGGGAGTGAGGAGTGAGGCACAGACTGTGTGGGGTGGATAGTCTGGGGGAGTGAGGGGTGAGGCACAGACTGTTCAGAGTGGATAGTCTGTGGGAGTGAGGGATGAGGCACAGACTGTGTGATGTGGATAGTCTGGGACAGTGAGGGGTGAGGAACAGAATGTGCGGGGTGGATAGTCTGGGGAAGTGAGGGTTGAGTCACAGACTGTGCAGAGTGGATAGTCTGGGGGAGTGAGGGGTGAGGCACAGACTGTGTGTGGTGTGTATTCTGGGGGAGTGAGGGGTGAGGCACAGACTGTGCGGGATGCATTGTCTGGGACAATGAGGGGAGAGGCACAGACTGTGCGGGTTGGATACTCTGGGGGCGTGAGGGGTGAGGCACAGACTGTGCGGGGTGGATATTCTGGGACAGTGAGGGGTGAGGCACAGACTGTGAGGGGGGTATAATCTGGGCGAGTGAGGTTTGAGGCACAGACAGTGCGGGGTGGATAGTCTGGGGGAGTGAGGGGTGGGGCACAGACTGTGCAGGTTGGATAGTCTGGGGGAGTGAGTGGTGAGGCAAAGACTGTGTAGGGTGGATAGCCTGGGGGAGTGAGTTGTGCGCAGAGATGGTGTGGACTGGATAGTCTGGGACAGTGAGGGGTGAGGCACAGATTGTGCGGGTGGATAGTCTGGGACGGTGAGTGGTGAAGCACAGACTGTGCAGACTGGATCGTCTGGGACAGTGAGGGGTGAGGCACAGTCTGTGCGGGTGGATAGTCTGGGGGATTAAGGGGTGAGGCACAGACTGAGAGGGGGGATTGTTTGGGACAGTGAGGGCTGAGGCACAGACTGTGCGGGTGGATAGTCTGGGACGGTGAGGGGTGAGGCACAGAATGTGCGGGGTGGATAGTCTGGGACGGTGAGGGGTGAGGCACAGAATGTGCGGGGTGGATAGTCTGGGAGAGTAAGGGTTGAGGCACAGACAGTGCGGGGTGGATCGTCTGGGGGTGTGAGGGATGAGGCACAGAATGCGAGGGGTGGATAGTCTGGGAGTGTGAGGGGTGAGGTACAGACTGTGCAGGGTGAATAGTCTGGGACAGTGAGGGGTGAGGAACTGACTGTGCGGGGTGGATAATCTGGGATGTTGAGGGGTGAGGCACAGATTGTGCGGTGTATATAGTCTGGGGGAGTGAGGTGTGAGGCACAGACTGCGGGGTGGATTGTCTGGGTGAGTGATGGGTGAGGCACAGACTGTGTGAGGTGTATATTCTGGGGGAGTGTGGTGTGAGGCACAGAATGAGCGGGGTGCATTGTCTGGAGGAGTTAGGGGTGAGGCACAGACTGTGCGGTTTATGTAGTCTGGGGGAGTGAGGTGTGAGGCACAGACTATGTGGTGTGGATAGTCTGGGGGAGTGAGGGGCGAGGCACAGACAGTGTGGGGTGGATCGTCTTGGGGGAGTGAGGGGTGAGGCACAGACTGTGCAGAGTGGATATTCTGGGGCAGTGAGGGATGAGGCTCAGACTGTGCGGGGTGGATAGTCTTTGACGGTGAGGGTTAAGTCACAGAATGTGCGGGTTAGATAGTCTGGGACAGTGAGGGTTGAGGCACAGACTCTACAGGGTGGATAGTCTGGGGGTGTGTGGGATGAGTCACAAACTGTGCGGGACGGATAGTCTGGGACAGTGAGGGGTGAGGCACAGACTGTGCGGGATGGATAGTCTGGGACAGTGAGGGGTGAGGCACAGAATGTGCTGGGTGGATAGACTGGAGGAGTGAGGGGTGAGGCACAGACTGTGTGGTGTGGATAGCCTGGGACAGTGAGGGGTGAAGCACAGACTGTGCGGGGTGGATAGTCTGAGACTGTGAAGGGTGAGGCACAGAAAGTGTGGGATGGATAGTCTGGGGGGCAGAGGGATGAAGCACAGACTGTGCGGGGTAGATCGTCTGGGGGAGTGAGGGGTGAGGCACAGACAGTGCGGGGTGAATAATCTGGGGGAGTGGGGGGTGAGGCACAGACTGTGCAGGGGTTGCTAGTCTGGGGGAGTGATGGGTGAGGCACAGACTGTGCAGGGGTTGATAGTCTGGGGGAGTGAGGGGTGAGGCACAGACTGTGCGGGGTGGATAGTCTGGCACAGTGAGGGGTGAGGCACAGACAGTGCGGGGTGAATAGTCTGGGGGAGTGAGGGGTGAGGCACAGACTGGGCAGGGTGGCTAGTCTGGGATGGTGAGGGCTGAGGCACAGACTGTGCGAGGTGGATAGTCTGGTGGAGTTAGGGGTGAGGCACAGACTGCAGGGTGTGTAGTCTGGGACAGTGAGGGGTGAGGCACAGAATGTGCAGGGTGTATAGTCTGGGGGAGTGAGGGGTGAGGCACAGACTGTGCGGGGTGGATGATCTGGGTGAGTGAGGGGTGAGGCACAGACTGTGCGGGGTGGGTAGACTGGGGGAGTATGGGGTGATGCACAGACTGTACGGGGTGGATCGTCTGGCGGCGTGAGGGGTGAGTCACAGACTGTGCGAGATGCATAGTGTGGGACAGTGAGGGGTGAGGCACAGACTGTGTGGGGTGGATAGTCTGGGGGATTGAGGGTTGAGGCAAAGACTGTGCGGGTTGGATAGTCTGGGGGAGTGAGGGGTGGGGCACAAACTGTGCGGGCTGGATAGTCTGGGGGAGTGAGTGGTGAGGCAAAGACTGCGTAGGGTGGATGGCCTGGGGGAGGGAGTTGTGCGCACAGACAGTGTGGACTAGATCATCTGGGACAGTGAGGTGTGAGGCACAAACTGTGCAGGGGTGGATAGTCTGGGACAGTGAGGGGTGAGGCACAGAATGTGTGGGGTGGATAGTCTTGGGGAATGAGGGGTGAGGCACAGACTGTACGGGTTGTATATAGTCTGGGACAGTGAGGGGTGAGGCACAGATTGTGCGGGTTGGATAGTCTGGGACAGCGAGGGGTGACGCACAGACTGTGCGGGATTGATAGTCTGGGACAGTGAGGGGTGAGGCACAGGCTGTGCGGGCTGGATAGTCTTGGTCAGTGAGGGGTGAGGCACAGACAGTGCAGGGGTTGGTAGTCTGGGGGATTGAGGGGTGAGGCACAGAGTGTGCGGGGTGGATAGTCTGGGGGAGTGAGGGGTGAGGCACAGACTGTGCGGGGTTTATAGTCTGGGGGAGTGAGGGGTGAGGCACAGAATGAGCAGGGTGCATAGTCTGGAGGTGTTAGGGTGAGGCACAGACTGCAGTGTATGTAGTCTGGGGGAGTGAGGTGTGAGACACAGACTGTGCGGGATGGCTAGTCTGGGGGAGTGAGGGGTGAGGCACAGACTGTGCGGGGTGGATAGTCTGGGGGTGTGAGGGGTGAGGCACAGAATGTGCGGGGACTATAGTCTGGGGGAGTGAGGTGTGAGGCACAGAATGAGCGGGCTGGATAGTTTGGGGGAGTGAGGTGTGAGGCACAGACTGTGGGGTGGAAAGTCTGGGACCGTGTCGGGTGAGGCACAGACTGTGTGGGGTGGATAGTCTGGGGGAGTGAGGGGTAAGGCACAGACTGTGTGGTGTGGATAGTCTGGGACAGTGAGGGGTGAGGCATAGAATGTGTGGGGTGGATAGTCTGGGGGGGTGAGGGGTGAGGCACAGACTGTGCGGGTTGGATAATCGGGGCCTGAGGGGTGAGGCACAGACTATGCGGGGTGGATAGTCTGTGGGAGTGAGGGGTGAGGCACAGACTGTGCGGGATGGATAGTCTGGGACAGTGAGGGGTGAGGCACAGACTGTGCGGGGTGGATATTCTGGTGGAGTGTGGGTTGAAGCACAGACTGTGCAGGTTGGATAGTCTGGGTGAGTGAGGGGTGAGGCACAGACTGTGCGGACTGGATAGTCTGCGACAGTGAGGGGTGAGGCACAGACAGTGCAGGGGTTGATAGTCTGGGGGAGTGAGGGGTGAGGCACAGACTGTGCAGGGTTTATAGTCTGGGGGAGTGAGGGGTGAGGCATAGAATGAGCAGGGTGCATAGTCTGGAGGTGTTAGGGGTGAGGCACAGACTGCGGTATATGTAGTCTGGGGGAGTGAGGTGCGAGACACAGACTGTGCGGGATGGATAGTCTGAGGGAGTGAGGGGTGAGGCACAGAATGTGCGGGATGGATAGTCTGGGGGAGTGAGGGGTGAGGCACTGACTGTGCGGGGTGGATACTCTGGGGGAGTGAGGGGTGAGGCACAGAATGTGTGGGGAGTATAGTCTGTGGGATTGAGGTGTGAGGCACAGAATGTGTGGGGAGTATAGTCTGGGGGAGTGAGGTGCGAGGCACAGACTGTGGGGTGGATAGTCTGGGACCGTGTGGGGTGAGGCACAGACTGTGTGATGTGGATAGTCTGGGACAGTGAGTGGTGAGGCACAGAATGTGTGGGGTGGATAGTCTGGGGGAGTGAGGGTGGGGCACAGACTGTGCAGAGTGGATAGTCTGTGGGAGTGAGGGATGAGGCACAGACTGTGTGATGTGGATAGTCTGGGACAGTGAGGGGTGAGGCACAGAATGTGTGGTGTGGATAGTCTGGGGAAGTGAGGGTTGAGTCACAGACTGTGCAGAGTGGATAGTCTGGGGGAGTGAGGGGTGAGGCACAGACTGTGCGGGGTGTATATTCTGGGGGAGTGATGGGTGAGGCACCGACTGTGCGGGTTGGATAATCGAGGCCTGAGGGGTGAGGCACAGACTGTGCGGGATGGATAGTCTGGGACAGTGAGGGGTGAGGCACAGACTGTGCGGGGTGGATATTCTGGGGGAGTGAGGAGTGAGGCACAGACTGTGTGGGGTGCATTGTCTTGGGGAGTGATGTTGAGGCACAGATTGTGCGGTTGGAGAGTCTGGGGGAGTGAGGGGTGAAGCACAGACAGTGCAGACTGGATAGTCTGGGGCAGTGAGGGGTGAGGCACAGACTGTGAGGGGGTGTATTGTCTGGGACAGTGAGCGGTGAGGCACAGACTGTGCGGTGCGATAGTCTGGGACGGTGAATGGTGGAGCACAGACTGTGCAGACTGGATTGTCTGGGACAGTGAGGGGTGAGGCACAGACTGTGCAGGGCTTGATAGTCTGGGGGATTAAGGGGTGAGGCACAGACTGAGAGGGGGGGTTGTTTGGGACAGCGAGGGGTGAGGCACAGACTGTGCGGCTGGATAGTCTGGGACGGTGAGGGGTGAGGCACAGAATGTGCGGGGTGGATAGTCTGGGAGAGTAAAGGCAGAGGCACAGACTCTGTGGGGTGGATCGTCTGGGGGTGTGAGGGGTGAGGCACAGAATGTAAGGGTTGGATAGTCTGGGACAGTGAGGGGTGAGGCACTGACTGTGTGGGGTGGATAGTCTGGGACATTGAGGGGTGAGGCACAGACTGTGCAAGGTTGAAAGTCTGGGACGGTGGGGGGTGAGGCACAGACTGTGCGGTGTGTATAGTCTGGGGGAGTGAGGTGTGAGGCACAGACTGTGGGGTGGATAGTCTGGGGGAGTGATGGGTGAGGCACAGACTGTATGCGGTGTATAGTCTGGGGGAGTGACGTGTGAGGCACAGAATGAGCGGGGTGCATAGTCTGGAGGAGTTAGGGGTGAGGCACAGACTGTGCGGTATATGTAGTCTGGGGGAGTGAGGTGTGAGGCACAGACTATGTGGTGTGGATAGTCTGGGGGAGTGAGGCATGAGGCACAGACAGTGCGGGGTGGATCGTCATGGGGAGTGAGGGGTGAGGCACAGACTGTGCAGAATGGATATTCTGGGGGAGTGAGGGTTCAGGCACAGACTGTGTGGTGTGGATAGTCAGGGACAGTGAGGGGTGAGGCAAAGAATGTGCGGGGTGTATATTCTGGGGGAGTGAGGGGTGAGGCACAGGCTGTGCGGGCTGGATATTCAGGGTGAGTGAGGGGTGAGGCACAGACTGTGCGGGGTGGATAGTCTGGGGAATGAACGGTGGGGCTCAGACTGTGCGGGTTGGATAGTCTTTGACGGTGAGGGGTAAGGCACAGAATGTACGGGGTGGATAGTCTGGGGGAGTAAGGGGTGAGGTACAGAATGTACGGGGTTGATAGTCTGAGGGAGTGAGGGGTGAGGCACAGACTGTGTGGTGTGGATAGCCTGGGACAGTGCGGGGCGAGGCACAGACTGTGCAGGGTGGATAGTCTGAGACTGAGGGGTGAGGCACAGACAGTGCGGGATGGATCGTCTGGGGGGCAGAGGGGTGAGGCACAGACTGTGCAGGGGTTGATAGTCTGGGGGAGTAATGGGTGAGGCACAGACTGTGCAGGGGTTGATAGTCTGGGGGAGTGAGAGGTGAGGCACAGAATGTGTGGGGTGGATAGTCTGGCACAGTGAGGGGTGAGGCACAGGCTGTGCGGGTGGATAGTCTGGGACGGTGAGGGGTGAGACACAGACTGTGCAGGGATTGATAGTCTGGGGGAGTGAGGGGTGAGGCACAGACTGTGCGGGGTGTATAGTCTGGCACAGTGAGGGGTGAGGCACAGACATTGTGGGGTGAATAGTCTGGGGGAGTGAGGGGTGAGGCACAGACTATGTGGGGTGGACAGTCTGGAACAGTGAGGGGTGAGGCACAGCATGTGTGGGGTGGATTGTCTTGGGGAGTGATGTTGAGGCACAGATTGTGCGGTTGGAGAGTCTGGGGGAGTGAGGGGTGAAGCACAGACTGTGCAGACTGGATAGTCGGGGACAGTGAGGGGTGAGGCACAGACTGTGCAAGGTGGATAGTCTGGGACGGTGACGGGTGAGGCACAGACAATGCAGGGTGAATAATCTGGGACAGTGAGGGGTGAGGCACAGACTGTGCGGTGCGTATAGTCTGGGGGAGTGAGGTGTGAGGCACAGACTGCGGGGTGGATAGTCTGGGGGAGTGAGGTGTGAGGCACAGAATGAGCGGGTTGCATAGTCTGGAGGAGTTAGGGGTGAGGCACAGACTGTGCGGGGTATGTAGTCTGGGGGAGTGAGGTGTGAGGCACAGACTATGTGGTGTGGATAGTCTGGGGCAGTGAGGGGTGAGGCACAGACAGTGTGGGGTGGATCGTCTTGGGGGAGTGAGGGGTGAGGCACAGACTGTGCACAGTGGATATTCTGCGGGAGTGAGGGGAGAGGCACAGACTATGAGGGTTGGATAGTCTGGGGGAGTGAGGGGTGAGGCACAGACTGTGCAGACTGGATAGTCTGGGGGAGTGAGGCACAGACTGCAGTGTATGTAGTCTGGGGGAGTGAGGTGTGAGACACAGACTGTGCGGGATGGCTGGTCTGGGGGAGTGAGGGGTGAGGCACAGACTGTGCGGGGTGGATAGTCTGGGGGAGTGAGGGGTGAGGCACAGAATGTGCGGGGAGTATAGTCTGGGGGAGTGAGGTGTGAGGCACAGAATGAGCGGGCTGGATAGTTTGGGGGAGTGAGGTGTGAGGCACAGACTGTGGGGTGGAAAGTCTGGGACCGTGTCGGTTGAGGCACAGACTGTGTGGGGTGGATAGTCTGGGGGAGTGAGGGGTAAGGCACAGACTGTGTGGTGTGGATAGTCTGGGACAGTGAGGGGTGAGGCATAGAATGTGTGGGGTGGATAGCCTGGGGGGGTGAGGGGTGAGGCACAGACTGTGCGGGTTGGATAATCGGGGCCTGAGGGGTGAGGCACAGACTATGCGGGGTGGATAGTCTGGGGGAGTGAGGGGTGAGGCACAGACTGTGCGGGATGGATAGTCTGGGACAGTGAGGGGTGAGGCACAGACTGTGCGGGGTGGATATTCTGGTGGAGTGTGGGTTGAAGCACAGACTGTGCAGGTTGGATAGTCTGGGTGAGTGAGGGGTGAGGCACAGACTGTGCGGACTGGATAGTCTGCGACAGTGAGGGGTGAGGCACAGACAGTGCAGGGGTTGATAGTCTGGGGGAGTGAGGGGTGAGGCACAGACTGTACAGGGTTTATAGTCTGGGGGAGTGAGGGGTGAGGCATAGAATGAGCAGGGTGCATAGTCTGGAGGTGTTAGGGGTGAGGCACAGACTGCGGTATATGTAGTCTGGGGGAGTGAGGTGTGAGACACAGACTGTGCGGGATGGATAGTCTGAGGGAGTGAGGGGTGAGGCACAGACTGTGCGGGATGGATAGTCTGGGGGAGTGAGGGGTGAGGCACTGACTGTGCGGGGTGGATACTCTGGGGGAGTGAGGGGTGAGGCACAGAATGTGTGGGGAGTATAGTCTGTGGGATTGAGGTGTGAGGCACAGAATGTGTGGGGAGTATAGTCTGGGGGAGTGAGGTGCGAGGCACAGACTGTGGGGTGGATAGTCTGGGACCGTGTGGGGTGAGGCACAGACTGTGTGATGTGGATAGTCTGGGACAGTGAGTGGTGAGGCACAGAATGTGTGGGGTGGATAGTCTGGGGGAGTGAGGGTGGGGCACAGACTGTGCAGAGTGGATAGTCTGTGGGAGTGAGGGATGAGGCACAGACTGTGTGATGTGGATAGTCTGGGACAGTGAGGGGTGAGGCACAGAATGTGTGGTGTGGATAGTCTGGGGAAGTGAGGGTTGAGTCACAGACTGTGCAGAGTGGATAGTCTGGGGGAGTGAGGGGTGAGGCACAGACTGTGCGGGGTGTATATTCTGGGGGAGTGATGGGTGAGGCACCGACTGTGCGGGATGGATAGTCTGGGACAGTGAGGGGTGAGGCACAGACTGTGCGGGGTGGATATTCTGGGGGAGTGAGGAGTGAGGCACAGACTGTGCGAGGTGCATTGTCTTGGGGAGTGATGTTGAGGCACAGATTGTGCGGTTGGAGAGTCTGGGGGAGTGAGGGGTGAAGCACAGACAGTGCAGACTGGATAGTCTGGGGCAGTGAGGGGTGAGGCACAGACTGTGAGGGGGTGTATTGTCTGGGACAGTGAGCGGTGAGGCACAGACTGTGCGGTGCGATAGTCTGGGACGGTGAATGGTGGAGCACAGACTGTGCAGACTGGATTGTCTGGGACAGTGAGGGGTGAGGCACAGACTGTGCAGGGCTTGATAGTCTGGGGGATTAAGGGGTGAGGCACAGACTGAGAGGGGGGGTTGTTTGGGACAGCGAGGGGTGAGGCACAGACTGTGCGGCTGGCTAGTCTGGGACGGTGAGGGGTGAGGCACAGAATGTGCGGGGTGGATAGTCTGGGAGAGTAAAGGCAGAGGCACAGACACTGTGGGGTGGATCGTCTGGGGGTGTGAGGGGTGAGGCACAGAATGTAAGGGTTGGATAGTCTGGGACAGTGAGGGGTGAGGCACAGACAGTGCAGGGTGAATAGTCTGGGACAGTGAGGGGTGAGGCACTGACTGTGTGGGGTGGATAGTCTGGGACATTGAGGGGTGAGGCACAGACTGTGCAAGGTTGAAAGTCTGGGACGGTGGGGGGTGAGGCACAGACTGTGCGGTGTGTATAGTCTGGGGGAGTGAGGTGTGAGGCACAGACTGTGGGGTGGATAGTCTGGGGGAGTGATGGGTGAGGCACAGACTGTATGCGGTGTATAGTCTGGGGGAGTGACGTGTGAGGCACAGAATGAGCGGGGTGCATAGTCTGGAGGAGTTAGGGGTGAGGCACAGACTGTGCGGTATATGTAGTCTGGGGGAGTGAGGTGTGAGGCACAGACTATGTGGTGTGGATAGTCTGGGGGAGTGAGGCATGAGGCACAGACAGTGCGGGGTGGATCGTCATGGGGGAGTGAGGGGTGAGGCACAGACTGTGCAGAATGGATATTCTGGGGGAGTGAGGGTTCAGGCACAGACTGTGTGGTGTGGATAGTCAGGGACAGTGAGAGGTGAGGCAAAGAATGTGCGGGGTGTATATTCTGGGGGAGTGAGGGGTGAGGCACAGGCTGTGCGGGCTGGATATTCAGGGTGAGTGAGGGGTGAGGCACAGACTGTGCGGGGTGGATAGTCTGGGGAATGAACGGTGGGGCTCAGACTGTGCGGGTTGGATAGTCTTTGACGGTGAGGGGTAAGGCACAGAATGTACGGGGTGGATAGTCTGGGGGAGTAAGGGGTGAGGTACAGAATGTACGGGGTTGATAGTCTGAGGGAGTGAGGGGTGAGGCACAGACTGTGTGGTGTGGATAGCCTGGGACAGTGCGGGGCGAGGCACAGACTGTGCAGGGTGGATAGTCTGAGACTGAGGGGTGAGGCACAGACAGTGCGGGATGGATCGTCTGGGGGGCAGAGGGGTGAGGCACAGACTGTGCAGGGGTTGATAGTCTGGGGGAGTAATGGGTGAGGCACAGACTGTGCAGGGGTTGATAGTCTGGGGGAGTGAGAGGTGAGGCACAGAATGTGTGGGGTGGATAGTCTGGCACAGTGAGGGGTGAGGCACAGGCTGTGCGGGTGGATAGTCTGGGACGGTGAGGGGTGAGACACAGACTGTGCAGGGATTGATAGTCTGGGGGAGTGAGGGGTGAGGCACAGACTGTGCGGTGTGTATAGTCTGGCACAGTGAGGGGTGAGGCACAGACATTGTGGGGTGAATAGTCTGGGGGAGTGAGGGGTGAGGCACAGACTATGTGGGGTGGACAGTCTGGAACAGTGAGGGGTGAGGCACAGCATGTGTGGGGTGGATTGTCTTGGGGAGTGATGTTGAGGCACAGATTGTGCGGTTGGAGAGTCTGTGGGAGTGAGGGGTGAAGCACAGACTGTGCAGACTGGATAGTCGGGGACAGTGAGGGGTGAGGCACAGACTGTGCAAGGTGGATAGTCTGGGACGGTGACAGGTGAGGCACAGACAATGCAGGGTGAATAATCTGGGACAGTGAGGGGTGAGGCACAAACTGTGCGGTGTGTATAGTCTGGGGGAGTGAGGTGTGAGGCACAGACTGCGGGGTGGATAGTCTGGGGGAGTGAGGTGTGAGGCACAGAATGAGCGGGTTGCATAGTCTGGAGGAGTTAGGGGTGAGGCACAGACTGTGCGGGGTATGTAGTCTGGGGGAGTGAGGTGTGAGGCACAGACTATGTGGTGTGGATAGTCTGGGGCAGTGAGGGGTGAGGCACAGACAGTGTGGGGTGGATCGTCTTGGGGGAGTGAGGGGTGAGGCACAGACTGTGCACAGTGGATATTCTGCGGGAGTGAGGGGAGAGGCACAGACTATGAGGGTTGGATAGTCTGGGGGAGTGAGGGGTGAGGCACAGACTGTGCAGACTGGATAGTCTGGGGGAGTGAGGGGTGAGGCACAGATTGTGCGCGTGTATATTCGGGGTAGAGTGAGTGGTGAGGCACAGACTGTGCGGGATGAATAATCTGGGGGCTTGAGGGGTGAGGCACAGACTGTGCAGGATGGATAGTCTGGGACAGTTGTAGGGGGGCATCCTTTACCTGGTTTATGGTAATTTACCAGGTCAGGCAGCCTTTTTGCCACTGCACTGTGACCAATTCCAATCAGCAGTTTCGAATCGCCAAACCCCTCCTTCCAGATCTGACTGGAGGAACTTATAATTAATGATATATTAAAACGGACAAATGGTCTGGATGCAAGAAAGTCAAATTTTATTAAAACTAAAGAAACTACACCACACGATCAAAGTAATCACAGTAAAGTTGCCCGAATAGGGGAGGAAAAATGGACACAACGAGGGAAAATGACTAAAATCACAATTTCTAACGAAATTCCCACTTTACTCCCATCCTTATGCCTGTCCTAAATTGCCTTGTGGAAGGCCAGAAAAATGTATGCTCACCACTGCAATGCCAGCTCCGTGCCCTACGAGACCTTCACTGCCCTGAAGTAAAGAAACACCCCTGTGTTTTAAAAGTAAACTGCTGGTATTTTACTTCTTCAGACAGACTCCCACGCTGTCGAGGGCACACGGAGGCAGGCCAGAGAGAGAGAGATGCTTCTGGGAAGCTATCTCTTATACCCCAATTTTGGGGCCGAGATGATCCCGCCCAGATCCGGAGGTTTCTGGGCTAAAACAAAAGAGATCAAATGCCCTATTGTCCAGTAATGGGTGATTCATCCAAACCCATTCAATTTTAAACTGTTCCTTTTCTCAGTTTAAGTGTCTCTTTTCAAATGTCTGTGCTGAGCCTTGAATGTAAAGCTGCAGTTTAAACAGCTTGGGAGGAGTGTAAACAGAAACCCATTGTCTTGTGGTCGGTTGAAACCGCAGTCTGAAGTGGATAATCCTTCGTGTACACAAAGTAGCAGTTTCTGTAAACAAACATCGATTTCCTCTGCAGGGAGGGATCTCCCGAACTGCCTTTGATTTGCAGTTTAGTCAGCCATCTTTGATCCTCCCCTTTTCACAGACACACACGAGCTGCTTCCAAGTCCTTTGTCCTTGGTGATGCGGTAGGACGGCCATTTTTATTCCTGAGCAATTTAAACCATTCAAAACTCAAGAGTACATCCTTTAATAAAATGTACAATCTTAAAGTGTGCGATTTTCACAAAGTTCTTTGATTCCAGTGTCCAAGTGCTGCCTAGCCTATGAGCTTTTTAACACAGCCCTTTTGCGGTTCTGGGTATGTTTTAAAACATTGTCCAACCCAGAGACAATTTAAAATCACACAAAGTCTTCGTCCACGATGTGGATTAATATTTCCCGATCTTCAGGGGCTGAGGGGATTTTGCGAACCCCTACATTCCGCCCTTGGATACTTCCAATTTGCTTGTAGTATCCTCTTGAAGAAAGTGAGCAAAATTTTCTGACCCCCGACAAACAACCATCCCCTGTATTTACCTATAGCTATCTATCACTGATCCCCCGACCCGTCTGTTCCCCTCAAATCCGAGAAAAACCGTGATATGGTAGGCATCTATAGATACATCAATTACAAAATGTTACAATAAGTGGACTCATACCCCTGCACCACTTGTTACATTATAACATATTACAAAATGTTGCAATCTTGGTTATACAATGTAATCAAAATGATCCCAAGCACAGAGAGGGTCCTACGCCTCTGCACCACTTGGAACTTTAAAACAAAATACAAAATCTTCATTAAACATTTGAAACAAAATGCTGAAACATTTGAAACAAAATGCTGAAATAAACCCCGACCATCACGTGCCAATGAAGGGTCGCGAAATTTGAGTGGGTATTACTCCTCCCACCCGGGCAGTAAATGTTCCTTCCACCCCCCCCCCTTTAATGGTCTTAAACTTTTAAAACATACAGAATGGATTTTACAGAACAGTCTGATCCGCCAGCCCTAAGCCGTTCCCTTGTCCCTTTGTGGAGCCGGGGTACCCCTCATAGAAACATACATAGAAGATAGGAGCAGGAGTAGGCCATTCGGCCCTTCGAGCCTGCTCCGCCATTCAACGAGATCATGGCTGATCATCCAAACCCTAGCACCCGGTCCCTGCACCGACAGCCATCCCACCCAAGACCTATCCCCATAACCCCACGTATTTAATCCCCCCTAACACTAAGGGCCAATTTTTATCATAGCCAATCAACCTAACCCGCACATCTTTGGACTGTGGGAGGAAA
Source organism: Somniosus microcephalus (assembly GCF_052327205.1). Taxonomy (NCBI): domain Eukaryota; kingdom Metazoa; phylum Chordata; class Chondrichthyes; order Squaliformes; family Somniosidae; genus Somniosus; species Somniosus microcephalus. The sequence continues at coordinate 205,817,073 of NC_140989.1, forward strand.
CCGGAGCACCCGGAGAAAACCCACGTAAACACGGGGAGAATGTGCAAACTCCACACAGGCAGTCACCCGAGGCCGGATTTGAACCCAGGTCCCTGGCGCTGTGAGGCAACAGTGCTAACCACTATGCCACCTTCATGTTTCACAGATTCAGACCTGGGAGTATGGGATCACGACTTCCAGTCCCTCCCCCTCCCGTCTTCCCTCGACTGGCTGCAGAAAATGATGGGTGCCTGTGTGAAGGCCCTCACTGGCCCCACACTCAAACTTGGATCCCAGATCCGGCCACCCACTCATCCTTCCCAGCCACACTTACACTCTAACTTTGCCTGTGGGCCCTGGGTGAGTTCCTTCCTTCCCCGAACGCACCCATGCAACTCTTGGGTCTCCCCCTCCCCTTTACAATCCTTCCTGGGCCATCACCACCCACTCCCGGGGAACGCGTCCCTATCTGACAAGGCGCCCGCGCTTCCCCACCATGACTCCTCAATTGCGAGGTCTCCCGCAAGTGAAATTCAGTCAGGATAGTGCTGGGTTGAGGCCGTGCCCCACCCAGCTGGGGCCATCTCTTCCACGTAGGATGAGTAGGCAGGTTCCTCCGGACCCTGTCCGGTTTCTCCCGAAGGTCACTGCGGGGTCTCCTCCTGGATTTGTCCAGTGGCGAGGTGATCCCCAATATTCTGTTTCCATATCTTCATTCGATGCCCAGCTCAGGCTGGGCGAACAGGGCTGCTCCTTTGTCCACTCTCCTGCAAAGGAACTTAAAAAGACATGTAGCCAGGTCTCTCACTGACCTGCTGCCTTAGGTGGAGACATGGTTGGGTCCCTTGACCTCGGACCAAAATACAAGCATTTGGCACACTTATAAACCTAAACTTTAAACTTAATCTCAAAACTACTAGTTACATCCTAAACTTAAAATTTAAACACCTTAAAAGGAAGCTATATACAATGTAACTTAACACAAAGCTATAATACAAATGCCGCCCATCTCCGGATGGCCAGGCTAATCTCTGGTGTCACTGTTGCAGATTACTGCTGCCTGCAGCGAAGCTGGACTGCCTCCTGCTTCTGGTTCCTGGCAGCTTATGGCTGCTAGTTGGGGACCTCTGTGATCTGTTTCCTCCCGAGTTCGGGAGATTGCTCTTTGTGGCAGATACCCTGGTGACCATCTTATCTTGGGCTTGCAGACCCACTGAGACCTTCTGAGGGGCGTCTCTGTGGGGGAAACTTTGGCTGACGGACCCTGAGCCTGGGTCACAGCCCTAGCTGGCTGGGAACCTTCTCCCCCTGATGCCAACAGCCCGCACTGTTTAATATACCTGGCAGCCTGCCAGTAATCTGGGTTTGTCTCCTTTTCCCTACCCACTCCTGTACTGGGGGCAGGTATCCCCTCACCACCCGCTGCTGGTGGCTGAAAATCTTCCTCTCCAGGTCCAAAACCTGGTACCGGCTCCTTCCATATGTCCCAGAGGCAAGAGGAATTGCTATCCCTTCCTCCCCAGAATCCCACACCATAGGGGGAGCCACTCTAGAAGCGGGCTGGGAAGCTTGTCCCTTTAAACAGGTGACTGTGCCTGCGCGAACCTCCTCCCTGGAGTCCCACGGCAGAGGCTGTGAAACCTATGTATTCAAACAGGCAACTGCGCCTGCACGGAAAAACTGAAGAGGAGCCACTGGGGTCACGGGCTGGGGAACTGCGCCTGCGTGAACCTCCTCCCCGGAGTCCCACGGCAGAGGCTGTGAAACCTCTGTATTCAAACAGGTGTCTGCGCCTGCACGGCAAAACTGAAGAGGTGCCGCTGGGGTCACGGGCTGGGGAACTGCGCCTGCGCGAACCCAGTGTTGGGAAGCCTCTCCCCTCAGGCGCGTGACTGCGCCTGCGCAGGCAGACTCTTCAAAAGGCGGCTCCTCCCTGGAGCCCCCCAAGCGATTTTCTGTGAATGAGCTCGCAGCAGCCTGCAGATTTCTACTCTCAGGCTGCTGTTTCTCTGTTTCTGAACTAAATAACTGGTTCAAATTTAAACTTTGGCAAAAACTTAGGTCCCACTGGGACGGGGAAGTGTCCCAATTGGTGGGCCAGACAACTTTTCCCTTGAAACAAGCCACAGTGCCTGTCTTTACAGCCTGTGAACTTGAACTTGTATGGTCAGATTTATACAATTTACATTGGTTGGCGTGGAACCACTTTGTGCAACGGAGTAGTTTTACTGCATAGACCATGGGGCTGGCCCTTTCAACTATACTAGAGGGTTCCATGTGGAGTGGCTCTAAACCTCCCACCCGGGAATAGTTTCTTACCATCACTAGGTCTCCTATCTCCCACTGGTGGCTCCTGCTAGGCTCGAGCAGCAGCCGGTTGTTCCAATGCTGCTTCCCCATGCTGTCTGCTGCCTGCCCATAAATTCATTCCAGTCATTGTGGGGAGGCAGAGGTGGGCGAGGGGGCTGCAGCACCACTGATGGCTGCTATCTTTCCTGGATTGGCCCTGAGGAAAGATTTTATCGACTCCATGATGGACTCGACTGTATCGGGAGGAGTTTCTGTCTCTGCCTTCTGAGTTGGGGCTGCGGGGGTTCTGGCTTTATCATCTGTCCCAGGCTTTTTACAATCCCTGCGCCAGTGGCCATCCTCCCCGCACCTGTAACAAGTGACCTTGTTCTGGGAGGGACGGCTCCCCTCCTGGCGCCACTCTTTCTTGTATTGAGCCCCAGGTTTAACCTCGTGGACCTGACCCTTTTGCTGGGGGGGTCACACTATTCCTACCATTTCTATATGCTACCGTGAGCTGCCGGATTACAGTCTCTTCGGTTGCTAGGGGGTCTCGGTGGTCAAACCAATTATCAGCCTTTGCTTTTATCTAGGGCAGGCAATTGGACACCAGGCAACGAAGCCGCTGGTTCAGGTGTGCCCTATCTTGTCCCCCTGTACACACGCTGTTGTAGACTGGCCACAGCCTGTCTGCAAATGCCTGTGGGGTCTCCCCTTCCTTCTGCAGTGTTTTCCCTATGCGATCAAACGGACTCCCGTCGTTCGCACCCATGGCTTCCAGTATTTCCTCCTTTAGGTCCTCAAAACCATTCTGCCCTCTCTTAGCCTCGTCTGAAAGGGTCTGATAGAGCTTACTATCTACAGAGAACAGCAACATTTTGGCTTTCTCTTCGTCATCACAGCCGTTAACACAGGCTGCCTGTTCTATCCCTTGGATGTTCATTGAGGGGTCTCCCTTTTTGGAGGGCAGGGGAATATGGTTCACCAGGCCTCTGAGCTGTTGGGTATCATAGGGTACCAGATAGGTATGCTGAACAGCCCCTGGGTCATTATCGCTCACGGGCGGACCGTAACTCCGTTGTCGGAGGGGGTACACTGGTCCTGGTCCCCGCTTGCCTAGCGGGACCTGCTGGCATTCTCCTACCACCCCATTGTCCACCCCTTCTTGCTGCCAGAGCTCCTCAAAACTCGGAGCTGTGGGCTGCAGTTTTGGGACCTCTAATTCCCTAGCCAGCTCTGTTCTGGGTGCTGCCTGTGGGGCGGTTTGATTTGGGCTGCTGATACTGTCCGATGGACTTCCCTTCGGACTTATGAGACATACCATCCCTTTAGTCCTTCTTAACTCCATACCCAGACTCTCTATCTTTCTGTTACATGGGGTATGATCTGCTCCACTAAACCTTTGGTCGCAGGCCAGCTTATCAGCTGCCTTTACCTCCCTAACCTTTTCCTCCTGCTCTGTTACTTCTGAGGTGAGGCGGGCATTCTCTTCCCACAGTCTCATCTCGTTACTCTTTGCTTCTGTAATTTGGCACTTTAGGAACTCTATCTTCTGCCTCGCATGGCTATTGCCCTCGCTAGCTTCTCAGGTGAGGTGTGCGTTTTCCTCCTGTAGCCTCATCTCACTGTCCCTAGCCTCTGTGACTTCCTGCACAAGGCGCTCTCTCTCTGCCTGGCATTTCGTGACCTCTAGTGTGAGGCGTGCATTTTCTTCCCGCACCCTCATCCCACTATCTCTGGCCTCAGTCACCTCTCTTATGTCTTATGAGGTGTTCTACCTCCGCCTGGCATTTTTCAAACTCTGACTCCCGATTCTTGGCCTCTGTAACCTCCTCCCGCACCCTCATCTCACCCATCTTAACCCAGCCACTTGCCGCTAACTTCTGCAGGGCTACCCACAGACTGAAAGCAAGAACAGCAAGAGCTGATGCTTTCTCCAGATCCAGACCACTTATCATATCAAAAATTGCCTCCAGTCCTGCCGCGGTCATCAATTTGTAAGGGAGCATCCTTTACCTGGTTTATGGTAATTTACCTGGTCAGGCAGCCTTTTTGCCACTGCACTGTGACCAATTCCAATCAGCGGTTTCGAATCGCTAAACCCCTCCATCCAGTTCTGACTGGAGGAACTTATAATTAATGATATATTAAAACAGACAAATGGTCTGGATGCAAGAAAGTCAAATTTTATTAAAACTAAAGAAACTACACCACACGATCAAAGTAATCATGGTAAAATTGCTTGAATAGGGGAGGAATAACGGACACAATGAGGAAAACGACTAAAACCACAATTTCTAACGAAATTCCCACTTTACTCCCACCCTTATACCTATCCTAAATCGCCTTGTGGAAGTCCAGAAAAATATATGCTCACCACTGCAATGCCAGCTCCGTGCCCTATGAGATCTTCACTGCCCTGAAGTAAAGGAACACCCCTATGTTTTAAAAGGAAACTGCTGGTGTTTTACTTCTTCAGACAGACTCCCACGCTGTCGAGGGCACACGGAGGCAGGCCAGAGAGAGAGAGATGCTTCTGGGAAGCTATCTCTTATACCCCAATTTTGGGGCCGAAATGTTCCCGCCCAGATCCGGAGGTTTCTGGGCTAAAACAAAAGAGATCCAACTGCCCTATTGTCCAGTAATGGGTGATTCATCCAAACCCATTCAATTTTAAACTGTTCCTTTTCTCAGTTTAAGTGTCTCTTTTCAAATGTCTGTGCTGAGCCTTGAATGTAAAGCTGCAGTTTAAACAGCTTGGGAGGAGTGTAAACAGAAACCCATTGTCTTGTAGTCGGTTGAAACCGCAGTCTAAAGTGGATAATCCTTTGTGTACACAAAGTAGCAGTTTCTGTAAACAAACATCGATTTCTTCTGCAGGGAAGGAACTCCCGAACTGCCTTTGATTTGCAGTTTAGTCAGCCATCTTTGATCCTCCCCTTTTCACAGACACACACGAGCTGCTTCCAAGTCCTTTGTCCTTGACCATGCGGTAGGACGGCCATTTTTATTCCTGGGCAATTTAAACCATTCAAAACACAAGAGTACATCCTTTAATAAAATGTACAATCTTAAAGTGTGCGATTTTCACAATGTTCTTGGATTCCTGTGTCCAAGTGCTGCCTAGCATATGAGCTTTTAACGCAGCCCTTTTGCGGTTCGGGGTATATTTTAAAACATTGTCCAACCCAGAGACAATTTAAAATCACACAAAGTCTTCGTCCACGATGTGGATTAATATATCCCGATCTTCGGGGGCTGAGGGGATTTTGCGAACACCTACACAGTGAGGGGTGAGGCACAGACTGTGCGGGGTGTATAGTCTGGGGGACAGGGGGGTGGGGCACAGACTGTGCGGGTTGGATAATCTGGGGGAGTGAGAGGTGACCCACAGAGAGAGCAGGGTGGATAGTCTGGGGGAGTGAGGGGTGAGGCACAGACTTTATGGGGTGGATCGTCTGGGGGAGTGAGGGGTGAGGCACAGACTGTGTGGGATGGATAGTCTTTGACAGTGAGGGGTGAGGCACAGACTGCGTGGGGTGGATAGTCTGGGGGAGTGATGGTTGAGGCAAAGACTGTGCGGGGTGGATAGTCTGGGGGAGTGAGGGGTGGGGCACAGACTCTGTGGGGTGGAAGGTCTGGGGGAGTGAGTGTTGAGGCAAAGACTGTGCAGGGTGGATAGTCTGGGGGAGTGAGGGGTGAGGCACAGATGGTGTGGACTGGATAGTCTGGGACAGTGAGGTGTGAGGCACAGACTGTGCAGGGGTTGATAGTCTGGGGCAGTGAGGCGAGAGACACAGACTGTGCGGGTTGAATACTCTGGGGGCGTGAGGGGTGAGGCACAGACTGTGCGGGTTGGATAGTCTGGGACAGTGAGGGGTGAGGCATAGACTGGGCGGGTTGGATGGTCTGGGACAGTGAGGGGTGAGGCACAGACTGTGCGGAATGGATAGTCTTGGACAGTGAGGTGTGAGGCACAGGCTGTGTGGGATGGATAGTCTGGGGGACTGAGGTTTGAGGCACAGACTTTGCAGGTTGGATAGCCTGGGGGAGTGAGGGGTGAGGCACAGACTGTGCAGACTGGATAGTCTGGGACAGTGAGGGGTGAGGCACAGACTGTGCAAGGTGGATAGTCTGGGATGGTGAGGGATGAGGCACAGACTGTGCGGGGTGGAAAGTCTGGAACGGTGAGGGGTGAGGCACAGACTGTGTGAGGTGGATAGTCTGGGACGGTGAGGGGTGAGGCACAGACTGTGCGGGGTGCATAGTCTGGGGCAGTGAGGTCTGAGGCACAGACTGTGTGGGTTGGATAGTCTGGGGGAGTGATGGGTGAGGCACAGACTGTGCGGGGTGTGTCTTCTGGGGGAGTGAGGTGTGAGGCACAGAATGAGCGGGGTGCATAGTCTGGGGGAGTTAGGGGTGAGGCACAGACTGTGCGGGGTGTGTAGTCTGGGGGAGTGAGGTATGAGGCACAGACAGTGCGGGGTGGATAGTCTGGGACAGTGAGGGGTTAGGCACAGACTGTGCGGATTTGATAGTCTGGGGGAGTGAGGGGTGAGGCACAGACTGTGTGGGGTGGATAATCTGGGGGAGTGAGGGGTGAGGCACAGACTCTGAGGGGTGGATAGTCTGGGACAGTGAGGGGTGATGCCCAGAATGTGCGGGTTGGATAGTCTGGGGGAGTGAGTGGTGAGGCACAGACAGTATGGGGTGGATAATCTGGGGGAGTGAGGGGTGAGGAACAGACTGTACGGGGTGGATAATCTGGGGGAGTGAGGGGTGAGGCACAGACTGTGCGGGGTGCATAGTCTGAGGCAGTGAGGTCTGAGGCACAGACTGTGCTGGTTGGATAGTCTGGGGGAGTGAGGGATGAGGCACAGACTGTGCGGGGTGTATCGTCTGGGGGAGTGAGGGTTGAGGCACAGACTGTGCGGGGTGCATAGTCTGAGGCAGTGAGGTCTGAGGCATACACTGTGCGGGGTGCATAGTCTGAGGCAGTGAGGTCTGAGGCACAGACTGTGCGGGGTGTATCGTCTGGGTGAGTGAGGTGTGAGGCACAGGCTGTGCGGGGTGTGTAGTCTGGGGGAGTTAGGTGTGAGGCACAGACTCTGAGGAGTGGATAGTCTGGGACAGTGAGGGATGATGCCCACACTGTGCGGGTTGGATAGTCTGGGGGAGTGAGGGGTGAGGCACAGACGGGGAGCGGGTAAGAAATTGGACATGAGTCTAGGTTCGGAATGGTCATGGCCCTGTGGGTAGTGGAGTGGGCCCAGGGGCCGTGTAGCCTGGTTCTGCTCCTACTGTGTTCTAATTCTGTGTTAGATTTCAGGAGATGGTTTTATTCCTGTTCCTGGCTGGGGTGGAGATCGCCTTTACAGAAGGTAAGTACTGTAGAAAATATAGGGACAGCGTGATCTCCTGGAAGAATTTCGATCGCCTAGATGGGTCGGAGAGGAATTTCCCAGATTTTTTTCTCCCAAATTGGCCATTGGGTCTTTATCTGGTTTTTCGCCTCTCCCGGGAGATCACATGGGTTCGGGTGGATGCACAGTGATAGAAGATTTGAGGTTAGGATCAGATCAGCCATGATCTTATTGAATGGTGGAGCAGGCTCGAGGGGCCGATTGGCCTACTCCTGCTTCTATTTCTTATGTTCTTATGTTCTTAGACTGTACGGGGTGGATAATCTGGGGGAGTGAGGGGTGAGGAACAGACTGTATGTGGTGGATAATCTGGGACAGTGAGGGGTGAGGCACAGACTGTGTGGGGTGGATAATCTGGGGGAGTGAGGGGTGATGCCCAGACTGTGCGTGTTGGATAGTTTGGGGGAGTGAGGGGTGAGGCACAGACTGTGCGGGATGGATAGTCTGGGATAGTGAGGTGTGAGGCATAGACTGTGCAGGGGTCCATAGCCTGGGATTGTGAGGGGTGAGGCACAGACTGTGCGGGGTGGATAGTCTGGGGGATTGAGGTGTGAGGCACAGACTCTGTGGGGTGTGTAGTCTGGGGGAGTGAGGTGTGAGGCATAGGCTGTGCAGGGTGGAAAGTCTGGGGGAGTGAGGGGTGAGGCACAGACTGTGCGGGGTGGATAGTCTGGGGGAGTGAGGTGTGAGGCACAGACAGTGAGGGGTGGAGACTCTGGGGCAGTGAGGGGTGAGGCACAGACTGTGCGGGATGGATAGTCTGGGACAGTGAGGGGTGACACACAGACTGTGCGGATGGATAGTCTGGGACAGTGAGGGGTGAGGCACAGACTGTACGGGGTGGATAATCTGGGGGAGTGAGGAGTTGAGGCACAGACTGTGTGGAGTGGATTGTCTGAGGGAGTGATGCGTAAGACACAGACTGTGCGGGTTGTATAGTCTGGGACAGTGAGGGTTGAGGCACAGACTGTGAGGGGTGGATAGTCTGGGACAGTGAGGGGTCAGACACGGACTGTTCTGGGTGGATAGTCTGGGGGAGTGAGGGGTGAGGCACAGTCTGCTCGGACTGGAATGTCTGGAACAGTGAGGGTTGAGGCACAGACTGTGCGGGGTGTGTGGTGTATGTAACCTGTTCCACCTTAAGGGAACTTAAGCCTGTTCCACCTTAAGAGATGTACTACTTTCTCTGGCTGCTGTATACGTAATACCGGTGGTGACCACCGGTATATAAGTACTGTGTAGTGATATTGTATTTACTATAGTCCTGACCTCCAACTAGTAAAGACCTGTTGAACTTTATTCTTGTAGTCTGTGTCAGTAATTAATCTTAATACAACTGGAACACACAGACTTAACAGTGGCGACGAGTCCGATTCTTACCCTGCGGCAGTTTATATCCACGGCGGCTTCATCCACAGAACGGGCGTCGAAGAGAGGCATCCACCCTCATCACCCTGCTGGAAGACACGTCGCGCGGCAGGCATCGAGAACCCGGAGTGCAGAAGACATCCTGAACTCGAAGCCTCCATCAGCGGCAGTCAGCTATCTTCTTTCTACCTCGGTGGTGGGTAAGCCGGTCAGCGACGCGAGCAGAAAGTCGGCCGCGTTGGCTGTACAGATGGGGGGAGGAAGACGGAGGAATAAGGGCGGTGAGATCGATCACGACCGGAGATAAGGGCCGGGCCGCATTCGGGCCGAAAGGCGCAGCGCGGGGACATCGATCGCGGCTGGTGATAAGGGCCGGGCCGCTTTCGGGCCAAAAAGGCGCAGCGTCTGGGGCGACTGAAGGCGCGAGAGCCGCGGTGAAGGCGAACGCAGCCGGTGCTAATAACCGGGCTGCAAGAAGGGCTGCGAGGCGCGACATCGGGGAAGCGCGAATGCCCGAGGGAGCCGCGGTGAAGCGGAGACAGCGTCGGGGGAGTTACTAACCACTGGGAAAGGGGAGCAGCAGCGGCACGCCAAACGCCATTGCAGCCAGTGGGTGAGGACCGCCAAGCGCGGGAAAACCGCCATTTTGTAGGCGGAGGACGAAGACAAGAGCGGGAAGCCGCCATCTTGGGAAAAAATAAATTGCAACGATGCCTAAACATGGGAACATTGATACCTTTGATGGCGACATCGAAGATTGGGCCATGTATGTAGAACGCATACAAAATTATTGTAAAGCAAATAAAATCCCAGATGCAGAGAAAGCACTAACGTTATTGAACTTAATGGGTGCGAAGACATACGGGCAATTGAAATACCTTTTATCACCAGATGAACCGGCGGATAAGACGTTCGAGGAGATTGTTACTGTCCTGAAAAATCATCTAAACCCCACGCCACTGATGCTAGCGGAACGATTGAAATTTTACAGCAGAAGGTAGCTGAAGGATGAAAGCAATGCTGAATATTTAATGGAATTGCGTAAGCTGGCGAGGTACTGTCAGTTTGGAACGGGACTGACAGACGCGCTAAGGGATAAATTTGTGTGTGGATTATTAAAAGAAGATACACAAAAGCGACTGCTCGAGGAGAATGAGCTGACGCTTGAGAAAGTGGTCACTATGGCAGCAGCACACGAAACCGCAGTGAGAGGCACGGCAGTAATGCAGCTACGGTCACCGGAACTCAGTACAAATAAATTGGGTTTGAGTACTGTAAAATGTTATCGTTGTGGAAAGACAACACACGATCAGAACCAGTGTTGGTTTAAAAACCAAGAATGCAGAACGTGTGGCAGGCTTGGCCACATAGCTAAAGTATGCCGGTCAGGAAAGAAGACCAGCAACAAAAAGTCACCGCAAGGAAAATACATAAAGGTGCACAAGGTGACAAAGACCAGTTCGAACGAACAGAAGTCAGATTCAGACGCTAGCAGTAATGAACTGGGTAGCTTAAGAGTACACAACGTTGGTAAGGATGCAGATCTCCAGACAATTTGGGTCACTCTTCAGATAGCAGGAGTCCAAGTAAAGATGGAATTGGACACTGGATCGGCATTGACGGTCATGAATAAGAAAGATTACAAAAGGTTATTCCAACATATTCCCCTACGGGATACGGAGATTATATTGAAAACATACACGGGGCAAAGAGTGTACCCCATCGGAAAGATAGAGGTAAAAGTGGTCCACAAGGGCGAAGAAAGCCAAGTAATGGACTTATATGTGCTACCTGAAGGAGGTCCACCACTACTGGGGCGGGAGTGGATTAGGAAAATGAATATGGACTGGCACTCCTTAAAAGCACTAACGGTAGATTCCGGGGAAACAGATGTCAAACCTAAACGATTGTCCAAAATATTGGATGATGCTAAAGAGGTGTTCCAGCAAGGACTGGGAACACTGAAAGGAATTACGGCAAACATCAAGATTGATGAACATGCACAACCAAAATTTTACAAAGCCAGACTGTAGAAGCGGAACTGGAAGCGCTAGAACGTTCAGGTGTACTGTCTAAGGTAGATTGGAGTGAGTGGGCTACGCCCATTGTTCCCGTTATGAAACGTCCTTCGAGCAACAAGCCAGGAGAACCAGGGAAGGTTCGCATCTGTGGAGATTTCAAGATCGCCGTTAATCCGGTGCTTCACACGGTGCAGTATCCGCTTCCGCGGATTGAGGATATTTTTGCTTCGTTGTCTGGCGGGAAACACTTCACCAAGATAGACCTGGCGCAGGCGTACTTGCAGATGGAGGTTGAAGAAGAGTCACGCCAGTACCTCACGATCAACACGCATAGAGGTTTGTACCGGTATAATAGGCTGGTTTTTGGAGTGGCATCGGCTCCGGCAATTTGGCAGAGGGCCATGGAGCAGGTATTACAGGGAATTCCAGGCACACAATGTTACCTGGACGATATTCTGATTACAGGTGATGGTGATGAAGAACACCTCGCAAACTTGGAACTGGTGCTCAACAGACTGAAATAGTATGGACTTAGAGTTAATTGGCAGAAATGTGAGTTCTTTCAGAAGTGGATCTCGTACTGTGGTCATGTCATTGACCGGGAGGGGCTTCATAAGTCTCCTGACAAGATAGAGGCAGTTGTAAAGGCTCCCGCTCCGGATAATGTCTCTCAGTTGAGGTCGTTTCTAGGATTGATTAACTATTACCATAAGTTTCTACCGAATCTATCCACGGTACTGCACCCGCTGAACGCTCTTTTACAGAAGGGGGTACCATGGGAATGGAGCGAAAACTGTAAGAAGGCATTTCGCAAAAGCAAAGAATTGATCACCTCAGAGGAAGTGTTGGCTCACTTCAACCCGACACTGCCTATTCGGTTGGCTTGTGCTGCTTCTCCATATGGTATTGGGGCAGTACTCTCACACAAGTTGCCAAATGGCACGGAAAGGCCAGTCGCGTTTGCATCCAGATCATTGACCTCCGCTGAGCGCAACTATGCGCAGATCGATAGGGAGGCTCTCAGCCTTGTATGGGGAGTGAAGAAGTTTAATCATTACCTGCAGGGCCAAAAATTCACACTTCTGACAGACCATCAGCCGTTGGTATCCATTTTTAACCCTAAGAAGGGTGTTTCGGTGATGACAGCACAGCGACTCCAGAGATGGTCCCTTTTCCTAGGGGCACATCAATATCAAATAGAATTCAAAGGTACGAAGCAGCATGGCAATGCTGATGGGCTGTCGCGCCTGCCACTACCTGAAGCGGAAGAGATGACGAAAGTTGACCCTGTTGAGTTATTTCATTCGACCATCATCAAGTGTTTACCAGTCACCAATGTAAGTATTGAAAGAGAAACCAGGAACGACCCGACACTGTCCCGAGTTTACGAGGTGACAGTGAAGGGATGGCCAACACATGGTGATCCTCTGTTGCCGGCATTCTCGGCAAGGCGAGACCAGCTGTCCGTCTGCCATGGTACTTTGATGTACGGGACAAGAGTGATTATTCCTCCCAAGTTACGGGAAAGAGTTCTAAAGGAACTGCATGAAGGTCATCTGGGGGGAGTTAAGATGAAAAGTCTTGCTAGGGCTTATGTATGGTGGCCGGGCATTGACCAACAGATAGAGGAGTTGACAAAAAGCTGCGCTGGGTGCCAAAAAGTGCAAAATGCACCTCCGATCGCACCGCTACACCCATGGGAATGGCCTTCAGCCCCATGGCAACGCGTACATATTGACTTTGCTGGTCCATTCATGGACTCCATGTTCCTAATTGCGGTGGATGCACATTCCAAATGGCCAGAAGTGATCAAGATGAATACCACTAATTCAGAAAAGACAATTGCGGTGTTAAGAACAATATTCGCAAGGAACGGATTGCCAGAACAGATATGTTCGGACAACGGACCACAGTTCATGTCGGAAGAATTCCAAAAATTCTTAAAGAAGAATGGGGTGAAACATTATACCTCTGCCCCATATCATCCGGCGACAAACGTGTTGGCCGAGAGATTTGTCCAAACATTCAAAAAGGCAATAAAGGCCATGAACGATGATCAGATTCCGTTACAACACAAGGTGGACAATTTCCTAATGGCATATCGAAACGCCGCTCATGCAGTGACTAACCAAAGTCCTGCCATGATGTTTTATAATAGGAGGTTGCGGTCCAGGTTGGACTTGTTAAAACCAAATGTGCGGAGGGAAGTGGAAAACAAACAGTTCCGGCATATTAATAACAAGTCCACTCGAAGTTTCGACGTAGGACAACCAGTGTTGGCAAGGGGCTATGGAAACGAAAAATGGCAGTCCGGAACAATCTGGCCAGACAAGGACCTCTGATGTACACAGTAGATATTGGTAACAATGTGATAAGGCGTCATGCGGATCAACTGGTAGAATCGAGAGCAAGGGTCGAACCCATGGTTGCGACAGAGACAACTGTGGAAGACGTTAATGAACCTGAAGCATCTACCTCAGCAGGGAATGTACCTGATGATGACGTCCAATACATAGGAAACCAACAAGAAGAGTCACCTCAGCAACAAGAATCAGAGACCACTGAAAGGCATTATCCAAACCGAATCAGAAGGCCTCCTGAGAGACTGAACCTTTGAACTGTTTATACCTGAAGTTATATATGTATATATGTTATTATGTTATGTTAAATGGGGATATGACTGTTAAGCTAAAAAGGGAGGATTGTGGTGTATGTAACCTGTTCCACCTTAAGAGAACTTAAGCCTGTTCCACCTTAAGAGATGTACTACTTTCTCTGGCTGCTGTATACGTAATACCGGTGGTGACCACCGGTATATAAGTACTGTGTAGTGATATTGTATTTAGTATAGTCCTGACCTCCAACCAGTAAAGACCTGTTGAGCTTTAATCTTGTAGTCTGTGTCAGTAATTAATCTTAATACAACTGGAACACACAGACTTAACAGGGTGGATACTCTGGGGGAGTGAGGGGTTAGGAACAGACTGTGTGGGTTGGATAGTCTGGGACAGTGAGGGGTGAGGCACAGACTGTGCGGGGTGGATAGTCTGGGGGAGTGAAATGTGGGGCTCAGACTGTGCGGTTGGATAGTCTGGGACAGTGAGGGTTGCGGCTCAGACTGTGCGGGGTGGATAGTCTGGGGGAGTGAAATGTGGGGCTCAGACTGTGCGGTTGGATAGCCTGGGACAGTGAGGGGTGAGGCACAGACTGTGTGGGGTGGATAGCCTGGGGGAGTGAAGGGTGAGGCACAGACTGTGCGGGGTGGATAGCCTGGGGGAGTGAAGGGTGAGGCACAGACTGTGAGGGTTGGATAGTTTGGGGGAGTGAGGGGTGAGGCACAGACTGTGGGGGTGGATAGTCTGCGGGAGTGAGGGGTGAGGCACAGACGGTGCATTGTGGATAGTCTGGGGGAGGGAAGGGTGAGGCACACACTGTGCGGAGTAGAATGTCTGGGACAGTGAGGTGTGAGGGAAAGACTGTGCGGGCTTGTTAGTCTGGGGCAGTGAGGGGTGAGGCATAGACCGTGCGGGGTGGATATTCTGGGGGAGTGTGTGGTGAGGCACAGACTGTGCGGGGTGGATATTCTGGGGGAGTGTGTGGTGAGGCACAGACTGTGCGGGATGGATATTCTGGGGGAGTGTGCTGTGAGGCACAGACCGTGCGGGGTGGATAGTCTGGGGAATGAGGGGTGAGGCACAGACTGTGCTGGGTGGATATTCTGGGGGAGTGTGTGGTGAGGCACAGACTGTGCGGGGTGGATATTCTGGGGGAGTGAGCTGTGAGGCACAGACCGTGCGGGGTGGATATTCTGGGGGAGTATGTGGTGAGGCACAGACTGTACGGGGTGGATAGTCTGGGGGAGTGAGGGGTGAGGCACAGACTGTGGGGGTGGATAGTCTGGGGGAGTGAGGGGTGAGGCACAGACTGTGGGGGTGGATAGTCTGCGGGGGTGAGGCACAGACGGTGCACGGTGGATAGTCTGCGGGAGGGAAGGGTGAGGCACACACTGTGCGGAGTAGATTGTCTGGGACAGTGAGGTGTGAGGGAAAGACTGTGCGGGCTTGTTAGTCTGGGGCAGTGAGGGGTGAGGCACAGACCGTGCGGGGTGGATAGTCTGGGGGAGTGAGGGGTGAGGCACAGACTGTGCTGGGCGGATAGTCTTGGACAGTGAGGGGAGAGGCACAGACTGTGCAGTGTGGATTGTCTGGGACAGTGAGAGGAGAGGCACAGACTGTGCGGGGTGGATAGTCTGGGGGAGTGAGGGGTGAGGCACCGACTGTGCGGGTTGGATAGTCTGGGGGAGTGAGGAGTGAGGCACAGACTGTGAGGGATGGATAATCTGGGGGAGTGAGGGGTGAGGCACAGACTGTGGGGGTGGATAGTCTGCGGGGGTGAGGGGTGAGGCACAGACGGTGCATGGTGGATAGTCTGGGGGAGGGAAGGGTGAGGCACACACTGTGCGGAGTAGATTGTCTGGGACAGTGAGGTGTGAGGGAAAGACTGTGCGCGCTTGTTAGTCTGGGACAGTGAGGGGTGAGGCACAGACCGTGCGGGGTGGATATTCTGGGGGAGTGTGTGGTGAGGCACAGACTGTGCGGGATGGATATTCTGGGGGAGTGAGCTGTGAGGCACAGACCGTGCGGGGTGGATAGTCTGGGGGAGTGAGGGGTGAGGCACAGACTGTGCGAGGTGGATAGTCTTGGACAGTGAGGGGAGAGGCACAGACTGTGCGGTGTGGATAGTCTGGGACAGTGAGGGGTGAGGCACAGAATGTGCGGGGTGGATAGTCTGGGGGAGTGAGGGGTGAGGCACAGACGGTGTGGGGTGGATAGTCTGGGGGAGTGAGGGGTGAGGCACAGACTGTCTGGGGTGGATAGTCTGGGACAGTGAGGGGTGAGGCACAGACTGTGTGGGGTGGATATTCTGGGGGAGTGCCGTGTCTGTCACAGACTCTGCGGGGTGGATATTCAGGGAGAGTGAGGGGTGAGGCACAGTCTGCGCAGGTTGGACAGTCTGGGGGAGTGAGGGGCGAGGCACAGACTGGGCGGAATTGATTGTCTGGGACAGTGAGGGGAGAGGCACAGACTGTGCGGTGTGGATAGTCTGGGACAGTGAGGGGTGAGGCACAGACTGTGCGGGGTGGATAGTCTGGGATAGTGAGGGTTGAGGCACAGACTGTGCGGGGTGGATAGTCTGGGGGAGTGAGGGGTGAGGCTAAGACTGCACAGGTTGGACAGTCTGGGGGAGTGAGGGGCGAGGCACAGACTGGGCGGAATTGATTGTCTGGGACAGTGAGGGGGAGGCACAGACTGTGCGGAATGGATAGTCTGGGGGAGTGAGGGATGAGTCAAAGACTGTGTGGGTTGGTTAGTCTAGGGGAGTGTGGGGTGAGGCACAGACTGTCTGGGGTGGATAGTCTGAGGGAGTGAGGGGTGAGGCTCAGACTGCATCGGGTGGATAGTCTGAGGGAGTGAGGGGTGAGGCTCAGACTGTATCGGGTGGATAGTCTGAGGGAGTGAGGGGTGAGGCACAGACTGTATCGGGTGGATAGTCTGGGGGAGTGAGGGGTGAGGCACAGACTGTCTGGGGTGGATAGTCTGGGACAGTGAGGGGTGAGGCACAGACTGTGTGGGGTGGTTAGCCTGGGACGGTGAGGGGTTAGGCACAGACTGTGCGGGGTGGCTAGCCTGGGACAGTGTGGGGTGAGGCCCAGACTGGGCAGAGTAGATTGTCTGTGACAGTGAGGGGTGAAGCACAGACTGTGCAGAATGGATAGTCTGGGGGAGTGAGGGGTGAGGCACAGACTGTGAGGGGTGGATATTCTGGGACAGTGAGGGGTGAGGCACAGACGGTGGAGTGGATATTCTGGGGGAGTGTGGTGTGAGGCAAAGACTGTGCGGGTTGTATTGTCTGGGAGAGTGAGGGGTGAGGCACAGACTCTGCGGGGTGGATTGTTTGGGAGACTGAGGGTTGAGGCACAGACTGTGTGGGGTGGATAGTCTGGGGGAGCGAGGGGTGAGGCACAGACCGTGCGGGGTGGATAGTCTGGGGGGATGAGGGGTGAGGCACAGACCGTGCGGGGTGGAATGTCTGGCGGAGTGAGAGGTGAGGCACAGACCGTGCAGGGTGGATAGTCTGGGACAGAGTGGCGTGAGACACAGACTGTGCGGGATGGATAGAATGGGGGAGTGAGGGGTGAGACACAGACTGTGCGGGTTGGATATTCTGGGGGAACGAGGGGTGAGGCACCGACTGTGCGGGCTGGATCGTCTGGGGGAGTGAGGGGTGAGGCTCAGACTGTATCGGGTGGATAGTCTGGGGGAGTGAGGGGTGAGGCAGAGACTGTGGGGGTGGATAGTCTGGGGGAGTGAGGGGTGAGGCACAGACTGTATTGGGTGGATAGTCTGGGGGAGTGAGGGGTGAGGCACACACTGTGCGGGGTGGATAGTCTGGGGGAGTGAGGGGTGAGGCACAGATTGTGTGGGTTGGATAGTCTGGGGGAGTGAGGGGTGAGGCACGGACTGTATCGGATGGATAGTCTGGGGGAGTGCGGGGTGAGGCACAGACTGTGAGGGTTGGATAGTCTGGGGGAGTGAGGGGTGAGGCACAGACTGTGCAGGGTGGATAGTCTGGGGAAGTGAGGGGTGAGGCACAGACTGTGTGGGTTGGATAGTCTGGGACTGTGAGGGGCGAGGCAAAGACTGTGGGGGTGCATAGCCTGCGGGAGTGAGGGGTGAGGCACGGACGGTGCATGGTGGATAGTCTGGGGGAGGGAAGGGTGAGACACACACTGTGCGGAGTAGATTGTCTGGGACAGTGAGGTGTGAGGGAAAGACTGTGTGGGGTGGAAAGTCTGGGGGAGTGAGTGGTGAGACACAGACTGTGCAGGGGTGGATAGTCTGGGGGAGTGAGGGGTGAGTCACAGACTGTGCGGGGTATTTACTCTGGGGTAGTGAGGGGAGAGGCACAGTCTGTTCGGGGTGGGTAGTCTGGGGGAGTGAGGGGTGAGGCACAGACTGTGTGGAGTAGATTGTCTGGGACAGTGAGGTGTGAGGCAAAGATGGTGTAGGCTGGTTAGTCTGGGGGAGTGAGTGGTGAGACACAGACTGTGCAGGGGTGGATAGTCTGGAGGAGTGAGGCGTGAGGCACAGACTGTGCGGGGTGGATTGCCTGGGACGGTGAGGGGTGAGGCACAGACTGTGTGGGGTGGATAGTCTAGGGGAGTGAAGGATGAGGCACAGACTATGTGGGGTGGATAGCCTGGGGGAGTGAGGGGTGAGGCACAGACTGTGTGGGGTGGATAGTCTGGGGGAGTGAGGGGTGAGGCACACACTGTGCAGAGTAGATTGTCTGGGAAAGTGAGGTGTGAGGGTAAGACTGTGCGGGCTTGTTAGTCTGGGGCAGTGAGGGGTGAGGCACAGACCGTGCGGGATGGACATTCTGGAGGAGTGTGTGGTGAGGCACAGACTGTGCGGGGTGGATATTCTGGGGGAGTGAGCTGTGAGGCACAGACCGTGCGGGGTGGATAGTCTGGGGGAGTGAGGCGTGAGGCACAGACTGTGCTGGGCGGATAGTCTTCGACAGTGAGGGGGGAGGCACAGACAGTGCGGTGTGGTTAGTCTGGGACAGTGAGGGGTGAGGCACAGACTGTGCGGGGTGGATAGTCTGGGGGAGTGAGGGGTGAGACACAGAATGTGCGGGGTGGATAGTCTGGGGGAGTGAGGGGTGAGGCACAGACGGTGCGGGGTGGATAGTCTGGGGGAGTGAGGGGTGAGGCACAGACTGTGTGGGGTGGAAAATCTGGGGGATGAGGGGTGAAGCACAGACTGCGTGGGCTGGATTGTCTGGGGTCGTGAGGGGCGAGGCACAGACTGTGCGGGGTGGAGCGTCTGGGGGAGTGAGGGGTGAGGCACAGACCGTGCGGGGTGGATAGTCTGGGGAATGAGGGGTGAGGCACAGACTGCGTGGGGTGGATAGTCTGGGGTCGTGAGGGGCGAGGCACAGACTGTGCGGGGTGGAGCGTCTGGGGGAGTGAGGGGTGAGGCACAGACCGTGCGTGGTGGATAGTCTGGGGGGGTGAGGGGTGAGGCACAGACCGTGCGGGGTGGAAAGTCTGGCGGAATGAGAGCTGAGGCACAGACCGTGCAGGGTGGATAGTCTGGGACAGAGTGGCGTGAGACACAGACTGTGCGGGATGGATAGTCTGGGGGAGTGAGGGGTGAGACACAGACTGTGCGGGGTGGATATTCTGGGCGAACGAGGGGTGAGGCACCGACTGTGCGGGGTGGATCGTCTGGGGGAGTGAGGGGTGAGGCTCAGACTGTATCGGGTGGATATTCTGGGGGAGTGCAGGGTGAGGCACACACTGTGCGGGGTGGATAGTCTGGGGAAGTGAGGGGAGATGCACAGATTGTGTGGGTTGGATAATCTGGGACTGTGAGGGGCGAGGCAAAGACTGTGGGGGTGGATAGTCTGCGGGAGTGAGGGGTGAGGCACAGACGGTGCACGGTGGATAGTCTGGGGGAGGGAAGGGTGAGGCACACACTGTGCAGAGTAGATTGTCTGGGACAGTGAGGGGTGAGGCAAAGACTGTGTGGGCTAGTTAGTCTGGGGGAGTGAGTGGTGAGACACAGACTGTGCAGGGGTGGATAGTCTGGGGGAGTGAGGGGTGAGTCACAGACTGTGCGGGGTGTTTACTCTGGGGTTGTGAGGGGAGAGGCACAGTCTGTTCGTGGTGGATAGTCTGGGGGAGTGAGGGGTGAGGCACAGACATTGCGGGATGTATAATCTGGGACAGTGAGGGTTGAGGCACAGACTGTGCGGGGTGTTTAATCTGGGACAGTGAGGGGTGAGGCACAGACTGTGTGGGTTGTTTAATCTGGGACAGTGAGGGGTGAGGCACAGACTGTGCGGGATGGATAATCTGGGGGAGTGAGGGGTGAGGCACAGAATGTGGGGGTGGATAGTCTGCGGGAGTGAGGGGTGAGGCACAGACGGTGCATTGTGGATAGTCTGGGGGAGGGAAGGGTGAGGCACACTGTGATGAAATATTCCATTCATCACTGCCTGTGACTGTGGTCGGTTTCAGTTTCATTTCCCTTCCCCCAGTTCCGTTTCCTCACCATTGTATTGTATATTGGAATGTGTTGTGTGTAGGGCTCCGCCCATACCTGGCCCCTATGTAAGCAAGCTCAGTCTGGCCTCATATCCAGTACTGCAGCCCTCCGGATGAAAGATACCTCTCTCCACTACGTGTTACCTTCTAAGTTAATAAAAGCCTTGTTTTCTTTCGCTAACATCGAGTCTCGGAATTATTGAGGCACATCAATTTTATTAAATTATTTTTCAACACAATGGATCAACTCCTGAAACCCGAACGTTTGGATTTGGATCAGCATGCTCCGGATGCATCAGCACGCTTCGGACACTGGTTTATGTGTATGGAATTCTTCCTGGACAATTCCGCAGCCGTCAAAGACGCTACGGACGCTGCGAGTATGAAACTCGGAATTCTGCGGAATTGGGTGAGCCCCCGGGTTTACCCCCTCATCCAAGACGCCGACACGTACCTGGCCGCCTGCGACATCTTAAAGGCGCATTACCAGCAGCCTACGAATGAGGTGTATGCTAGGCATCTGCTCGCTACTTGCGCACAGCGACCTGGGGAATCGGTGGAGGAGTTCCTAGGCACCCTGAAAATGCTTGGCAAAGACTGCAAGTGCCGAGATGTAAAAGCCGCAGTGTACACTGACGAGCTTGTTCGCGATGCCTTTATCACAGGCCTCAGCTCCACTTACATCCGGCAAAGACTGCTGGAAAAAACGGGATTGGACCTGAAACAGGCTGCGGACACCGCGCGATCCCTGGATGTGGCCCAGAGAAACTCGGACGCCTACTCTTCAGCCCGCGCCGTCCACGCCGCCACGTGTGCACCAAGGGCGCCACCATCTTGGAAGGCATCTTCCCCGCCCGGCAGCCCGACATCGTCGGAGCCCCGCTCTCCCCCCAGAAGCCCTACGACAGCCGCGACGCGTCGGGGGCCCAACTGCTACTTCTGCGGGCAGCCAAAGCACACCAGAAACCTGTGCCCGGCGAAAGGCACCACCTGCTTTAAGTGCGGTAAGAAGGGGCACTTCGGGAAGGTGTGCAGAGGGAACCCCGCCGGAAAACCAACCGCCGGAAAACCCGCCACCGCCGCGTGCGTGCCGTGGGAGCGGCCATCTTGGACGCCATCTTGCCCGACCTCGTGGGGTCCGCCATCTTATGAGCAGACAGCGTGGACGCCATCTTGTCTCGATCAGGGCCCTACAGTGGCATCGGTCACAGTGGACCAGACCAGGCCGCACCCGCTATCCAAATCAATGGTGGACATCGAGGTAAACGGGTGCAGGGTTAAATGTTTAATTGACAGTGGAAGCACGGAGTGTTTTATCCACCCTGAACTGGCACAACAACTCTCCCTAAAGGTGGTCCCTACTCAGGGTGCCATCTCTATGGCTGATAAAACCCAGACATCGACCATTCTGGGTTACTGCACGGTACAATTGTCCGTTAACGGAACTGTATATGATAATTTTAAAGTATTAATCATGAAGAATCTATGTGCGAGCGTGATCTTGGGCCTGGATTTCCAGTGCAACCACCAAAGCATCACGCTCAAGTACGGTGGGTCCCAGCCGCCGCTCACAGTTGTGCGGTCTGGCTACCCTGAAGGTAAAGCTGCCTTCGCTATTCGCGAACCTTACCCCTAACTGCCGACCAATAGCGACCAAAAGCAGGAGGTACAGCTGGGAGGACAAGCGGTTTATCGCGACCGAGGTAGACAGGCTCCTGAAAGAGCGCATTATTGAACGCAGCAACAGCCCGTGGCGCACCCAAGTGGTAGTGGTAAGGGGTAGCGAGAAGAAACGGATGGTGATCGACTATAGCCAAACGATCAACAGGTACACCCAACTAGACGCCTACCCGCTACCCCGCATATCAGAAATGGTGAACCAAATCGCTCAATACCGGGTGTTCTCCACCATCGACCTTAAGTCAGCGTACCACCAGCTCTCTATCAGACCAGAGGACCGCCCGTATACCGCCTTCGAGGCGAACGGACGCCTCTACCAATTCCTCAGAGTCCCCTTTGGGGTGACGAATGGGGTCTCGGTCTTCCAGAGGGAGATGGACCGCATGGTCGATGACCACCACTTGCAGGCAACCTTCCCCTACCTTGACAACGTCACCATCTGCGGTCACAACCAGCATGATCACGACTCGAACCTCGAGAGGTTCCTGGAAACCGAACAAAAACTCAACCTCACCTACAACGAGGACAAGTGCGTTTTCAACACCACGCGCCTCTGCATACTAGGCAGCGTGGTGGAGAATGGGGAAATCGGACCAGACCCCGACCGATTGCGCCCCCTACGGGAGCTGCCCCTGCCCAACACTCCCAAAGCCCTGAAAAGGTGCCTGGGGTTATTTTCTTATTATTCCCAATGGGTCCCCAACTACTCCGACAAAGCCCGCCCCCTCTTGAAAGCATCCTCTTTTCCGCTCTCTGCTGAGGCCCACGCCGCCTTCAAAAGCATTAAGCAGGATATTGAGCGGGCCACACTACAGGCAGTGGACGAGAACACTCCATTTCAAGTGGAAAGTGATGCGTCTGACTTCGCCTTGGCGGCCACACTCAACCAGGCGGGGCGGCCCGTAGCTTTCTTCTCGAGGATCCTCCAAGGGCCCGAGATCAGACACTCCTCCGTGGAAAAGGAGGCCCAAGCCATCGTGGAGGCAGTGCGCCACTGGCGCCACTACCTAGCCGGCAAACGCTTCACCCTACTTACCGACCAGCGGTCGGTAGCGTTTATGTTCAATAATAAACAGAGGGGGAAGATTAAAAATGATAAGATTCTTAGGTGGCTGATCGAGCTCTCCACCTTCGAGTATGACATCATTTACCGGCCAGGGGCCCTTAACGAATCCCCTGACGCCCTCTCACGAGGGATGTGTGCCAGCGCCACCGGGGATCGGCTACAGACCCTCCACAACGACCTCTGCCACCCAGGGGTCACGCGGCTGTTCCACTTCATAAAGTCCCGTAACTTACACTACTCGATTGAGGAAGTTCGGTCCCTGACCAGGAACTGCCGCACTTGCGCTGAGTGCAAGCCTCGGTTCTACCGCCCAGATAGAGCCCACTTAATCAAAGCTACACGGCCCTTTGAGTGGCTCAGCTTAGATTTCAAGGGCCCCCTCCCGTCCGTCAACCGCAATGTTTACTTCCTGAACATTGTGGACGAATACTCCCGGTTCCCATTTGCCTTCCCCTGCCCAGACATGACCAGTGCCACGGTCATTAAATGCCTCAACAGCCTGTTCTGCCTGTTCGGTATGCCGAGCTACATCCATACGGATAGGGGGGCGTCCTTCATGAGTGAAGAGCTACGCCAGTACATGCTGTCCAGGGGGATCGCCACGAGCCGTACCACCAGCTACAACCCCCGGGGTAACGGCCAAGTGGAGCGAGAGAACGGGACAGTATGGAAAGCAGTCACTCTAGCTCTAAGGACCAAGGGCCTCCCTATCTCCCACTGGCAGGAAGTCCTCTCGGATGTGCTCCATTCGATACGGTCGCTATTGTGTACTGCCACTAATGCCACGCCTCATGAACGAATGTTTGTCTTTCCCCGGAAATCCACCTCAGGCGTATCCATGCCGTCATGGCTCTCCACCCCAGGTCCGGTATTCGTGCGAAGGCATGTGAGGGGCCACAAGACGGACCCTCTCGTGGAGCCAGTGTACCTACTCCACGCCAACCCCCAATACGCATATGTCCGGCACGCCGACGGAAGGGAGGACACCGTGTCACAGAATCACAGAATCACAGAAACCTCACAGTGCAGATAGAGGCCATTTCGGCCCATCGAGCCTGCACCGACACATATCCCACCCGATCCCCGTAACCCCTACACCAACACATATCCCACCCTATCCCCGTAACCCCACGTATTTAATCCCCCTAACACTGAGGGTCAATTTATCAGAGCCAATCAACCTAACCCGCACATCTTTGGCTTGTGGGAGGAAACCGGAGCACCCGGAGAAAACCCACGCAAACACGGGGAGAATGTGCAAACTCCACACAGACAGTCACCCGAGGCCGGATTTGAACCCGGGTCCCTGGTGCTGTGAGGCAACAGTGCTAACCACTATGCCACCGTGCTGCCCATGTCCATAAAAGACGTCGCCCCAGCCGGTAACGACAACAACCACGGCGATAGCAGCGACAACGATCGCAGCAACTCTTACCCACCCACTACTCCTTCATCACCCCCGGAAGAACATCGACCAACGGCACCCCCACCAACTACCCCTTCAACAACCCTGACGGCACCCCCGGCAGAGACCCAGGAGGCTACCGGGGACACCCAGCCGACACCCGCGGCACCGCAACAGCCACGTCGGTCGCAGAGGGCTATCAAACCCCCGAACAGACTAAATCTATAGAAGGGGTGAATGTGATGAAATATTCCATTCATCACTGCCTGTGACTGTGGTCTGTTTCAGTTTCATTTCCCTTCCCCCAGTTCCGTTTCCTCACCATTGTATTGTATCTTGGAATGTGTTGTGTGTAGGGCTCCGCCCATACCTGGCCCCTATTTAAGCAAGCTCAGTCTGGCCTCATATCCAGTACTGCAGCCCTCCAGATGGAAGATACCTCTCTCCACTACGTGTTACCTTCTAAGTTAATAAAAGCCTTGTTTTCTTTCGCTAACATCGAGTCTCGGAATTATTGAGGCACATCACACACACTGTGCGGAGTAGATTGTCTGGGACAGTGAGGTGTGAGGGAAAGACTGTGCGGGCTTGTTAGTCTGGGGCAGTGAGGGGTGAGGCACAGACCGTGCGGGGTGGATATTCTGGGGGAGTGTGTGGTGAGGCACAGACTGTGCGGGATGGATATTCTGGGGGAGTGAGCTGTGAGGCACAGACCGTGCGGGGTGGATAGCCTGGGGGAGTGAGGGGTGAGGCACAGACTGTGCTGGGCGGATAGTCTTGGACAGTGAGGGGAGAGGCACAGACTGTGTGGTGTGGATAGTCTGGGACAGTGAGGGGTGAGGCACCGACTGTGCGGGGTGGATAGTCTGGGGGAGTGAGGGGTGAGGCACAGGCTGTGAGGGATGGATAATCTGGGGGAGTGAGGGGTGAGGCACAGACTGTGGGGGTGGATAGTCTGCGGGGGTGAGGGGTGAGGCACAGACGGTGCATGGTGGATAGTCTGGGGGAGGGAAGGGTGAGGCACACACTGTGCGGAGTAGATTGTCTGGGACAGTGAGGTGTGAGGGAAAGACTGTGCGGGCTTGTTAGTCTGGGGCAGTGAGGGGTGAGGCACAGACCGTGCGGGGTGGATATTCTGGGGGAGTGTGTGGTGAGGCACAGACTGTGCGGGATGGATATTCTGGGGGAGTGAGCTGTGAGGCACAGACCGTGCGGGGTGGATAGTCTGGGGGAGTGAGGGGTGAGGCACAGACTGTGCTGGGTGGATAGTCTTGGACAGTGAAGGGAGAGGCACAGACTGTGCGGTGTGGATAGTCTGGGACAGTGAGGGGTGAGGCACAGAATGTGTGGGGTGGATAGTCTGGGGGAGTGAGGGGTGAGGCACAGACGGTGCGGGGTGGATAGTCTGGGGGAGTGAGGGGTGAGGCACAGACTGTCTGGGGTGGATAGTCTGGGACAGTGAGGGGTGAGGCACAGACTGTGCGGGGTGGATATTCTGGGGGAGTGCCGTGTGTGTCATAGACTGTGCGGGGTGGATATTCAGGGAGAGTGAGGGGTGAGGCACAGTCTGCGCAGGTTGGACAGTCTGGGGGAGTGAGGGGCGAGGCACAGACTGGGCGGAATTGATTGTCTGGGACAGTGAGGGGTGAGGCACAGACTGTGTGGAATGGATAGTCTGGGGGAGTGAGGGGTGAGGCACAGACTGTGTGGGTTGGTTAGTCTAGGGGAGTGTGGGGTGAGGCACAGACTGTCTGGGGTGGATAGTCTGAGGGAGTGAGGTGTGAGGCTCAGACTGTATCGGGTGGATAGTCTGGGGGAGTGAGCGGTGAGGCACAGACTGTGTGGGGTGGCTAGCCTGGGACGGTGAGGGGTTAGGCACAGACTGTGCGGGGTGGATAGTCTGGGGGAGTGAGGCGTGAGGCACAGACTGTGCGGGATGGATAGGCTGGGGGAGTGAGGGGTGAGGCACAGACTGTGTGGGGTGGCTAGCCTGGGACAGTGAGGGGTGAGGCACAGGCTGGGCGGAGTAGATTGTCTGGGACAGTGAGGGGTGAAGCACAGACTGTTCGGAATGGATAGTCTGGGGGAGTGAGGGGTAAAGCACAGACTGTGCGGGGTGGATAATCTGGGGCAGTGAGGGGTGGGACACAGACTGTGCGGAGCAGATTGTCTGCGACAGTGAGGGGAGAGGCAAAGACAGTTTGGTGTGTGTAAAGTCTGTGGGTTGTATAGCGAAGTAATACACAGACTACAAGAGAAACTTAAACAGGACTTTACTATTCGAAGGTCAGGGCGAATCTGCCCAATAAATTCTGCCACAGCACTTATGGTGGTCACCGTCGGTATTACAGTATACAGCAGCCAGGATAAAGTAGTGCCACACCTAAAATAGTTCTCTTAAAGGTGGACGGTTACATACAATAGTTCTCTTAAAGGTAGAACAGTTACATACACTACAATCCTCCCTTTTTAGCTTACAACATACTTATTCCCCATTAATATAACATCATAACATATCCAACTTCATGTTACAACAGTTCACAGAGGTAGTCTCTGTGGAAACAGTTCACAGATTCAGTCTCTGCGGGAAACAGTTCACAGATTCAGTCTCTGATCTTCTTGACTCGGTCCGGACCACGCCTCCATGGTGTAGTCGGGTCACCTTGCTAGAGGGACTCATCCCATCATCCTTCCCTAGACTTAACAGCTTTACTTCCATCACTTCTGAACTAGCATTGCTGACTTTTTAAAACAAACAAAAAACAGTTGGATTGTCTTGGGAAATTTTCCTACCTTCCAACTGATTTGGCTCCGTTCGGGGGACCACGTGTGTGATCGGGTAGAGGTAATAATGGTTCAGATGGTTATCATCTTCTGCTTCGTCTTTTCCTTTTTTGCTTCTTGGAGACTCTCGGAGCTCCATTGTCAGCTGCCAGCTGTAACGCCACCATCTCCCTATGTTCCTTAGACTTTAAGTGATTCATCCTGATTTCGGCACTTTGGGAGTTCTCGGCACAAGCTGGGCAGACCAGGTCCTCGTAATATTCAGTGTCACTCAACAGATCATGGTAATATTCGGTGTCGTCCTGAGCTAGGCCAGCGAGAGGGTCTTCTATTTCCTCCTTACCCAGCTGGACGTTAGCCGACTTTTGTTCCAAATCCCGACATCTGTCCTGAAGAGACTTCATCATGCGTTCAGATTCATCCCGCTTTTTCTGGGCTTCCTGCAAGTCTTTTACTAATGACCTCATTTGTGATTTCAATACTTCAACTTCATTCGGAGATTGATTGATCGGACTATTCAATCCCTCTACTGAAGTAGCTGTTTCAGTATTCTGTTGTTCTACATTGCCGTGCGTCAGCGTACTTTTGGCATCCAAGGGCTGTTCTGCTGCAGACTTCTCAGTCTGGGTTGCCACCTCAGCTCTTCCAATGACTTTTGAGAGCTCCCTTCCCTTTGAAGATTGAGGCTCGTATTTAAGTTTTTCCCATTTTAGAGTTTTATCCCTCAGCATATGAATGAGTTGGCTGACTGTTAACTCTTCTGCCATCATCCATTTCCCATTAGCTGCAGGGCTGTTTAGAACCTTGCACTGGGGTCCCTTTGCTGCTTCTACTTCGCCATCATCCGCAGCCTCCACCATTCGAATTTCCACAAATGAATCGTCCGGTGATGCTGCACCCGACTTCAGTAGGAGCTCGGAATTCATGGCGACCAAATCAGCCTTTTCTGCCTGCAACCTGCTAACAAGCGCCTTCAGTTGCTGAACATCTTGCTCCACCAGATTAGAGCACGCACCTCCAGAGACCGAATCAGCTTTGATTCGTTTGGCCTCCTCGCGCAGACGGTTTGTGTGCTCCTGCTCCATTTTCTCCCCCAGCTGCTTCTGTTGTCTTTCCAGATTCTCCCACTCTGTGTCCAAGAACTTTTTCATTGCTGTTGTCTCTTGCTCAAGACGGCAACTCAATTGTTCTAATTGCTGTTGTAATTTGAAATAAAGTTGAGTTTGAGCTCGGTGTTCCTCAGTAATGTATATGTCTGTAAACTGGACAGACTCAGAATTCTCTGTCAAACTATGTTGTTGTTGTTCAGTGGAATTCTGTTCTGAAACTTTGTTCTCCTCTGGAGCATAAGCCTTTATGCACGCCTTCGTTTTTCCAACCTCAGTCAGCAAGTTCATTTTAGACTTGTCTTTCATACTTGGGCTGGTCTCATCGTCATCCGTTTCAGAGTCTGAGCTGATTGTCTGCACCGAGTCCTCACTCGTTATTGCTTTTAGGTAGTGCCATTCCATGTCTATTTTCTTGATCCACTCCCATCCTAGAAGTGGTGGTCCTCCCTCAGGTAGTACATATAAGTCCATTCCTGGGTGTTCTTTGCCCCTGTCTCTCACCTTGACTCTTATCTTCCCCATGGGGTATACTTTATGCCCCATGTATGTCTGCAATACGAACTTGGTATCTCTCAAGGGTATATGTGAGAATAGCCGGTTGTAATCCCTTCGATTTATGACTGATAGGGCTGATCCAGTGTCCAACTCCATTTTCACTTGGACTCTGGCTATTTTTAGCATGACCCAGATAGTTTGTAGGTCAGCTTTCTTACTCACATTGTGAATTCTCAGACTACCCAGTTCCTGGCCGTTTGGGTCTGAATCCAAATTCTGTTCGTCTGAACTCTTCTCAGCCACCTTGTGTACTTTGTTGTACTTTCCCTGTGATGGCTTTTTTTGGTTGTTGGTCTTCTTTCCTGACCGGCATACTTTAGCTATGTGACCCAGTTTGCCACATTTTCTACATTCCTGGTTTTTAAACCAGCATTGGTTCTGGTCGTGTGTTGTCTTCCCACAACGATAACATTTCGTTGTACCCGAAGTAATTTGATCCACACTGAGTACCGCTGCCTTTAGCTGCATTTCCGCAGTTCCTTTCGCTGCGGCTTCGTGCGATGCTGCAATAAGGACAGCCCTCTCAAGTGTAAGGTCGTTCTCTTCGAGTAGTCGCTTTTGCGTTCCTTCCTTCGACAGCCCGCACACGAACTTGTCTCGCAATGCCTCTGTCAGATTTCCTCCAAACTGGCAGTATTTCGCTAGTCTACGCAGTTCAACCAAGTATTCCGCGTTGCTTTCCTCTTTCCATTGCGTTCTCGCTTAAAATTTGAATCGTTCCGCCAACATCAGCGGTGTGGGGTTCAAGTGATCCTTCAGAACAGCAACAATATTATCGAAAGTCTGATCCGCCGGTTTAGCTGGTGATAGAAGATGCTTCAATAACCCGTATGTCTGCGCGCCCATCGAGTTTAGCAAGGTTATAGCTTTATCATCATCTTCTATTTTATTGGCCTCACAATATATCTCGATACGTTCTACGTACGTGGCCCAATCTTCCACCTCGGCATCGAAGTTGTTGATGTTACCATGCTTAGGCATCTTCACTATCTCTCACTATCTTTCTGCGAAACAACAGGATTTCTCTTTAACTTTTTAACTTTTTCTTTTTTTTTCCAAAAATGGCGGTTTCCCGCGCTTGTCTTCTTCCCCGCCTACTGGCAAAATGGCGGTTTCCCGCGCTTGTCTTCTTCCACCCTACTGGCAAAATGGCGGTTTCCCGCTCCTGACTTCTTCCTCTGGTGGGAGGGGTAAGCTTTGCCCTCGGGCGACGACCGCTGGTTTACGGGGTTTGTAGCCTGTGCGCCGGCTTCAGTTTATTCTGAAGCGCGCGCTAGAAAAACCGATCGCGTTCCTTGTTCCCCCCCTTCTTCTTTTCGGCAGGGGCAACTGGCGCTGGGGACAACCAGTTGGCGTCGGACAGATCCAGCTCCTGGTCCTTCACGGCAGCTGCTGCAAGCCGCTGGCCGGAACCTCGCTCGGTCTCTCTCTCGGGCTCTGTCTCTCCCACTCGCGCGGCTCTCGCTCACTCTCTCTCGGGCTCTGTCTCTCCCGCTCGCTCGGCTCTCGCTCGCTCTCTCTCGGGCTCTGTCTCTCCCGCTCGCGCGGCTCTCCCTCAGCAGCTTTAAACGCCTCTCCCAGACCTCCCGCAGTCCGGTCCTTTCCTCCCCGGCTGCGGCTGATTCTTCGCGGGTTATTTAGTTATTTATTTATTTATTGCCTCCGTGCCTTATGATCCCGGTTGCAGCGCCTCGCGGCCTCGGTAGGTGCCCGGCCTTTTTCGCTCCAATCGCGCCTCCCAGCCCTCTCGCAGTCCGGTGCTTTCCTCCCCGGCTGCGGCTGAGTTCTCCGTGGCTTATTTATTTTTATATCTTCCCGCGCCTTACGATCCCGGTCGCAGCGCCTCGTGGTCGCGGTATTTGTCCGGCCTTTTTCGCCGTCGCGGTCTAGTCGGCTCACGACGCTCCCCAGCCCGCTTGTACCGCGGCTTCTGCTCCATGCTGCCCCAGTCTCAGCGCCTCTGGGCCCGACTTCTGTCCGGCTCCTTTCCCCCTCGACCGTGGTCGAGTGCACCGCCCTTAACCTCCGTTTATTTGTTTCTATTTTCCCTTTACTCACAGTCACCGTGGCCGACTTGCTTCTCGTGTTGATCGGCTCACTCACCACCGTGGCAGAAGGGACAATCCGTGCCTGTTGCTGATGGAAGACTTCGTGTTTGAAATCTTCCTCCTTTCTTGGTCTGCAGACTCGAGTTTTCTCTCAGCAAAACGACGAGGGCGGGTGCCTCTTCTCGATGCTCGTTTACTTCTTCAGAAGTATTGTTGCCGCAGGGTAAGATCGAACTCGCCGCCACTGTAAAGTCTGTGGGTTGTATAGCGAAGTAATACACAGACTACAAGAGTAACTTAAACAGGACTTTACTATTCGAAGGTCAGGGCGAATCTGCCCAATAAATTCTGCCACAGCACTTATAGACCGGTGTGGTCACCGTCGGTATTACAGTATACAGCAGCCAGGATAAAGTAGTGCCACACCTAAAATAGTGCTCTTAAAGGTGGACGGTTACATACAATAGTTCTCTTAAAGGTAGAACAGTTACATACACTACAGTGTGGATAGACTGGGGGAGTGAGGGGTGGGGCACAGACTGTGCAGGTTGGATATTCTGGGACAGTGAGGGGTGAGGCACAGACAGTGGGGTGGATATTCTGGGGGAGTGTGGTGTGAGGCAAAGACTGTGCGGGTTGTATTGTCTGGGAGAGTGAGGGGTGAGGCACAGATGCGGGTTGTATAGTCTGGGAGAGTGAGGGGTGAGGCACAGACTGTGCAGGGTGGATATTCAGGGGGAGTGAGGGGTGAGGCACAGACTGCGCAGGTTGGACAGTCTGGGGGAGTGAGGGGTGAGGCACAGACTGGGCGGAGTAGATTGTCTGGGACAGTGAGGGGTGAGGCACAGACTGTGCGGAATGGATAGTCTGGGGGAGTGAGTGGTGAGGCACAGACTGTGTGGGGTGGCTAGCCTGGGACAGTGTGGGGTGAGGCCCAGACTGGGCAGAGTAGATTGTTTGGGACAGTGAGGGGTGAAGCACGGACTGTGCGGAATGGATAGTCTGGGGGAGTGAGGGTTGAGGCACAGACTGTGAGGGGTGGATAATCTGGGGGAGTGAGGGGTGAGGCACAGACTGTGCGGTTTGGATAGTCTGGGACAGTGAGGGGTGAGGCACAGACGGTGGGGTGGATAGTCTGGGGGAGTGAGGGGTGAGGCACAGACTGTGCTGGGCGGATAGTCTTGGACAGTGAGGGGAGAGGCACAGACTGTGCGGTGTGGATACTCTGGGACAGTGAGGGGTGAGGCACAGACTGTGCAGGGTGGATAGTCTGGGACGGTGAGGGGTGAGGCACAGACTGTGCAGGGTGGATAGTCTGGGGGAGTGAGGGGTGAGGCACAGAATGTGCGGGGTGGATATTCTTGGGGAGTGAGGTGTGAGGCACAGACGGTGCGGGGTGGATAGTCTGGGGGAGTGAGGGGTGAGGCACAGACTGTCTGGGGTGGATAGTCTGGGACAGTGAGGGGTGAGGCACAGACTGTGCGGGGTGGATTGTCTGGGAGAGTGAGGGTTGAGGCACAGACTGTGTGGGGTGGATAGTCTGGGGGGATAAGGGGTGAGGCACAGACCGTGCGGGGTGGAAAATCTGGAGGAGTGAGAGGTGAGGCACAGACCGTGCAGGGTGGATAGTCTGGGACAGAGTGGCGTGAGACACAGACTGTGCGGGATGGATAGAATGGGGGAGTGAGGGGTGAGACACAGGCTGTGTGGGTTGGATATTCTGGGGGAACGAGGGGTGAGGCACCGACTGTGTGGGGTGGATCGTCTGGGGGAGTGAGGGGTGAGGCTCAGACTGTATCGGGTGGATAGTCTGGGGGAGTGAGGGGTGAGGCAGAGACTGTGGGGGTGGATAGTCTGGGGGAGTGATGGGTGAGCCACAAACTGTGTCGGGTGGATAGTCTGGGGGAGTGAGGGGTGAGGCACACACTGTGCGGGGTGGATAGTCCGGGGGAGTGAGGGGTGAGGCACAGACTGTGTGGGTTGGATAGTCTGGGGGAGTGAGGGGTGAGGCACGGACTGTATCGGGTGGATAGTCTGGGGGAGTGCGGGGTGAGGCACAGACTGTGAGGGTTGGATAGTCTGGGGGAGTGTGGGGTGAGGCACAGACTGTGCAGGGTGGATAGTCTGGGGAAGTGAGGGGTGAGGCACAGACTGTGAGGGTTGGATATTCTGGGGGAGTGCAGGGTGAGGCACAGACTGTGCAGGGTGGATAGTCTGGGGAAGTGAGGGGTGAGGCACAGACTGTGTGGGTTGGATAGTCTGGGACTGTGAGGGGCGAGGCAAAGACTGTGGGGGTGGATAGTCTGCGGGAGTGAGGGGCGAGGCACGGACGGTGCACGGTGGATAGTCTGGGGGAGGGAAGGGTGAGGCACACACTGTGTGGAGTAGATTGTCTGGGACAGTGAGGTGTGAGGGAAAGACTGTGCGGGGTGGAAAGTCTGGGGGAGTGAGTGGTGAGACACAGACTGTGCAGCGGTGTATAGTCTGGAGGAGTGAGGGGTGAGTCACAGACTGTGCGGGGTATTTACTCTGGGTTAGTGAGCTGAGAGGCACAGTCTGTTCGGGGTGGGTAGTCTGGGGGAGTGAGGGGTGAGGCACAGACTGTGTGGAGTAGATTGTCTGGGACAGTGAGGTGTGAGGCAAAGATGGTGTAGGCTGGTTATTCTGGGGGAGTGAGTGGTGAGGCACAGACTGTGCAGGGGTGGATAGTCTGGAGGAGTGAGGCGTGAGGCACAGACTGTGCGGGGTGGATTGCCTGGGACGGTGAGGGGTGAGGCACAGACTGTGTGGGGTGGATAGTCTGGGGGAGTGAAGGGTGAGGCACAGACTGTGTGAGGTGGATAGCCTGGGGGAGTGAGGGGTGAGGCACAGACTGTGTGGGGTGGATTGTCTGGGAAAGTGAGGTGTGAGGGTAAGACTGTGCGGGCTTGTTAGTCTGGGGCAGTGAGGGGTGAGGCACAGACCGTGCGGGATGGATAATCTGGGGGAGTGTGTGGTGAGGCACAGACTGTGCGGGGTGGATATTCTGGGGGAGTGAGCTGTGAGGCACAGACCGTGCGGGGTGGATAGTCTGGGGGAGTGAGGGGTGAGGCACAGACTGTGCTGGGCGGATAGTCTTCGACAGTGAGGGGGGAGGCACAGACTGTGCGGTGTGGATAGTCTGGGACAGTGAGGGGTGAGGCACAGACTGTGCGGGGTGGATAGTCTGGTGGAGTGAGGGGTGAGGCACAGACGGTGCTGGGCGGATAGTCTTCGACAGTGAGGGGGGAGGCACAGACTGTGCGGTGTGGATAGTCTGGGGGAGTGAGGGGTGAGGCACAGGCGGTGCGGGGTGGATAGTCTGGGGGAGTGAGGGGTGAGGCACAGACTGTGCTGGGCGGATAGTCTTCGACAGTGAGGGGGGAGGCACAGACTGTGCTGGGCGGATAGTCTTCGACAGTGAGGGGGGAGGCACAGACTGTGCGGTGTGGATAGTCTGGGGGAGTGAGGGGTGAGGCACAGGCGGTGCGGGGTGGATAGTCTGGGGGAGTGAGGGGTGAGGCACAGACTGTCTGGGGTGGATAGTCTGGGACAGTGAGGGGTGAGGCACAGACTGTGTGGGGTGGATATTCTGGGGGAGTGAGGGGTGAGGCACATACTGTGTGGGGTGGCTAGCCTGGGACAGTGAGGGGTGAGGCAAAGGCTGGGCGGAGTAGATTGTCTGGGACAGTGAGGGGTGAAACACAGACTGTGCGGAATGGATAGTCTGGGGGAGTGAGGGGTGAGACACAGACTGTGCAGGCTGGATATTCTGGGACAGTGAGGGGTGAGGCACAGACTGTGCGGGGTGGATATTCAGGGGGAGTGAGGGGTGAGGCACAGACTGCGCAGGTTGGACAGTCTGGGGGAGTGAGGGGTGAGGCACAGACTGGGCGGAGTAGATTGTCTGGGACAGTGAGGGGTGAGGCACAGACTGTGCGGAATGGTTAGTCTGGGGGAGTGAGGAGTGAGGCACAGACTGTGCGGTTTGGATAGTCTGGGGGAGTGAGTGGTGAGGCTGAGACAGTATCGGGTGGATAGTCTGGGGAAGTGAGGGGTGAGGCAAAGGCTGGGTGGAGTAGATTGTCTGGGGCAGTGAGCGGTGAAGCACAGACTGTGCGGAATGGATAGTATGGGGGAGTGAGGGGTGAGGCACAGACTGTGCGGGGTGGATAATCTGGGGGAGTGAGGGGTGAGGCACAGACTGTGCGGGGTGGATAATCTGGGGGACTGAGGGGTGGGGCACAGACTGTGCGGGGTGGATAATCTGGGGTAGTGAGGGGTGAGGCACAGACTGTGCGGTTTGGATATTCTGGGACAGTGAGGGGTGAGGCACAGACTCTGCGAGGTGGATTGTCTGGGAGAGTGAGGGTTGAGCCACAGACTGTGTGGGGTGGATAGTCTGGGGGATGAGGGGTGAGGCACAGACTGCGTGGGGTGGATAGTCTGGGGTAGTGAGGGGCGAGGCACAGACTGTGCGAGGTGGATATTCTGCGGGAGTGAGGGGTGAGGCACAGACTGTGCGGGGTGGAGAGTCTGGGGGAGTGAGGGGTGAGGCACAGACCGTGCGGGGTGGAGAGTCTGGGGGAGTGAGGGGTGAGGCACAGACCATGCGGGGTGGATAGTCTGGGGGGGTGAGGGGTGAGGCACAGACCGTGCGAAGTGGAAAGTCTGGCGGAGTGAGAGGTGAGGCACAGACCGTGCAGGGTGGATAGTCTGGGACAGAGTGGCGTGAGAAACAGACTGTGCGGGATGGATAGTCTGGGGGAGTGAGGGGTGAGACACAGACTGTGCGGGTTGGATATTCTGGGCGAACGAGGGGTGAGGCACCGACTGTGCGGGGTGGATCATCTGGGGGAGTGAGGGGTGAGGCTCAGACTGTATCGGGTGGATATTCTGGGGGAGTGCAGGGTGAGGCACACACTGTGCGGGGTGGATAGTCTGGGGAAGTGAGGGGAGAGGCACAGATTTTGTGGGTTGAATAATCTGGGACTGTGAGGGGCGAGGCAAAGACTGTGGGGGTGGATAGTCTGCGGGAGTGAGGGGTGAGGCACAGACGGTGCACGGTGGATAGTCTGGGGGAGGGAAGGGTGAGGCACACACTGTGCAGAGTAGATTGTCTGGGACAGTGAGGTGTGAGGCAAAGACTGTGTGGGCTAGTTAGTCTAGGGGAGTGAGTGGTGAGACACAGACTGTGCGGGGTGTGATAAAAATGATAACTTCCGGGAAGTTATGTCATTACTTCCTGTGAACTATGAACTGTGTACATACCTCACTTCCTGTCATATGTCACTTCCTGTTGGACTGGTATAAATACTGGTCTGTTCAGTATTGTAAGAGGCTTCTACCAGAGGCATGGTAAAGACCTCTCTTGTGTATATAGTGTGTTTATAAGTTACTTAAAGCTTACTTTAAAGTTACTTGATGGTAAGTCTCCTTTTTCTTACATCAATTTAAGTAACTTAAATATTTACACTGACAAATACTAGACCTTCAGGCAAACTCGGAAGTTAAGGATCCAGGGAACTACCCATCATGGAGAAAATCCTTAGACCTATTCGTCTGGACTTGGACCCGAATACACCAGCAGCTGGCAGGGTATGGAAGCATTGGTATCGTACTTTTGAGAATTTTCTGGATGAATGTAAAGCGGATGCTCCTGCTAAATTGAAGATACTTGTCAATTATGTGACCCCAAAAGTGTTCGAATATGTTGATGACTGGGATAATTACGAAGAGGTGATTCGGGCACTTAAGAAACTGTATGCGAAGACCCCAAATGAGGTCTATGCTAGACATCTACTGGCCACAGCCCGACAAGGGCCAGGGGAATCAATTGACGAATTCCTGCAAGAACTTCGCAGGCTCAGCGTAGATTGTAACTTTCAGGCAGCCTCAGCTGAGCTGGACCGCCAAGAAATGATTCGTGATGCTTTCATCTGCGGGATTGCCTCTCCATTTATACGCCAGCGTCTACTAGAAAGTAAAACACTTGAGCTACAAAAAGCTTTTGACCTAGCTTGTTCACTGGATTTGGCAAAGAGAAATGCAGACCTCTATCAGCTGCCCAGATCTCGATCTGCTGCTGTAGCTGCAACCAGACAATTCAAGCGGTCTCAGGTGAACCCCATCATGGGGGAATCTAATTCTGATAATTCTGATGAAGAAGAGGAGGACGACCCCACTTTAGCAGCCTCTTGGCAATCTAGGAAGGAATGCTTCTTTTGTGGAGATGCTTTTCACCCTAGGAAAACCTGCCCTGCTCGCAATGCAATCTGCAGTTATTGCGGGAAAAAAGGACACTTTGCTAAAGTTTGCCTATCAAGGGCCTCTACGAGGGCCAATCCAGCTAAAGCCTACCGAACTGCCCCAATTAGGGCCTATCAAGATGCTCCAGCTAGGACCTATCAAGCTTCCTCTCGAGCTCTCTCCCGAAGAAGCACACCGAGAGTTTTAGCCACTCTCTGTGCAACGACACCAATTACAGCTGCTTGCCCACAGAACCTGTCTCATGCAGCCACAAAAATTTCAATTAAAGGGCATACCTTAGATGCCTTAATTGACTCAGGAAGTACTGATAGTTTCATTAAGGAACAGATTGTTGCGAAATTGAAACTACATGTCTTCCCATCGGACCAGGCAATTGCGATGGCCCAGTCATCACTTAATACCAGAATCTCCGGCTTTTGTGTTGTTGATATGACACTTCATGGTCGTATGTATCCCTCCACCCGACTTTCGGTGCTCAAGGACTTATGTAGTGATCTCCTCTTAGGGCTGGACTTCCAAAAACAGCATAAGAAACTCACCATTGAGTTTGGTGGATCCAAACCCGGACTTACTATTTCTAATATATCGTCTAAATTACCATTTTGTGCATTATCAGCAGCTTCACTTGATGAACCCTCATTATTTGCCAGTATTCCGCCTCAATGCCAACCGATAATAACGAAATCGCGGCGCTTTAATCAGGAAGACCAATCTTTTATTGCGGCTGAAATCTCTCGACTTCTAGCGGGTGGGCTCAAGTCGTCATTGTCAAGAACCCTCTAAAACCTCACAAACAGCGACAATGCATCGATTATTCGCAAACCATCAATCAATATACGGACTTGGACGCCTACCCATTGCCACGCATTGATGATATGGTTAATAAACTGGCCGAATACAAAGTGTTCTCAACTTACGATTTAAAAAGTGCCTATCATCAGTTACCCTTGAAGGTCTCAGATAAGCAGTACACAGCCTTTGAGGCTAATGGACGGCTGTACCAATTTCGTCGCCTCCCATTCAGGGTTACTAATGGAGTGGCTGTCTTTCAACGGGCAATGGATGGCCTGGTTAAGCAGGAAAACCTAAGGGACACTTTTCCCTATCTTGATAACATTACCATTGCAGGTCACGATCAACAGGAACACGACTCCAACCTCCAAAAATTTCGGGATGACCTCCATCGCCGTAATTTGACCCCGAATGAATCCAAATCTGTTGAGTCGCAACCGACCATCAACATCCTTGGCTACTGCGTAGGCAATGGTATCATTAAGCCAGACCCAGAAAGACTTCGCCCGCTCCAAGAGCTCCTGTCACCTAAGAATCCGGCTTCTTTACGTCGGGCTCTCGGTCTGTTTGCATACTACGCTAAATGGATTCCTCATTTTTCGGACAAAATCCAACCCTTGCTGCATGCTAGATCATTTCCACTGGGAACAGCGGCTGTTGCAGCCTTTAACCTTCTCAAAAAACAGTTGGAGAAAGCGGCTCTTCACTCCATTGATGAGAATCTCCCTTTCGTGGTTGAATGTGATGCCTCGGAGGTGGCGATCTCGGCTACTCTGAATCAGGAAGGTCGTCCTGTAGCATTTATGTCCAGGACCTTACAAGGTGCCAAGCTACATTATCCTCCGGTTGAGAAAGAAGCCACAGCCATCATAGAGGCAGTACGGAAGTGGAACCATTTTCTAGCTCGCCAGCACTTTACATTGATCACGGACCAACGATCAGTCGCCTTCATGCTCGATAATCGAAAACGAACCAAAATTAAGAATAATAAAATATAACTTTGGAGGATGGAACTGGCCTCTTTTGGTTATACCATTCTCTATCGGCCTGGCAAGGAGAATGTGGCCCCGGGCACCCTCACATGGGCATTCTGCTCCACTATGTCATCCTCTACTCTCATGGATGTCCACAATGGATTGTGTCATCCTGGCGCTACGCGCATGCTACATTTCGTACGATCACGGAATCTCCCTTTTTCCACTGGAGATGTAAAGAAAATATGCTCAGAATGCCGGCTTTGTGCGGAACTAAAACCTCAGTTCTTCCGCCCCTCAGATGGTATACTCATACATGCAACCCAACCGATGCAACGACTTAGCATCGATTTTAAGGGCCCAGTGCCCTCTTCAACTCGGAACACATATTTGCTCACCATGATCGACGAATATTCACGTTTTCCGTTTGCCTTCCCCTGCTCCAATATGCTGGCGTCCACAGTAATCTGCTGCCTTGAGCAGGTATTTTCTCTCTGTGGCATGCCGGCTTATATTCACTCAGATCGGGGTCCATCCTTTATGTCAAGGGAACTCAAGGACTACCTCTCAGAACGGGGAATTGCTACAAGCAAAACAACACCATACCATCCCATCGGAAATGGGCAGGTAGAGAGGTATAACGGTATCATCTGGAATTCCGTACGTCTCGCTTTAAGATCTCGGGGCCGACCAGACCAGCAATGGGAAACAGTGCTTCCGGATGCATTGCACTCTATACGGTCCCTGCTTTCTACAGCCACAAATACTACACCTCATGAGCGGTTCTTTGGATTCCAGCGTCGCTCATCTCATGGGACATCACTCCCGTCATGGCTAACTACTCCTGGACCTGTATTACTCCGAAGATACGTTCGGACGTCTAAAAATGACCCTCTTGTAGACGAGGTCGAACTAACCGATGCCAACCCCACCTATGCAAACATACGATATTCCGACGGCCGAGAATCTACCGTATCATTACGGGATCTGGCTCCCTGCCCACCAGGACCTAGTGGGACATCGGGTGATGGCATTTCACCAGGAAACTCTTGGGACCTATCGGGTACCCCTCTCCAGGATCCTGATCGGACACCAACTAGCTTGGTGCCGGTAGAACCCCGTGCTCAAGGTTGCGACCCTCCCAGTACCGCGCATGAAAGTACTGATCCACCACAGACCAGCTCTGCACCTCCCTCTGAACAGAGGCAGTCCGACTTTGAACCTATTGGGGCTCGTACTCGAAGCCATGATCTCCCCGACTCTTCACAGGGCAATCCAGGCCACACAGACTCTGACCAATGGCCAACCGCATGTAAGCGGACCAGCGACCCTCTACGACGGGAATCCAAACGGGTGCGACTCTTCCTTGTTCGGCGGCTGCGGACCAAAAGGTAGACCACAGCCTCCTAATCCTGCAGGAGGGAAGAATGTGATAAAAATGATAACTTCCGGGAAGTTATGTCATCACTTCCTGTGAACTATGAACTGTGTACATACCTCACTTCCTGTCATATGTCACTTCCTGTTGGACTGGTATAAATACTGGTCTGTTCAGTATTGTAAGAGGCTTCTACCAGAGGCATGGTAAAGACCGCTCTTGTGTATATAGTGTGTTTATAAGTTACTTAAAGCTTACTTTAAAGTTACTTGATGGTAAGTCTCCTTTTTCTTAGATCACGGGGTGTTTACTCTGGGGTTGTGAGGGGAGAGGCACAGTCTGTTCGGGGGGGATAGTCTGGGGGAGTGAGGGGTGAGACACAGACATTGCGGGATGTATAATCTGGGACAGTGAGGGTTGAGGCCCAGACTGTGCGGGTTGTTTAATCTGGGACAGTGAGGGGTGAGGCACAGACTGTGTGGGGTGGATATTCAGGGGGAGTGAGGGGTGAGGCACAGACTGCGCAGGTTGTACAGTCTGGGGGATTGAGGGGTGAGGCACAGACTGGGCGGAGTAGATTGTCTGGGACAGTGAGGGGTGAGGCACAGACGGTGCGGAATGGTTAGTCTGGGGGAGTGAGGGGTGAGGCACAGACTGTGCGGTTTGGATAGTCTGGGGGAGTGAGTGGTGAGGCTGAGACAGTATCGGGTGGATAGTCTGGGGAAGTGAGGGGTGAGGCACAGACTGTGTGGGGTGGCTAGCCTGGGACAGTAAGTGGTGAGGCAAAGGCTGGGCGGAGTAGATTGTCTGGGACAGTGAGGGGTGAAGCACAGACTGTGCGGAATGGATAGTCTGGGGGAGTGAGGGGTGAGGCACAGACTGTGCGGGGTGGATGATCTGGGGGAGTGAGGGGTGAGGCACAGACTGTGTGGGGTGGATAGTCTGGGGGATGAGGGGTGAGGCGCAGACTGCGTGGGGTGGATAGTCTGGGGTAGTGAGGGGCGAGGCACCGACTGTGCGGGGTGGATATTCTGCGGGAGTGAGGGGTGAGGCACAGACTGTGTGGGGTGGATAGTCTGGGGGATGAGGGGTGAGGCGCAGACTGCGTGGGGTGGATAGTCTGGGGTAGTGAGGGGCGAGGCACAGACTGTGCGGGGTGGATATTCTGCGGGAGTGAGGGGTGAGGCACAGACCGTGCGGGGTGCATAGTCTGGGGGGGTGAGGGGTGAGGCACAGACCGTGCGGGGTGGAAAGTCTGGCGGAGTGAGAGGTGAGGCACAGACCGTGCAGGGTGGATAGTCTGGGACAGAGTGGCGTGAGACACAGACTGTGTGGGATGGATAGTCTGGGGGAGTGAGGGGTGAGACACAGACTGTGCTGGTTGGATATTCTGGGCGAACGAGGGGTGAGGCACCGACTGTGCGGGGTGGATCGTCTGGGGGAGTGAGGGGTGAGGCTCAGACTGTATCGGGTGGATATTCTGGGGGAGTGCAGGGTGAGGCACACACTGTGTGGGGTGGATAGTCTGGGGAAGTGAGGGGAGAGGCACAGATTTTCTGGGTTGGATAATCTGGGACTGTGAGGGGCGAGGCAAAGACTGTGGGGGTGGATAGTCTGCGGGAGTGAGGGGTGAGGCACAGACGGTGCACGGTGGATAGTCTGGGGGAGGGAAGGGTGAGGCACACACTGTGCAGAGTAGATTGTCTGGGACAGTGAGGCAAAGACTGTGTGGGCTAGTTAGTCTGGGGGAGTGAGTGGTGAGACACAGACTGTGCAGGGGTGGATAGTCTGGGGGAGTGAGGGGTGAGTCACAGACTGTGCGGGGTGTTTACTCTGGGATTGTGAGGGGAGAGGCACAGTCTGTTCGGGGTGGATAGTCTGGGGGAGTGAGGGGTGAGGCACAGACATTGCGGGATGTATAATCTGGGACAGTGAGGGTTGAGGCACAGACTGTGCGGGGTGTTTAATCTGGGACAGTGAGGGGTGAGGCACAGACTGTGTGGGGTGTTTAATCTGGGACAGTGAGGGGTGAGGCACAGACTGTGTGGGGTGGATATTCAGGGGGAGTGAGGGGTGAGGCACAGACTGTGCGGGGTGTTTAATCTGGGACAGTGAGGGGTGAGGCACAGACTGTGCGGGGTGTTTAATCTGGGACAGTGAGGGGTGAGGCACAGGCTGTGTGGGGTGGATATTCAGGGGGAGTGAGGGGTGAGGCACAGACTGCGCAGGTTGGACAGTCTGGGGGAGTGAGGGGTGAGGCACAGACTGGGCGGAATGGTTAGTCTGGGGGAGTGAGTGGTGAGGCTGAGACAGTATCGGGTGGATAGTCTGGGGAAGTGAGGGGTGAGGCACAGACTGTGTGGGGTGGCTAGCCTGGGACAGTGAGTGGTGAGGCAAAGGCTGGGCGGAATGGTTAGTCTGGGGGAGTGAGTGGTGAGGCTGAGACAGTATCGGGTGGATAGTCTGGGGGAGTGAGGGGTGAGGCACAGACTGTGCGGGGTGGATAATCTGGGGGAGTGAGGGGTGAGGCACAGACACTGCGAAGTGGATTGTCTGGGAGAGTGAGGGTTGAGGCACAGACTGTGTGGGGTGGATAGTCTGGGGGATGAGGGGTGAGGCGCAGACTGCGTGGGGTGGATAGTCTGGGGTAGTGAGGGGTGAGGCACAGACTGTGCGGGGTGGAGAGTCTGGGGGAGTGAGGGGTGAGGCACAGACCGTGCGGGGTGGATAGCCTGGGGGGGTGAGGGGTGAGGCACAGACCGTGCGGGGTGGAAAGTCTGGCGGAGTGAGGGGTGAGGCACAGACCGTGCAGGGTGGATAGTCTGGCGGAGTGAGAGGTGAGGCACAGACCGTGCAGGGTGGATAGTCTGGGACAGAGTGGCGTGAGACACAGACTGTGCGGGATGGATAGTCTGGGGGAGTGAGGGGTGAGACACAGACTGTGCTGGTTGGATATTCTGGGCGAACGAGGGGTGAGGCACCGACTGTGCGGGGTGGATATTCTGCGGGAGTGAGGGGTGAGGCACAGACTGTGCGGGGTGGAGCGTCTGGGGGAGTGAGGGGTGAGGCACAGACCGTGCGGGGTGCATAGTCTGGGGGGGTGAGGGGTGAGGCACAGACCGTGCGAAGTGGAAAGTCTGGCGGAGTGAGAGGTGAGGCACAGACCGTGCAGGGTGGATAGTCTGGGACAGAGTGGCGTGAGACACAGACTGTGCGGGATGGATAGTCTGGGGGAGTGAGGGGTGAGACACAGACTGTGCGGGTTGGATATTCTGGGCGAACGAGGGGTGAGGCACCGACTGTGCGGGGTGGATCATCTGGGGGAGTGAGGGGTGAGGCTCAGACTGTATCGGGTGGATATTCTGGGGGAGTGCAGGGTGAGGCACACACTGTGCGGGGTGGATAGTCTGGGGAAGTGAGGGGAGAGGCACAGATTGTGTGGGTTGGATAATCTGGGACTGTGAGGGGCGAGGCAAAGACTGTGGGGGTGGATAGTCTGCGGGAGTGAGGGGTGAGGCACAGATGGTGCACGGTGGATAGTCTGGGGGAGGGAAGGCTGAGGCACACACTGTGCAGAGTAGATTGTCTGGGACAGTGAGGTGTGAGGCAAAGACTGTGTGGGCTAGTTAGTCTGGGGGAGTGAGTGGTGAGACACAGACTGTGCAGGGGTGGATAGTCTGGGGGAGTGAGGGGTGAG
This sequence comes from Somniosus microcephalus, assembly GCF_052327205.1. NCBI lineage: Eukaryota > Metazoa > Chordata > Chondrichthyes > Squaliformes > Somniosidae > Somniosus > Somniosus microcephalus. Next base: position 205,861,044 of record NC_140989.1, read on the forward strand.
TCACAGACTGTGCGGGGTGTTTACTCTGGGGTTGTGAGGGGAGAGGCACAGTCTGTTCGGGGTGGATAGTCTGGGGGAGTGAGGGGTGAGGCACAGACATTGCGGGATGTATAATCTGGGACAGTGAGGGTTGAGGCACAGACTGTGCGGGGTGTTTAATCTGGGACAGTGAGGGGTGAGGCACAGACTGTGCGGGTTGTTTAATCTGGGACAGTGAGGGGTGAGGCACAGACTGTGCGGGTTGTTTAATCTGGGACAGTGAGGGGTGAGGCACAGACTGTGCGGGGTGGATAACCTGGGGGAGTGAAGGGTGAGGCACAGGCTGTGTGGGGTGGATAGTCTGCGGGAGTGAGGGGTGAGGCACAGACGGTGCATGGTGGATAGTCTGGGGGAGGGAAGGGTGAGGCACACACTGTGCGGAGTAGATTGTCTGGGACAGTGAGGGTTGAGGCACAGATTGTGTGGGGTGGCTAGCCTGGGACAGTGAGGGGTGAGGCAAAGGCTGGGCAGAGTAGATTGTCTGGGACAGTGAGGGGTGAAGCACAGACTGTGCGGAATGGATAATCTGGGGTAGTGAGGGGTGAGGCACAGACTGTGCTGTTTGGATATTCTGGGACAGTGAGGGGTGAGGCACAGACTCTGCGAGGTGGATTGTCTGGGAGAGTGAGGGTTGAGGCACAGACTGCGTGGGGTGGATAGTCTGGGGGATGAGGGGTGAGGCACAGACTGCGTGGGGTGGATAGTCTGAGGTAGTGAGGGGCGAGGCACAGACTGTGCGGGGTGGATATTCTGCGGGAGTGAGGGGTGAGGCACAGACTGTGCGGGGTGGAGAGTCTGGGGGAGTGAGGGGTGAGGCACAGACCGTGCGGGGTGGATAGTCTGGGGGGGTGAGGGGTGAGGCACAGACCGTGCTGGGTGGAAAGTCTGGCGGAGTGAGAGGTGAGGCACAGACCGTACGGGGTGGATATTCTGGGGGAGTATGTGGTGAGGCACAGACTGCGGGATGGATATTCTGGGGGAGTGAGCTGTGAGGCACAGACCGTGCGGGGTGGATAGTCTGGGGGAGTGAGGGGTGAGGCACAGACTGTGCTGGGCGGATAGCCTTGGACAGTGAGGGGAGAGGCACAGACTGTGCGGTGTGGATAGTCTGGGACAGTGAGGGGTGAGGCACAGACTGTGCGGGGTGGATATTCTGGGGGAGTGAGGGGTGAGGCACCGACTGTGCGGGGTGGATAGTCTGGGGGAGTGAGGGGTGAGGGATGGATAATCTGGGGGAGTGAGTGGTGAGGCATAGACTGTGGGGGTGGATAGTCTGCGGGAGTGAGTGGTGAGGCACAGACGGTGCATGGTGGATAGTCTGGGGGAGGGAAGGGTGAGGCACACACTGTGCGGAGTAGATTGTCTGGGACAGTGAGGGGTGAGGCACAGACTGTGTGGGGTGGCTAGCCTGGGACAGTGAGGGGTGAGGCAAAGGCTGGGCAGAGTAGATTGTCTGGGACAGTGAGGGGTGAAGCAAAGACTGTGCGGAATGGATAGCCTGGGGGAGTGAGGGGTGAGGCACAGACTGTGCTGTTTGGATATTCTGGGACAGTGAGGGGAGAGGCACAGGTTGTGCGGTGTGGATAGTCTGACAGTGAGGGGTGAAGCACAGACTGTGTGGGGTGGATAGTCTGGGGGAGTGAGGGGTGAGGCACAGACTGTGCGGGGTGGATAGTCTGGGGGAGTGAGGGTTGAGGCACAGACTGCCTGGGGTGGATAGTCTGGGACAGTCAGGGGAAAGGCACAGACTGTGCGGGGTGGATAGTCTGGGGGAGTGAGGGGTGAGGCACAGAATGTGCGGGGTGGATAGTCTGGGCGAGTGAGGGGTGAGGCACAGACTGTGCGGGGTGTATAGTCTGGGGGAGTGGGGGTGAGTCACAGACTGTGCGGGGTGGATAGTCTGGGGGATTGAGGGGTGAGGCACAGACTGTGCGGGTTGTATAGTCTGGGAGAGTGAGGGGTGAGGCACAGAATGAGCGGTTTGGATTGTCTGGGACAGTGAGGGGTGAGGCACAGACGCTGAGGGATGGATAGTCTGCGGGAGTGAGGGGCGAGGCACAGACTGTGTGGTATTGATAGTCTGGGACAGTGAGGGGTGAGGCTCAGACTGTGTGGGGTGGATAGTCTGGCATAGTGAGGGGTGAGGCACAGACTGTGCAGGGTGGATTGTCTGGGGGAGTGAGGGGTGAGGCACAGACAGTGTGGGGTGGCTAGCCTGGGACAGTGAGGGGTGAGGTAAAGACTGTGCGGGCTTGTTAGTCTGGGACAGTGTGGGGTGAGGCACAGACTGAGGGTTGGATAGTCTGGGACAGTGAGGGGTGAGGCACAGACTGTGCTGGGCGGATAGTCTTGGAAAGTGAGGGGAGAGGCACAGACTGTCTGGTGTGGATAGTCTGGGACAGTGAGGGGTGATGCACAGACTGTGCAGGGTGGATAGGCTGGTGGAGTGTGGGGTGAGTCACAGACTGTGCGGGGTGGATATTCTGGGAGAGTGAGGGCTGAGGCACAGACTGTGTGGGATGGATATTCTAGGGGAGTGTGGGGTGAGGCACAGACTGTGCGGGGTGGAAATTCTGGGACAGTGAGGGGTGAGTCACAGACTGTGCGGTGTGGATAGGCTGGGGGAGTGAGGGGTGAGGCATAGACTGTGTGGGGTGGCTAGCCTGGGACAGTGAGGGGTGAGGCACAGGCTGGGCGGAGTAGATTGTCTGGGACAGAATGGCGTGAGACACAGACTGTGCGGGATGGATAGTCTGGGGGAGTGAGGGGTGAGGCACAGACTGTGCGGGGTGGATAGTCTGGGGGAGTGAGGGGTGAGACACAGACTGTGTGGGGTGGATATTCTGGGGGAACGAGGGGTGAGGCACCGACTATGCGGAGTGGATCGTCTGGGGAAGTGAGGGGCGAGGCAAAGACTGTGGGGGTGGATGGTCTGGAGGAGTGAGGCGTGAGGCACAGACTGTGCGGGGTGGATCGCCTGGGACGGTGAGGGGTGAGGCCAGACTGTGTGTGGTGGATTGTCTAGGGGAGTGTAGGGTGAGGCAAAGACTGTGCGGGCTGGATAGGCTGGGGGAGAGAGGGGTGGGGCACAGACTGTGAGGGATGGCTAATCTGGGGGAGAGAGGGGTGAGGCACAGACTGTGCGGGGTGTATAATCTGGCACAGTGAGGTGTGAGGCACAGACTGTGCGGGTTGGATCGTCTGGGGGAGTGAGGGGTGAGGCACAGACTGTGCGGGATGTATAATCTGGGACAGCGAGGGGTGAGGCACAGACTGTGTGGGGTGGATAATCTGGGACAGTGAGGGGTGAGGCACAGACTGTGTGGGTTGAATAGTCTGGGGGAGTGAGGGTTGAGGCACAGACTGTGCGGGATGTATAATCTGGGACAGCGAGGGGTGAGGCACACACTGTGTGGGGTGGATAATCTGGGACAGTGAGGGGTGATGCACAGACTGTGCGGGTTGAATATTCTGGGGGAGTGAGGGGTGAGGCACAGACTGTGCGGGATGTATAATCTGGGACAGCGAGGGGTGAGGCACACACTGTGGGGTGGATAATCTGGGACAGTGAGGGGTGATGCACAGACTGTGTGGGTGCATAGTCTGGGGAGGGTGAGGGTTGAGGCAGAGACTGTGTGGAGTGGATAGCCTGGGGGAGTGAGGGATGAGGCACAGACAGTTCGGGTTGGATAGTCTTGGGGAGTGAGGGGTGAGGCACAGACTGTGCGGGGTGGATAGTCTGGGGGAGTGAGGGGTTAGGCACAGACTGTTTGGGTTGAATAGTCTGGGGGAGTGAGGAGTGAGGCACAGACTGTGTGGGGTGGATAGTCTCAGGCTGTGTGGGCTGAGGCAGACTGTATGGTTTGGATAATCTGGGACAGTGAGGGTTGAGGCTCAGACTGTGGGGTTGGATCGTCTGGAGAGTGAATGATGAGGGACAGACTGTGGGGGTGGATAGTCTGGGGAGTGAGGGGTGAGGCCCAGACTGTGCGGGGGAGTGACCTGGGGGAGTGAGGGGTGAGACGCAGACTGTGCAGGGGTGGATAGTCTGGAGGAGTGAGGCGTGAGGCACAGACTGTGCGGGGTGAATTGCTTGGGACGGTGAGGGGTGAGGCACAGACTGTGTGGGGTGGATAGTCTAGGGAGTGTAGGGTGAGGCAAAGACTGTGCGGGGTGGATTGGCCGGGGGAGTGAGGGGTGGGGCACAGACTGTGCGGAGTAGATTGTCTGGTACAGTGAGGGGTGAGGCAAAGACTGTTTGGTGAGGTTGTCTGGGGGAGTGAGGGGTGAGGCACAGACTTTGCGGGATGTATAATCTGGGACAGTGAGGGGTGAGGCACAGACTGTGCGGGGTGGAGAGTCTGGGAGATTGAAGGGTGAGGCACAGACTGTGTGGGGTGGATAGTCTGGGGAAGTGAGGGGTGAGGCACAGACTGTGTGGGTTGGATAGTCTGGCACTGTGAGGGGCGAGGCAAAGACTGTGGGGGTGGATAGTCTGCAGGAGTGAGGGGTGAGGCACAGGCGGTGCATGGTGGATAGTCTGGGGGAGGGAAGGGTGAGGCACACACTGTGCGGAGTAGATTGTCTGGGACAGTGAGGTGTGAGGGAAAGACTGTACGGGCTTGTTAGTCTGGGGCAGTGAGGGGTGAGGCACTGACCGTGCGGGGTGGATATTCTGGGGGAGTGTGTGGTGAGGCACAGACTGTGCGGGATGGATATTCTGGGGGAGTGAGCTGTGAGGCACAGACCGTGCGCGGTGGATAGTCTGGGGGAGTGAGGGGTGAGGCACAGGCTGTGCGGTGTGGATAGTCTGGGACAGTGAGGGGTGAGGCACAGACTGTGCGGGGTGGATAGTCTGGTGGAGTGAGGGGTGAGGCACAGAATGTGCGGGGTGGATAATCTGGGGGAGTGAGGGGTGAGGCACAGACTGTGCGGGGTGGATAGTCTGGGCGAGTGAGGGGTGAGGCACAGACTGTCTGGGGTGGATAGTCTGGGACAGTGAGGGGTGAGGCACAGATTGTGCGGGGTGGATAGTCTGGGGGAGTGAGGGGTGAGGCACAGAATGTGCGGGGTGGATAGTCTGGGCGAGTGAGGGGTGAGGCACAGACTGTGCGGGGTGGATAGTCTGGGGGAGTGAGGGGTGAGGCACAGACTGTGCGGGTTGTATTGTCTGGGAGAGTGAGGGGTGAGGCACAGACTCTGTGGGATGGATAGTCTGCGGGAGTGAGGGTTGAGGCACATATAATGATATCAGCAAATAGAGATGGTATTTGCCTGTTTGATTATGATGCCTTACCAGCATGTTTGCATGTATTGATTGCTTGTGCCTGACCAGCAGAGGGCATGTGACTGAGACAAGCAAGGCAGTTTAGTTTAGTTTCAGTTTCATTCTAGATGGATCACTAGATGATGTCTCCTGTAAATGCTGTGTAAAGAGTTGAACAGACTTTAGATTAAAAGACATTCTCTTTCATAAATGTCTCGTCATTGAACCCACAAAGAAATCAATACATGGTGTCAGAAGTGATTGAAAGAGATGAAGAGGAAAAATCTGAAGTTAAATCAGCTCTCCACAGATTAGCAAGCCAAAAGAGAACATCGTTACTTACCATTAGAGAATAGCGAACGAAGTGAAAAATGGAAGGTTTACTCCCACCGGCGAAGCTTCAGTTGACAGGTAATGTGGCTGAAAATTGGAGGAGGTTCAAACAACGTGTGGGGTTGTATTTAGTGGCAATCGGAGCTGACGAGAAAAGTAATAAAAAGAAATCGTCACTGTTCTTGCATGTCGTGGGTGATGAAGCGCTGGAGGTGTATAATAACTTCACATTCGCTGTTGATGGAGACAAAATGAAGCTAGATAAAATAATGGAACAGTTTGAGGCCTACTGCATACCTAAACGTAACGTGACGTTTGAGAGGCACAGATTTTTCACATGTGTACAGAAAACGGGTGAGACTATTGATCAGTATGTGACTGAACCGAGAAACCGAAGCAAAACATGTGAATTTGGGGGACTGACAGACTCGCTGATAAAAGACAGACTGGTGTGTGGTATTCCGGATAATGGTCTAAGGGAAAGACTGCTAAGAGAGCAAGATCTGGACCTGGGAAAAGCCATAGCACTGTGTAGGGCTACAGAGACTGTGAAGTCGCAAGCAAAAGAGCTGTTCAGTGATAGTAGCTGCAACGTGGATGCAGTGAGAATGAACGGACACAAACCGGTTAACAAAAAGAGCGCCAATGTGAAAAAAGAGGCGTGGCCAGCGAACAAAAATTAAAGGGACAATCGAAAGTCATGTAGTCGATGCGGTACACAGCATCCACCAAAAAAGTGTCCAGCATATGGTAAAACATGCAATAGTTGCAACAAGAACAACCATTATGCCCGTTGCTGTAAGAACCAAGCGCAACAAAGCAAGGTCCATACAGTAGATGAAAGCGAGATGGAGGAGTTCTATGTAGATGTTGTGTCTGAAAACAAAAAAGAAGAAAGAGACTTGATGTTGACACTAAAAGTGAATGACATACACATTCCATTTAAATTGGATACTGGAGCACAAGTTAATGTGATATCAGAGACTGATTTTAAGAAAATTAGACCCAGACCAAAGATACATGGAATAAAAGTGAAAGTGACAGGATACTCAGGTACTGATATACCAGTGAAAGGAAGATGCGTTGTCAAAGTAACACACAAGGACAGAGAGCACACGCTAGCATTAATCGTGGTGCCAAAGGATGTGCAAGCCATACTAGGTTTAAAAGCCTGTGAGATACTGAACCTGGTAAAGAGAGTCCTCGTTGTGGAAAGCGAAGGAGAGACAGTCTATGATGAACTCATTAAAGAGTACAAAGACCTATTTAAGGATCTAGGCTGCATTCCAGGAGAACACACGATCAGAGTAGATAAAAGTATGACACCGGTCATACATCCATGCAGAAAAGTTCCGTTTGCTCTTCAAAAGCAACTGAAGGCAGAGTTGGACATGATGGAAAGCTTGAACGTGATTCGGAAGATAGATGAGCCAACTGAGTGGGTGAGTTCCCTCGTCGTAGTGGACAAAAAGAATGGAAAGCTCAGAATTTGCCTGGGTCCAAGAGATCTAAACAGAGCAATAAAGAGAGAGCACTTCAAGCTTCCTACACGTGAGGAAATCATGTCATAGTTTGCAAATGCAAAGTATTTCAGCAAGTTAGATGCATCATCAGGATTTTGGCAGACGAAGCTGGACGAGGCAAGTTCAAGACTGTGCACGTTCAACAGTCCATTTGGCAGATACAGATTCCTAAGGTTACCATTTGGCATTGCCTCAGCTCCTGAAGTGTATCACAAAACAATTCATATGATCTATGAGCACCTGGAGGGAGTTGATACATCAATGGATGACATCATAGTATGGGGGACCACGAGAACTGAGCATGACGAGAGACTGAAAAAAGTGCTGGAAGCAACAAGGAAAACAAACCTGAAGCTGAATAGAGAGAAATGCCAGCTCGGGGTGACAGAACTGACATTCGTGGGAGATATCCTTAGCAGAGAGGGCATCAGACCAGATCCCAGAAAGGTGTCCACCATTGAGAATATGCCAAAGCCACAATGCAAAAAGGACGTGCAGAGGTTTAATGGAATGATCAAGTACATGGGGAAATTCATATCCAACCTCTCAGAAAAGATGGCGCCACTGAGAAGACTAACTGAAAAGGACATAGAATGGGAATGGAATCATGAGCATGAGAAGTCATGGAGCGATCTAAAGAAACTGCTCACAGAGGAACCAGTTCTGAGGTTTTGTGACCCAGCGAGACCCATCAAGATATCATCAGATGCATCACAGAGTGGGCTCGGTGCCGTTCTTCTGCAAAAATATGACTACTGGCAACCTATTGCACATGCATCGCGCTCAATGACAGACGCAGAGATGCGATATGCTCAAATAGAAAAGGAGCTGCTCAGCATCATATACGCCTGTGAAAGATTTCACCAGTTTGTGGCAGGACAAGCAATCAGTGTAGAGACTGACCATAAGCCCTTGATTGCATTGTTCCAAAAGCCACTAAATAGCTGTCCGCTTAGAATACAAAGAATGATGATCAGGCTGCAACGCTATACACTGAATGTTGCGTACACACCGGGTAAGCTGATGTATACAGCAGACACGTTGTCCAGAGCTGTTGACCCAAGTGAGCCCGCAAACACCACAATGGATGAAAAAGTGAACGCCTACGTGGACATGATCACAAGTGCACTGTCCATAGCAAATGCAAAAATGGAGCTCATAAAGACTGAGACAAACAAAGATGAAACAATGAGATGACTGAGGAAAAGCATCTTGGATGGATGGCCCAACATGAAGCAAGACTGCTCACCTGACATGGCAGAGTACTGGAACTGCAGGGCGGAACTATCAGTGGTCGAAGACATCATCTACAAAGGAAGTAAAATAGTTATCCCAAAGAGTCTGAGAAGAGAGATGTTAAAAAAGATCCATGGAGGACATCTGGGAATCGAAAAGTGTAAGAAAAGAGCACGAGAGGTGATGTACTGGCCACGAATCAACCAAGATGTGACAAATGAGGTGTCAAACTGCACAATATGCCTGAAATATCGAGCAAGCAATCCGGTAGAACCACTAAAGCCACACCCAGCGCCAGACAGACCTTACCAGAAGGTAGGCGCTGACCTATTCGTATGTCAAGGGAAGGACTATCTTGTAGTCACAGACTATTACTGCCTGTATCCAGAGGTTTGTAGACTGTACACCACCACTGCAGATGCTGTGATAACATGTATGAAAGCCATATTCTCCAGACATGGCGTGGCAAGCAAGGTCTTCACAGACAACGGACCCCAGTTTTACAATGCAAGTTTCCGACACTTTGCCAAAGAGTGGGACTTTGTCCACACAACGTCAAGTCCTCACTATCCACAGTCCAATGGACTAGTGGAAAAATCGGTCCAGACAGTGAAAAGCCTGATGTACAAGGCAAAAGACAGTGGAACTGACTTCTACCAAAGCATGCTTGTATACCGCACAACGCCGCTCGAGTGTGGTAAGTCACCAGCCCAACTCCTTGTGGGACGTCGGCTAAGGTCAAACCTACCCATCCCGGAGAACCTCCTGAAAACAAAAGAGGGGGAGAAAGTGAGGAAGTTCAAAGAACAACAGAAAGAAAAGCAAAAGTACTACTATGACAGAGGAACACAAAACCTACCTGAACTCCACACTGGTGACCAAGTAAGGTTCAAAGACAAAACAAACACATGGACTCAGAAGGGAACTGTCCTGAGTGAAGTTCAACCAAGATCATACACCATTCAGACAGATGAGGGTGCTGTTCTGAGAAGAAATCGTCGAGATCTTCTCATGGGACCAGCCACAGCAAGTCAAAAGACTGATACTGTTGAACAACCTGATCACACAGCTGAGAACCAATCATCTGAGGCAACAACTCAGATTCAAGGACAATCAATCAGAAAATCCTCAAGACACGTGAAGCCTCCTGAGAGACTCATTGAGCAAATTTAAGGACTATTGTTACAGAAGGAAGTAATGTTATCTTATTCTTTCTTCAAGTTCTAGTGTATTGACATATTTCATGTGAACACACAAAGCAAGGTTAAAAAACCTTGATCATGATAATGATAATGTAAGTTCATTAAGTGTTAGTTAAAATGCAGATTAATACAAAGAAAACATGTTGTTAGTTAAAAGTAAAATACTTTTGTTTTAAGATAAGGAGATGTAATGATATCAGCAAATAGAGATGGTATTTGCCTGTTTGATTATGATGCCTTACCAGCATGTTTGCATGTATTGATTGCTTGTGCCTGACCAGCAGAGGGCATGTGACCGAGACAAGCAAGGCAGTTTAGTTTAGTTTCAGTTTCGTTCTAGGTGGATCACTAGCATGATATCTCCTGTAAATGCTGTATAAAGAGTTGAACAGACTTTAGATTAAAAGACATTCTCTTTCATAAATGTCTCGTCATTGAACCCACAAAGAAATCAATACAGCACAGACTGTGTGGTATTGATAGTCTGGGACAGTGAGGGGTGAGGCACAGACTGTGCAGGTTGGATTGTCTGTGCCAGTGTGGGGTGAGGCACAGGCTGTGCGGGATGCATAGTCTGGGGGAGTGAGGGGTGAGGCACAGACTGCGCAGGTTAGACAGTCTGGGGGAGTGAGGGGTGAGGCACAGACTGGGCGGAGTAGATTGTCTGGGACAGTGAGGGGTGAAGCACAGACTGTGCGGAATGGATAGCCTGGGGGTGTGAGGGGTGAGGCTCAGACTGTATCGGGTGGATAGTCTGGGGGAGTGAGGGGTGTGGCACAGACTGTGCAGGTCGATAGACTGGGGGAGTGAGGGGTGAGGCACAGACTGTCTGGGGTGGCTAGCCTAGGACAGTGAGGGGTGAGGCACAGACTGTGCGGACTGGATGGTGTGGGGGAGTGAGAGGTGAGGCACAGACTTTGTGGGGTGGATAGTCTGGGGGAGTGAGGGGTAAGGCACAGATTGTGCGGAGTAGGTTGTCTGGGACAGTGAGGGGTGAGGCACAGACTGTGTGGGGTGGATAGTCTAGAGGAGTGTAGGGTGAGGCAAAGACTGTGTGGGGTGGATAGTCTGGGGGAGTGAGGGGTGAATCTCAGACTGTATCGGATGCATAGTCTGGGTGTGTGAGGGTTGAGGCACAGACTGCTGGGCGGACAATCTGGGACGGTGAGGGGTGAGGCACAGAATGAGCGGGGTGTATAGTCTGGGGGAGTGGGGTGAGGCACAGACTGTGCGTAGTAGATTGTCTGGGACAGTGATGGGTGAGGCACAGACAGAGTGGTGTGAATAGGCTGGGGGAGTGACTGGTGAGGCACCGACTCTGCGGGGTGAATATTCTGGGGGAGTGAGGCACAGACTATATCAGGTGGATAGTCTGGGGGAGTGACGGGTGAGGCTCAGACTGTGTGTGGTGTATAGTCTGGGGGAGTGAGGGGTGAGACACAGATTGTGCAGTGGTGGATAGCCTGGGGGAGTGAGGGGTGAGGCACAGACTGTGTGGGGTGCTAAGCCTGGGACAGTGAGGGGTGAGGCACAGACTGTGTGGGGTGCTAAGCCTGGGACAGTGAGGGGTGAGGCACAGACTCTGTGGGGTGCTAAGCCTGGGACAGTGAGGGGTGAGGCACAGACTGTGCGGGGTGGATAGTTTGGGACGGTGAGGGGTGAGGCACAGACTGTGTGGGGTGGATATTCTAGGGGAGTGTGGAGTGAGGCACAGACTGTGTGGGCTGGTTAGTCTCGGGGAGTGAGTGGTGAGACACAGACTGTGCAGGTGTGGATAGTCTGGAGGAGTGAGGCGTGAGGCACAGACTGTGCGGGGTGGATTGTCTGGGACGGTGAGGGGTGAGGCACAGACTGTGTGGGGTGGATAGTCTAGGGGAGTGTAGGGTGGGTCAAAGGCTGTGCGGGGTGGATAGGCTGGGGGAGTGAGGGGTGGGGCACAGACTGTGCGGAGTAGATTGTCTGGGACAGTGAGGGGTGAGGCAAAGACAGTTTGGTGAGGATAGTCTGGGGGACTGAGGGGTGAGGCACAGACTTTGCAAGATGTATAATCTGGGACAGTGAGGGGTGAGGCACAGACTGTGTGGGGTGGATAGTCTGGGGGAGTGCGGGGTGAGGCACACACTGTGTGGGGTGGATAGTCTGGGGAAGTGAGGGGAGAGGCACAGACTGTGTGGGGTGGATAGTCTGGGGAAGTGAGGGGAGAGGCACACACTGTGCGGGGTGGATAGTCTGGGGAAGTGAGGGGCGAGGCACACACTGTGCGGGGTGGATAGTCTGGGGAAGTGAGGGGCGAGGCACACACTGTGCGGAGTAGATTGTCTTGGACAGTGAGGTGTGAGGGAAAGACTGTGCGGTTTGTTAGTCTGGGGGAGTGAGGGGTGAGGCACAGACTGTGCTGGGCGGATAGTCTTGGAAAGTGAGGGGAGAGCCACAGACTGTGCAGGGTGGATAGTCTGGGGGAGTGAGGGGTGAGGCACAGAATGTGCGGGGTGGATAATCTGGGGGAGTGAGGGGTGAGGCACAGACTGTGCAGGGTGGATAGTCTGGGGGAGTGGGGGGTGAGTCACAGACTGTGCGGGGTGGATAGTCTGGGGGAGTGAGGGGTGAGGCACAGACTGTCTGGGGTGGATAGTCTGGGAGAGTGAGGGGTGAGGCACAGACTGTGCGGGGTGGAAATTCTGCGACAGGGAGGGGTGAGGCACAGACTGTGTGGGGTGGATATTCTAGGGGAGTGAGGGGTGAGTCACAGACTGTGGGGGAGGAAATTCTGGGACAGTGTGGGGTGAGGCACAGACTGTACAGGGTGGATAGTCTGGGGAAGTGAGGCATGAGGCACAGACTGTGCGGGGTGGATAGTCTGGGACAGTGAGGGGCGAGGCACAGACTGTTGGGGTGGATAGTCCGGGTGAGTGAGGGGTTTGGCACGGACTCTGCAGGGTGTATCGTCTGGGGGAGTGAGAGGTGAGTCACAGACTGTGCGGGGTGTATAGTCTGGGGTAGTGAGGGGAGAGGCACAGTCTGTTCGGGGTGGATAGTCTGTGGGAGTGAGGGGTGAGGCATAGACTGAGCGGAATAGATTGTCTGGGACAGTGAGGTGTGAGGGAAAGACTGTGCGGTTTGCTAGTCTTGGAAAGTGAGGGGAGAGGCACAGACTGTGCAGTGTGGATAGTCTGGGGGAGTGAGGGGTGAGGCACAGACTGTGCAGGTTGGATAGTCTGGGGGAGTGAGGGGTGAGGCACAGAATGTGCGGGGTGGATAGTCTGGGGGAGTGAGGGATGAGGCACAGACTGTGCGGGGTGGATACTCTGGGGGAGTGATGGGTGAGGCACAGAATGTGCGGGGTGGATAGTCTGGGAAGTGAAGGGTGAGGCACAGACTGTGCAGAGGTGGATTGTCTGGAGGAGTGAGGCGTGAGGCACAGACTGTGTGGTGTGGATTGTCTGGGACGGTGAGGGGTGAGGCACAGACTGTGTGTTGTGGATTGTCTAGGGGAGTGTGGGCTGAGACAGACTGTATGGTTTGGATAATCTGGGACAGTGAGGGTTGAGGCTCAGACTGTGGGGTTGGATCGTCTGGGGAGTGAGGGGTGAGGCCCAGACTGTGCGGGGGAGTAACCTGGGGGAGTGAGGGGTGAGGCACAGACTCTGCGGGTTGGATAGTCTTGGGTTGTGCGGGGTGAGGCACAGACTGTGCGGAGTGGATAGTCTGGGAAGTGAAGGGTGAGGCACAGACTGTGCGGAGTTGATAGTCTTGTACAGTAAGGGTTGAGACACAGACTATGCGGGGTGGATAGTCTGGGGGAGTCAGGGGTGAGGCACAGACTGTATGGAGTGGATAGTCTGGGACAGTGAGGGTTGCGGCACAGACTGTGGGGTTGGATAGTCTGGTGAGTGAAGGGTGAGGCACAGACTGTGGGGTGGATATTCTGGGGGAGTGTGGGCTCAGGCACAGACTGTGGGTATGGATAGTCTGTGGAGTGAAGGGTGAGGCACAGACTGTGCAGGTTGGATAGTCTGGGGGAGTGAGGGGTGAGGCACAGACTGTGCGGCGTCGATAGTTTGGGACAGTGAGGTGTGAGGCACAGACTGTGCGGAATGGATAGACTTGGGGAGTGAGGGGTGAGGCACAGACTGTGCGGGGTGGATAGTCTGGGGGAGTGAGGGGTGAGGCAGTCTGTGCAGGGTGTATATTCTGGGGGAGTGAGGGGTGAGCCACAGAATGTGTGGGGTGGATATTCTGGGAGAGTGAAGGGTGATAAACAAACTGTGGGGTGGACAGTCTGCGGCAGTGAGGGGTGAGGCACAGACTGTGCGGGGTAGAATGTCTGGGACAGTGAGGGGTGAGGCACAGACTGTGTGGGTTGGATAGTCTGGGGGAGTGAGAGGTGATACACAGACTGTGCTGGAGGATAGTCTGGGAGCTGTGGGATGAGGCACAGATTGTGGGGGTGGATAGTCTGGGACAGTGTGAGGTGAGGCACAGACTGTGTGGTGTTGATAGCCTGGGGGATTGAGGGCTGAGGCACAGACTGTGAGGGGCGGATAGTCTGGGGGAGTGAGGGGTGAGTCACAGACTTTGCGAGGTGTATAGTCTGCGACAGTGAGGGGTGACGCACAGACTGTGTGGTGTGGATAGCCTGGGACAGTGAGGGGTGAGGCACAGACTGTGCGGGGTGGATAGTCTGGGACATTGAGGGGTGAGGCACAGACTATGCGGGGTGGATAGTCTGGGGGTGTGAGGGGTGCGGCACAGACTGTGCGGGGTGGGTAGTCTAGGACCTTGAGGGGTGAGGCACAGACTGTGTGGGTTGGATAGTCTGTGGGAGTGAAGGGTGAGGCACAGACTGTGCGGGGTGGATAGTCTAGGACAGTGAGGGGTGAGGCACAGACTGTGCGGGGTGGATAGTCTGTGGGAGTGAAGGGTGAGGCACAGACTGTGCGGGGTGGATAGTCTAGGACAGTGAGGGGTGAGGCTCAGACTGTGCAGGGTGGATAGTCTAGGACAGTAAGGGGTGAGGCACAGTCTGTGCAGGGTGGATAGTCTAGGACAGTGAGGGGTGAGGCTCAGACTGTGCAGGGTGGATAGTCTAGGACAGTAAGGGGTGAGGCACAGTCTGTGCGGGTTGGATAGTCTGGGGGAGTGAAGGGTGATGCACAGACTGTGCGTGGTGGATAATCTGGGGCAGTGAGTGGTGAGGCACAGACTGTGTGGGGTGGATAGTCTGGGGGAGTGAGGGGTAAGGCACACACTGTGTGGGGTGGATAGTCTGGGGAAGTGAGGGGAGAGGCACAGACTGTGTGGGGTGGATAGTCTGGGGAAGTGAGGGGAGAGGCACACACTGTGCGGGGTGGATAGTCTGGGGAAGTGAGGGGCGAGGCACACACTGTGCGGGGTGGATAGTCTGGGGAAGTGAGGGGCGAGGCACACACTGTGCGGAGTAGATTGTCTTGGACAGTGAGGTGTGAGGGAAAGACTGTGCGGTTTGTTAGTCTGGGGGAGTGAGGGGTGAGGCACAGACTGTGCTGGGCGGATAGTCTTGGAAAGTGAGGGGAGAGCCACAGACTGTGCAGGGTGGATAGTCTGGGGGAGTGAGGGGTGAGGCACAGAATGTGCGGGGTGGATAATCTGGGGGAGTGAGGGGTGAGGCACAGACTGTGCAGGGTGGATAGTCTGGGGGAGTGGGGGGTGAGTCACAGACTGTGCGGGGTGGATAGTCTGGGGGAGTGAGGGGTGAGGCACAGACTGTCTGGGGTGGATAGTCTGGGAGAGTGAGGGGTGAGGCACAGACTGTGCGGGGTGGAAATTCTGCGACAGGGAGGGGTGAGGCACAGACTGTGTGGGGTGGATATTCTAGGGGAGTGAGGGGTGAGTCACAGACTGTGGGGGAGGAAATTCTGGGACAGTGTGGGGTGAGGCACAGACTGTACAGGGTGGATAGTCTGGGGAAGTGAGGCATGAGGCACAGACTGTGCGGGGTGGATAGTCTGGGACAGTGAGGGGCGAGGCACAGACTGTTGGGGTGGATAGTCCGGGTGAGTGAGGGGTTTGGCACGGACTCTGCAGGGTGTATCGTCTGGGGGAGTGAGAGGTGAGTCACAGACTGTGCGGGGTGTATAGTCTGGGGTAGTGAGGGGAGAGGCACAGTCTGTTCGGGGTGGATAGTCTGTGGGAGTGAGGGGTGAGGCATAGACTGAGCGGAATAGATTGTCTGGGACAGTGAGGTGTGAGGGAAAGACTGTGCGGTTTGCTAGTCTTGGAAAGTGAGGGGAGAGGCACAGACTGTGCAGTGTGGATAGTCTGGGGGAGTGAGGGGTGAGGCACAGACTGTGCAGGTTGGATAGTCTGGGGGAGTGAGGGGTGAGGCACAGAATGTGCGGGGTGGATAGTCTGGGGGAGTGAGGGGTGAGGCACAGACTGTGCGGGGTGGATACTCTGGGGGAGTGATGGGTGAGGCACAGAATGTGCGGGGTGGATAGTCTGGGAAGTGAAGGGTGAGGCACAGACTGTGCAGAGGTGGATTGTCTGGAGGAGTGAGGCGTGAGGCACAGACTGTGTGGTGTGGATTGTCTGGGACGGTGAGGGGTGAGGCACAGACTGTGTGTTGTGGATTGTCTAGGGGAGTGTGGGCTGAGACAGACTGTATGGTTTGGATAATCTGGGACAGTGAGGGTTGAGGCTCAGACTGTGGGGTTGGATCGTCTGGGGAGTGAGGGGTGAGGCCCAGACTGTGCGGGGGAGTAACCTGGGGGAGTGAGGGGTGAGGCACAGACTCTGCGGGTTGGATAGTCTTGGGTTGTGCGGGGTGAGGCACAGACTGTGCGGAGTGGATAGTCTGGGAAGTGAAGGGTGAGGCACAGACTGTGCGGAGTTGATAGTCTTGTACAGTAAGGGTTGAGACACAGACTATGCGGGGTGGATAGTCTGGGGGAGTCAGGGGTGAGGCACAGACTGTATGGAGTGGATAGTCTGGGACAGTGAGGGTTGCGGCACAGACTGTGGGGTTGGATAGTCTGGTGATTGAAGGGTGAGGCACAGACTGTGGGGTGGATATTCTGGGGGAGTGTGGGCTCAGGCACAGACTGTGGGTTTGGATAGTCTGTGGAGTGAAGGGTGAGGCACAGACTGTGCAGGTTGGATAGTCTGGGGGAGTGAGGGGTGAGGCACAGACTGTGCGGCGTCGATAGTTTGGGACAGTGAGGTGTGAGGCACAGACTGTGCGGAATGGATAGACTTGGGGAGTGAGGGGTGAGGCACAGACTGTGCGGGGTGGATAGTCTGGGGGAGTGAGGGGTGAGGCAGTCTGTGCAGGGTGTATATTCTGGGGGAGTGAGGGGTGAGCCACAGAATGTGTGGGGTGGATATTCTGGGAGAGTGAAGGGTGATAAACAAACTGTGGGGTGGACAGTCTGCGGCAGTGAGGGGTGAGGCACAGACTGTGCGGGGTAGAATGTCTGGGACAGTGAGGGGTGAGGCACAGACTGTGTGGGTTGGATAGTCTGGGGGAGTGAGAGGTGATACACAGACTGTGCTGGAGGATAGTCTGGGAGCTGTGGGATGAGGCACAGATTGTGGGGGTGGATAGTCTGGGACAGTGTGAGGTGAGGCACAGACTGTGTGGTGTTGATAGCCTGGGGGATTGAGGGCTGAGGCACAGACTGTGAGGGGCGGATAGTCTGGGGGAGTGAGGGGTGAGTCACAGACTTTGCGAGGTGTATAGTCTGCGACAGTGAGGGGTGACGCACAGACTGTGTGGTGTGGATAGCCTGGGACAGTGATGGGTGAGGCACAGACTGTGCGGGGTGGATAGTCTGGGACATTGAGGGGTGAGGCACAGACTATGCGGGGTGGATAGTCTGGGGGTGTGAGGGGTGCGGCACAGACTGTGCGGGGTGGGTAGTCTAGGACCTTGAGGGGTGAGGCACAGACTGTGTGGGTTGGATAGTCTGTGGGAGTGAAGGGTGAGGCACAGACTGTGCGGGGTGGATAGTCTAGGACAGTGAGGGGTGAGGCACAGACTGTGTGGGGTGGATAGTCTGTGGGAGTGAAGGGTGAGGCACAGACTGTGCGGGGTGGATAGTCTAGGACAGTGAGGGGTGAGGCTCAGACTGTGCAGGGTGGATAGTCTAGGACAGTAAGGGGTGAGGCACAGTCTGTGCAGGGTGGATAGTCTAGGACAGTGAGGGGTGAGGCTCAGACTGTGCAGGGTGGATAGTCTAGGACAGTAAGGGGTGAGGCACAGTCTGTGCGGGTTGGATAGTCTGGGGGAGTGAAGGGTGATGCACAGACTGTGCGTGGTGGATAATCTGGGGCAGTGAGTGGTGAGGCACAGACTGTGTGGGGTGGATAGTCTGGGGGAGTTAGGGGTGAGGCACAGACTGAGCAGGTGGATAGTCTGGGTGAGTGAGAGGTGTGGCACAGACTCTGCGGGTGTATAGTCTGGAACAGTGTGGGTGTGAGGCACAGACTGTGCGGGGTGGATAGTCTGGGGGAGTGAGCGGTGAGGCACAGACTGTGCAAGTTGTCTAGTCTGGGGGAGAAAGGTGTGAGCCACAGACTGTGCGAAGTCGATAATCTGGGGGAGTGAGGGGTGAGTCACAGAATGTGCTGAGTTGATAGTCTGGGACAGTGAGGGGTGAGGCACAGACTGTACGGGGTCGATAGTCTGGGACAGTGAGGTGTGAGGCAGAGACTGTACGGGGTGTATGTTCTGGGGGAATGAGGGGTGAGGCACAGACTGTGCGGATTGGATATTCTGGGACAGTGAAGGGTGAGGCACAGACTGTGCGGAATGGATAGTCTGGGACAGTGAGGGGTGAGGCACAGACTGTGCGGAATGGATAGTCTGGGACAGTGAGGGGTGAGGCAGAGACTGTACGGGGTGTATGTTCTGGGGGAATGAGGGGTGAGGCACAGACTGTGCGGATTGGATAGTCTGGGACAGTGAGGTGTGAGGCAGAGACTGCGGAATGGATAGTCTGGGACAGTGAGGGGTGAGGCACAGACTGTACGGGGTCGATAGTCTGTGACAGTGAGGGCTGAGGCACAGACTGTGTGGGGTCGATAGTCTGGGACAGTGAGGTGTGAGGCAGAGACTGTGCGGAATGGATAGTCTGGGACAGTGAGGGGTGAGGCACAGACTGTACGGGGTCGATAGTCTGGGACAGTGAGGTGTGAGGCAGAGACTGTACGGGGTGTATGTTCTGGGGGAATGAGGGGTGAGGCACAGACTGTGCGGATTGGATATTCTGGGACAGTGAGGGGTGAGGCACAGACTGTGCGGAATGGATAGTCTGGGACAGTGAGGGGTGAGGCAGAGACTACGGGGTGTATGTTCTGGGGGAATGAGGGGTGAGGCACAGACTGTGCGGATTGGATAGTCTGGGACAGTGAGGTGTGAGGCAGAGACTGTGCGGAATGGATAGTCTGGGACAGTGAGGGGTGAGGCACAGACTGTACGGGGTGTATGTTCTGGGGGAATGAGGGGTGAGGCACAGACTGTGCGGATTGGATATTCTGGGGTAGTGAGGGGTGAGGCACAGA
This sequence comes from Somniosus microcephalus, assembly GCF_052327205.1. Taxonomy (NCBI): domain Eukaryota; kingdom Metazoa; phylum Chordata; class Chondrichthyes; order Squaliformes; family Somniosidae; genus Somniosus; species Somniosus microcephalus. The sequence goes on from NC_140989.1 coordinate 205,880,183, forward strand.
CTGCGGGGTGTATAGTCTGGGATAGTGAGGGGTGAGGCGCAGACTGTGTGGGGTGTGTAGGGGGGCATCTATAAACTGGTTTAAGGTAATTTACCTGGTCTTGCAGCCTTTGCCTGCACTCTGACCAATTCCAATCTTTTACCTGGTTTACGGTAATTCACCTGGTCAGGCAGCCTGCTGCTAAACTGTAAACCAATTTCCAATAAACCAATTTTCAAACAGCGTTTTCGAATCGCTACCCCACCTTCCAGTTCTGACTGAAGGACCTATAATTAATGATATTAAAATGGACACGTGGTTTGGATGAGAGAAAAAATCAAGTTTTATTAACTAAATGAACTACAATCAAATTATAAACTATACCACATGAACACAGTAATTACAGTAAAATTGCTTAAATGGGGGAATGCAGATGGTAAAAACGAGGGATTAAATGGCTACAATGTTAATTAAACAATCTTAGCAATTTCCCCTTAATTCACCATCTCCTAACTCCTTACTAGGTTGCTTTGCTGAGGAGTCAGAAACTCTGCTCATATGTGGTCCAGTGAAGTGAGAGAGAGAGGCTCACCTGTGGCCCCAGGAAGTAAAGAGAGCGTTGGCTTCTCAGGAGCTATCTTATATACCTGAAAAAGTCTGTCTGCAAAATTCGTGCCCAAAGTTCCAATAAACAAAAGAAAAGCTGTGATTGGCTAACTCAAAGTGGCTGGAATGGGTTAGTGTGTCTGCATTGTGGGGCCGAAATGTTCCCGCCCACATCCAGAGCTCACCTGGGCTAAAACAAAAGGGAATCCAACTGCCCTTTGTTTAATAAATGGGTGATTCAAACCTCAGTCATTCCCAAACTATGCATATGAAAAGTCCTGTCCACAGTTTCGGTGTCTCCATTGTGTGTCTGAGTAGTTATTGAATGTCTGAATGGCTGTGTAAACATAGCCGATTGTTTTGCGGTTTCTACTCTCAAGTGGATAATCTCTTAAGTAAATAAGCAACTTCAAGAGCTTCGAAGGTAATCTCCCTTTGATTGGCAGGTCTTTGACTGCCACGGTAGATCCTCCCACTTTATACACACAGACATCTTGAGCTGTTCTGTCCTTTTGCCATGCTTTGTGACGGCCATGTTAAAACCTTTTGTGATTTACCAGGCTCCAGGGAACAACTTTATTAAGATGTATTGTCTCAATGTGTGCGAATATTTCCACGAATTCCTTGATTCAGTTGCTGTCCATGCCATTTTCAGACCCCTCTGCAATTTGCACAGTTCAAAAGTCAAAGGGTACCATTTTAATATTAAAGTCCTGATGTTGAGACAATTCAGGTCACGCAATTTTTCATCCGCGATGTGGACCAATATTTTTCAATCTTCAGGGAAATAGGGGAAATTTTGCAACCCCCTACAGGGTGTATAGTCTGGGACAGTGTGTGGTGAGGCACAGACTGTGTGGGGTGAATATTCTGGGGAGAATGAGGGGTGAGGCACAGATTGTGTGTGGTGGAAAGTCTGGGGGAGTGAGAGGTGAGGCACAGATTGTGTGGAATGGATAGCCTGGGGGTGAGAGGGGTGAGGCACAGACTGTTCAGCTTAGATTGTCTGGGGGAGCGGGGAATGGATGAATGTTTTATTAATTCTTGTACTGCTGTTTAATCTTTAAGACTGCTGTGCTGATGATTCCCTTAATTTGACTGTTGATGCTTTTCTAGTTTCTGTTTCATCAATGTAAAAACGACCAACTTTAAAAAAAAAAGTAACTTCTCCCAAACATTTCTCCTTCGACACTCAAAAGGCTGATGAATTTCAGGTCCTGATGAATGGAGTGACTCTCTGAGATCGTGATGTGAAGTGTGGTTTGGATTGTCTGGGGGAGTGTGGGGTGAGATACAGACAGTGTGGGGTGGATAGTCTGGGGGAGTGAGGGGTGAGGCACAGACTGGGGGTGAATAGTCTGGGGAGTGAGGGTGAGGCCCTAACTCTGCGGGGTGGATAGTCTGGGACAGTGAGTGGTGAGGCACAGGCTGTGCATGGTGGATAGCCTGTGGGAGTGAGGGGTGAGGCACAGACTGTGCTGGGTGGATAGTCTGGGACAGTAAGGGGTGAGGCATGTTAGATCCGTGTATCTTAATGATTGTCCTTCAATAATCAGACAAAAGATTGCAGGGAACGATCAACAGGTGTTTACTGAATGAGGGTTCAAACTGCAACTGACTGTACAGATCACTACTCAGGGTTTATATACAGGTGTGGTCACTGCCGGTACTACAGGATACAAGAGCTGTAAAAAGTAGTTCTCCCCCTTAAAGGTACATACATTACAGTTCCTCCCCTTTTAGATTAACAGTACCAGAACACTCTTAACAATTAAATATCAAACTAATTACAATTAACACTTTTAACATGCAAAATTAACTGAAAATAGTCTATTTATAAATTCAGTCTTTGGGGAGGCTTCCTGATTCTTTCTGGATAACGCCTTTCCCGAGTGTCTCGCTCTTGGTGCGGAGGCGATTCTAACACCCTGTCGTCAGTTGATTCATCAGCTTCCAATGCTATTGTTTCTGAGGTAGATGCGACCTGTACGTCGGGTTCCACACCAGCTACGTATGGCCAAGACATGGGGTTGACTCGTTCCTGTGACTCTAGGATCTGGTCAGCATGGCATCTCACAATGTTCTCCCCAATATCCACTGTGTACATTAGTGGCCCCTGCCGTGTGCATATCGTTCCTGGTTGCCATTTCTCTGTTCGGTAGTCACGGGCCAAGACTGGTTGCCCTACATTGAAGCTCCTTGTCAGCTTCTCATTGATGTGCTGGAATTGCTTACTCTCAACATCGCTTCGTACATTTGGTCTGAGCAAATCCAGACGAGATCTCAACCTTCGGTTAAAGAACATCATGGCCGGGGCCTGGTTGGTGACTGCATGTGTCGCATTTCTGTAGGCTAACAGGAAATTGTCCACCTTATGCTGCAGTGGAATGTCGTCATCGCACGTGGCCTTTACTGCTTTTTTAAAGGTTTGTACGAACCTCTCAGCCAATCCATTTGTGGCTGAATGATACGGGGCGGATGTGTAATGCCTTACCCCATTCCTTTTCATGAATTTTTGGAACTCGTCGGACACAAACTGTGGTCCGTTATCAGAGCAAATCTGCTCTGGCAAGCCGTTCCTGGCAAAAATGGTCCGTAGTGCTGCAACAGTTTTCTCCGTGGTGGTGGAGGATATTTTTATCACCTCAGGCCATTTCGAGTGCGCATCCACGGCTATTAAAAACATTGAGTCCATGAATGGGCCAGCAAAATCAATATGCACCCGTTGCCATGAAGATGAGGGCCACTCCCATGGGTGTAGAGGGGCATGTGGTGGTACATTTTGGACCTTCTGGCATCCTGAGCAGCTCTTTGTCAGGTCCTCGATTTGCTGATCGATCCCCGGCCACCACACAAGCCCTAGCAAGGCTTTTCATTTTCACCCCTCCCAGATGACCTTCGTGAAGCTCATTGAGCACTCTCTCCCTTAACTTGGGTGGAATTACCACTCGGGATCCACACATCAAGGTCCCCTGGCATACTGACAGCTGTTCTCTTCTGGATGAGAATGCTGGCAACAGTGAGTCGCCATGTGCTGGCCATCCCTTCACCGTCAAATCATATACCCGAGACAGTGTCGGGTCATTTCGGGTCTCCTTCTCTATACCAGCGTTAGTTACTGGCAAGCATTCAATTATAGTCGAATGAAATATTTCGACAGGATCCACTGCTGGTGCTTCCTCCACAGTAGGCAGTGGCAGGCGTGATAGCCCATCAGCGTTTCCATGCTGTTTCATTGCCCTTCTACTCGATTTCATATTGGTGCGCCCCTAGAAAAAGGGACCATCTTTGTAGCTGTTGCGCAGTCATCACCGGAACGCCCTTCTTTTGATTAAAGATGGAGACAAGTGGTTGGTGGTCAGTCAGCAAGGTGAACTTCTGCCCGTGCAGATAGTGATTGAACTTTTTCACTCCCCACACTAGGCTGAGGGCCTCCCTGTCAATCTGGGCGTAGTTACGCTCGGCTGAGGTTAGTGACCGAGACGCAAAGGCTACTGGCCTCTCCGAGCCGTCCGGGAATTTGTGCGACAACACCGCTCCTGTAGTGTATGTGCTTTAAGTCAGAACTACTTTTTACAGCTCCTGTATACTGTAGTACCGGCAGTAACCACACCTCTGTGCGCATGCCTCTGTACCCCAGTCTAGAAATTACCCTCCTCCAGTAAAGACCTGTTATTTGTTTATGTACAGCATCTGTGTAATTATTTATCCACTGAACCACGGATCTAACAGTGGCGACGAGTGTTGATGCGAATCTACCTGCAACATAAAAAAAAAATAGTCGAGTCCAGGAACACGGGCGTCGACCACGTGCAACCGCCCAGCAGTCAGGCAGAGATCCAACTTCGCTGGGGAGGCTGTGGAGAGCCGGGCTTGGTTCCCCAGCCACAACGAACAGTAAGAGACCGACGACAGGTCCAGAGCAGACCCTTCCCGAGCAGCGGCGGCTGGAGCCGACCGACGGCAGAGAGAGAGAGCCGGGCAGCGTCGACGGGGTAAGAAAGAGGGTGAAGAGAGCAGGGCACAGCCAGGGGTGGATCACCGAGCGGCATCGAGGAAAAATACTGCAAACCGGAGAGAGGGTAAGAAACAGCCGGGTTCTAGACAGAGCGGCATCGACAAATATCAAAAGAACGCGCAGAGCACAGCCAGGGATCACGGGCTGATCAGGGTCCGCGGGGCAAAGCAAGGGGAGACGCCATTGAGCCGCGGAGAAGAAGGAAGAGCGCGGGAGACGCCATTTTGCGAAGCCGCAGCGGAGAAGACGGGCGAGCGCGGGAAGGAAGGAAAGTGCGGGAGACGCCATTTTGTGCCAGCGGAGAAGAAGGGGAAGCGCGGGAGGCGCCATTGGGGATAGTTAACGCACAACCAAGGATGCCAAAGAGTGGCAGTATCTCTACGTTCGACAATGAAGTCGAAGATTGGGCGACATATGTGGAACGTATTGAGGTGTACTGCAGGGCGAATGAAGTGCCAGATGCTAATAAAGCACTGGTTCTGTTAAATTCCATGGGTGCAAAACCTTATGGGTTACTGCGAAATCTAATAACCCCAGAGAAGCCGGTAAACAAGAATTTTGAAAGCATAGTAGAAATCCGACAGGACCACTTAAACCCCACACCGCTGCTGATAGCAGAACAATTTAAGTTCCATAAAAGGAACCAACACAAAGACGAAAGCAATGCTGAGTACCTAACGGAACTGCGCAAGCTATCAAAATACTGCCAGTTTGGAGCGGGACTAGCAGACACGTTAAGGGACAAGTTTGTGTGTGGGCTACAAAGTGAAGGAACCCAGAAACGGCTTCTATCAGAAAAGGATCTTACGCTGGACAAAGCTTTCAATATGGCAGTATCACACGAAGCAGCCGCAAGGGGCGCTGCAGAGATACAACGAAGACTGCAAGAATACGGCACCAACGAAATGACCTATGGAACAGGGAAGTGCTATCGCTGCGGCAGAACAACACATGACCAGAAAGATTGTTGGTTCAAGGACCAAGTGTGCAGACAGTGTGGGAAAGCAGGACACATAGCAAGAGTCTGCAGGTCTGGGGAGAAAACCAACAGTAAGAAATCTCCACAGGAGAAGTACAAAAAGGTACACCAGGTGATGGACAGTGGTTCAGACGAACAGGAAAGTGACACAGACTCCGGAAGCAAGGAGCTGGGTTGTCTGAAACGACATAATGTAACCGAAATGGAGGATCACCAGACTATCCGGGTTACACACAAGATAGACGGAGTCCAAGTGGAAATGGAATTGGACACAGGGTCAGCTCTAACAGTCATAAATCAAAGAGACTACAAGCGGCTATTTTCACACATACCCTTGAAAGCTACAGAGATTGTCTTGAAGACGTATACGGGGCAAAAAGTCTACCCCAAAGGAAAAATAAGGATGAAAGTGACATACAAAGGTCAGGAAATACCTAAAATGGATATATATGTATTGCCAAATGGAGGACCACCACTGCTAGGACGTGAATGGATCCGGAAGATACATTTAGATTGGCATTCCATACAGGCACTGAAGGTGGAGGCCAAAAAGGATGACGACGTCACACCCGGACGACTGTCAAAAATGCTAACTGACGCAAAAGATAGGTTCCAGGAGGGACTAGGAACACTAAAAGGAATAACAGCAACAATTAAAATAGAGGATAATGCAAGCCCAAAGTTTCTGAAGGCCAGACCAGTGCCTTATGCGATAAGACCAGTGGTTGAAGCAGAGCTGGAAGGTTTGGAACGTTCAGGAGTACTGTCCAAAGTGGACTGGAGCGAGTGGGCTACACCCATCGTTCCTGTAATGAAGAGGTCGTTGAGTAATACGCCTGGGGAACCAAAGAAGGTCCACATCTGTGGGGATTTTAAGGTGACAGTGAACCCAGTCCTTCACACGGTGCAATATCTGCTTCCACGAATTGAGGAAATTTTCGCCTCGCTATCTGGTGCTAAACGCTTCACCAAAATTGATCTAGCCCAGGCGTCCTTGCAAATGGAGGTAGAAGAAGCTTCGAAACACTACCTTACGATCAACACCCATAAAGGTCTCTATCAATACAACCGGCTGGTGTTTGGAGTAGCCTCGGCTCCGGCTATCTGGTAAAGGGCGATGGATCAGGTCCTGCAAGGGATTCCAGGGACCCAGTGTTATTTGGACGACATCTTGGTCACGGGCGAAAATGACGGTGATCACCTGGCTAACTTGGAGAAGGTGCTCGCCAGATTAAAGGAATATGGGCTACGAGCTAATCGCTACAAGTGCGAGTTTTTCCAGAAACAGATCTCGTATTGCGGCCACGTCATCGATGAAGAGGGGTTACATAAGTCCCCTGACAAGATTGAGGCAGTAGTCAAGGCTCCAGCACCGGAAAATGTGTCACAACTGAGGTCGTTCCTCGGGCTGGTAAACTATTACCACAAGTTCTTACCAAATTTGTCTACGGTATTACACCCGCTGAACACCCTACTGCAAACAGGGGTACCATGGAAGTGGGATGACGAACGTAGACGAGCTTTCCAGAAGTGTAAAGAATTGATCACATCAAAAGAGGTGTTGGCCCATTTCAACCCAGCACTACCAATTCGTTTGGCATGTGATGCATCACCCTACGGCATTGGAGCGGTGCTGTCGCACAAATTCCCAGACGGGTTGGAGAGGCCAGTAGCCTTTGCGTCTCGGTCACTAACCTCAGCCGAGCGCAACTACGCCCAGATTGACAGGGAGGCCCTCAGCCTAGTATGGGGAGTAAAAAAATTCAACCATTATCTGCATGGGCAGAAGTTCGCCTTGCTGACTGACCACCAACCACTTGTCTCCATCTTTAATCCTAAGAAGGGCGTGCCAGTAATGACTGCACAGCGGTTACAAAGATGGTCCCTGTTTCTAGGGGCGAATCAATATGAAATAGAATATAAAGGCCCGAAACAGCATGGGAACGCTGATGGGCTATCGCGCCTGCCACTGCCTACGGTGGAGGAAGCACCAGCAGTGGACCCTATCGAGATATTTTATTCATCGATAATTGAACGATTGCCAGTAACAAACGCGGATATAGAGAAGGAGACCCGCAATGATCCGACGCTGTCACGGGTATATGAATTGACGGTGAGGGGATGGCCAACACATGGCGACTCACTATTGCCAGCATTCTCATCCAGAAGAGAACAGCTGTCAGTATGCCAGGGGGCAGTGATGTGTGGATCCAGAGTGGTGATTCCACTCAAGTTAAGGGAGAGAGTGCTAAATGAGCTACATGAAGGTCATCTGGGGGGAGTGAAAATGAAAAGCCTTGCTAGGGCTTATGTGTGGTGGCCAGGAATCGATCAACAAATCGAAGACCTAACTAAGAGCTGCTTAGGATGCCAGAAGGTCCAAAATGCACCACCACATGCCCCTCTACACCCATGGGAGTGGCCCTCCTCTCCATGGCAATGGGTGCACATTGATTTCGCTGGTCCATTCATGGACTCAATGTTCTTAATAGCAGTGTATGCTCATTCAAAGTGGCCTGAGGTGATAAAGATGTCTTCAACTACTACAGAGAAAATGATTGCAGTACTACGGACCATATTTGCCAGAAACGGTTTGCCAGAGCAGATCTGCTCTGATAATGGACCACAGTATGTGTCCGCCGAGTTCAAAAAATTCATGAAAAGGAAGGGGGTAAGGCATTACACATCCACCCCGTATCATTCAGCCACCAATGGATTAGCTGAGAGGTTCGTACAAACCTTTAAGAAGGCGATAAAGGCCATGTGCGATGAGGAAATTCCACTACAGCATAAGATGGACAATTTCTTATTAGCCTACCGAAACGTGACACATGCAGTTACCAACCAGACCCCGGCCATGATGTTCTTTAACCGAAGGTTGAGATCTCATCTGGACTTGCTCAGACCAAATGTGCGAAGAAATGTTGAGGACAAACAATTCCAGCACATCAACGAGAAGCCAACAAGGAGCTTCAATGTAGGGCAACCAGTCTTGGCCCGTGACTATCGAACAGAGAAGTGCCAACCCGGAACGATATGTACAAGGCAGGGGCCATTAATGTACACAGTGGATGTCGGGGTGAACATTGTGAGATGCCACGTCGATCAGATCTTAGCGTCACAGGAAGGCGTCAACCCCATGTCTCAAGTACCTGGGGATGAACCCGACATACCGGTAGCATCTACTTCAGACCCAGTAGCAGTGGAACCCGATGAACTACCCGATGAAAAGGGGTCGGAATCGCCTCTGCACCAAGAACAAGAACCTCCGGAAAGGCGCTATCCCGAAAGGGTCAGGAAGCCGTCCCAAAGACTGAGGCCCAGAAATTCAGTGGCCTGCGCCACCAGTTTGTGCCCAAAGCGGGCACTCAGTGGCTTTTGCGCCACTGGCCACACCTACCGCGATATTTAGTGGGGCGCTAATGGCGGCGTTAGCCTGTAGCGCTGCGCCGCCACCGATGACATCATCGGTGTGCGCAGCGCCCCGCTATCGCCCCGATGGCCATATTTGGTCGCGCCCGCCTCCTCAGCGCCGGCCGCAAATAGCGACCGGTACACAGGGGCCAACCTGTGGCGGTAGTGGCGCTAGCTAAGGTGGAGGTGCGGCCGGCCGCTTTTTCGGCGCCCGCCTGCCCGCACCTCCGTCCCCGGCCTCCTACATCCCCCCCACCCCGTGACATTGCCGGCTGTTTCCCGAGAGCCCGGCACTTCTCCTTGGTGCCGGGCTCATTTGCCAGCACTCGCGAGCGGGGATCGCGCTGTTGCAGGTACTTCCCCCTTAACAGTGGGAGGAAGGCCTGCAGTACCGCAGCGTGCCGTGCCGCAGCGTGTGGTGCTGCGGCCCTTAGCGCGCCGATATTCAGTTTCAGCGCCCCAAGCAGGGCGCGGGAAGCCTCGTTTAGCGGCCCGCTTCCATTTGGGGCGCAGAAACTGAATATCCGGATGGCGCAAGTGGCTCCGCACGCAGCGGTAATTCCGGCGCCCAGGCGAGCTGGGCACCCCAAACTGAATTTTTAGCCCTGAATCTCTAAATGGACTTTTGTTATTGAATGTACATGTAAAAATGTAATTGTTATTTGAATATTAAGGGGGTATTATTAATCTAAAAAGAGAGGAATTGTAGTGTATGTGCTTTAAGTCAGAGCTACTTTTTACAGCTCCTGTATACTGCAGTACCGGCAGTAACCACACCGTTATATAAGCTGTGCACATGCCTCTGTACCCCAGTCTAGAAATTACCCTTCTCCAGTAAAGACCTATTATTTGTTTATGTACAGCATCCATGTAATTATTTATCCACTGAACCACGGATCTAACAGCTCCAATGCTATAGGGTGATGCATCACATGCCAACCGAATTGGTAGTGCTGGGTTGAAATGAGCCAACACCTCTTTTGATGTGACAATGTTTTGCTCTTCTGGAAAGCTCGTTTACATTCGTCACTCCACTTCCATGGTACCCCCGTTTGCAGTAGGGTGTTCAGTGGGTGTAGTACGGTAGACAAATTCGGCAAGAACTTATGGTAGTAGTTCACCAGCCCGAGGAACGACATCAGTTGTGACACATTTTCCGGTGCTGGAGCCTTGACTACTGCCTCAATCTTTTCAGGGGACTTATGTAACCCCTCTTTATCAATAACTTGGCCACAATACGAGATCTGCTTCTGGAAAAACTCGCATTTGTGGCGATTAGCTCAGAGCCCATATTCCTTCAATCTAGTGAGCACCTGCTCCAGGTTGGCGAGGTGATCACTGTCATTTTCGCCCGTGACCAGGATGTTGTCCAAATAACACTGGGTCCCTGGAATCCCTTGCAGGACTTGTTCCATTGCCCTTTGCCAAATAGCCGGAGCTGATGCTACCCTGAACACCAGCCGGTTGTATTGGTAGAGACCTTTATGAGTGTTGATCGTGAGGTACTGTTTCGAGGCTTCTTCTACCTCCATTTGCAGGTACGCCTGGGCCAGATCAATCTTAGTGAAGCGTTTCCCTCCAGATAGCGAGGCGAAAATATCTTCAATCCCAAAGCGGAAATTGCACAGTGTGAAGGACTGGGTTCACTGTCACCTTAAAGTCCCCACAGATGCGAACCTTCTTTGGTTCCCCAGGCGTATTACTCAACGACCTCTTCATTACAGGAACGATGGGTGTAGCCCACTCGCTCCAGTCCACTTTGGACAGTACTCCTGAATGTTCCAAACCGTCCAGCTCTGCTTCGACGGCTGGGCGGATCGCATAAGGTAGCGGTCTGGCCTTAAAAAAACTTTGGGCTTCCATTTTCCTCTCTTTTGATCGTCACTGTTATGCCTTTTAGTGTTCCGAGTCCCTGCTGGAACACTTCTTGTGCATCAGTTAGCATTTTTGACAGTCGTCCAGGTGTAACGTCGTCATCCTTTTTGCCATCTACAGTCAGTGCTTGTATGGAATGCCAATCTAGCTGTATCTTCCGGATCCATTCACGTCCTAGTAGTGGTGGTCCTCCATCTGGCAATACCTATAGGTCCATTTTTGGTGTTTCCTTGCCGTTATATATAACATTCTCCCTTATTTTTCCTTTGGGGTAGACTTTTTGCCCCGTGTACGTCTTCAAGATAATCTTTGTATCTCTCAAGGGTATATGTGAGAATAGCCGCTTGTAGTCCCTTCGGTTTATGACTGTTAGGGCTGATCCTGTGTCCAATTCCATTTTCACTTGGACTCCTGCTATCTTGAGCGTGACCCAGATAGTTTGGTGATCCTCCGTTTTGATCACATTATGTAGTTTCAGACAACCCAGCTCCTTGCTTCCGGAGTCTGTATCACTCTTCTGTTCGTCTGAACTACTCTCCGTCACCTTATGTACCTTCTTGTACTTCTCCTGTGGAGATTTCTTGCTGCTGGTTTTCTTTCCCGACCTGCAGACTCTTGCTATGTGTCCTACTTTTCCACACTGTCTGCACACTTTGTCCTTGAACCAGCAATCATTATGGTCGTGTGTTGTTCTGCCGCAGCGATAGCACTTCACTGTTCCGTATGACATTTCATTTGTGCCATATTCTTGCGGTCTCCGTTGTATCCCTGCAGCGCCCCGTGCTGCTGCTTCGTGTGATACTGCAATGCTGAAAGCCTTGTCCAGCGTAAGATCCTTTTCTGATAGAAGCCGTTTCTGGGTTCCTTCACTTTGAAGCCCACACACAAACTTGTCCCTTAAGGTATCTGCTAGTCCCGTTCCAAACTGGCAGTGTATCGATAGCTTGCACAGTTCCGTTAAATACTCAGCATTACTTTCATCTTTATGCTGGTTCCTTTTGTGAAACTTAAATCTTTCTGCTATCAGCAGCGGTGTGGGGTTTAAGTGGTCCTGTAGGATTGATACTATGTTTTCAAAATCCTTTTCTACTGGCTTCTCTGGGGTTACTAGTCTGGGGTTACTAGGTTTCGTAGTAAGCCATACGTTTTTGCACCCATTGAATTCAACAATACCAGCGCTTCCTTGTCATCTGGCACTTCATTCGCCTTGCAGTATACTTCTATGCGTTCGACATATGTCGTCCAATCTTCGACTTCATTGTTGAACGCTGTGATACTGCCACTCTTCGGCATTTTTGGGTGTGGTTAGACTGGCTTAAAATGGCGTCTCCCGCGCTTTCCTTTCTTCCCTGCTTCGGCTTAAAATGGCGTCTCCCGCGCTGCTGCCAACGCCGCTCTCGGCGGTCCTCATGGCAAATGGCGATGCCCTGTGGGTTTCGTGCGCTGCTCCTGCGCTGCTGCCAACGCCGCTCTCTGCAGTCCTCGTGGCAATGGCAGCGCCTTGCGTTTTCCTGCGCGCCTCTCTCCCCTGTTGATGCTGCTCGGCCCTTGAACACCGGCTGCGCTCTGCGCGTTTTCCAGTGCGCCTCTCTCACCCGTTGACGCTCGGCCCTTGAACACCGGCTGCGCTCTGCTCTCTCGCCTCTCTCCCCCATTGACGCCACTCGGTCCTGAACACCGGCTGTGCCCTGTGCGCTCTGCCCTCTCTCTCTCCCCCGTCGACGCTGCTCGGCCTTTTCCTGTGCCGCTCGGTCGGCTCTAGCCGCTGCTGTCCGGGAAGGGTCTGCGCAGTACCTGTTGCCAGCCCGTTTCGCTGGACCACCGTGACTGGAAAGCCAAGCCTGGCTCTCAACAGCCTCCCCTGTGATGCTCAAATCTCCGCTGGATGACTGGGCGGTTGCCCGTGGTCAACGCCCGTGCTTCTGGACTCAACCTCCTTCCACTGTTCTCCAGGAGCGAATCCCTGGGAGATGATGCAGAGCTGCAGGTAGGTTCGAATCTGCTCATCGCCAATGTTAGATCCGTGTATCTTAATGTTTGTCCTTCAATAATCAGACAAAAGACTGCAGGGAACGATCAACAGGTGTTTACTGAATGAGGGTTCAAACTGCAACTGACTGTACAGATCACTACTCAGGGTTTATATACAGGTGTGGTCACTGCTGGTACTACAGGATACAGGAGCTGTAAAAAGTAGTTCTCCCCCTTAAAAGGTACATACATTACAAGGCACAGACTGTGCAGTGTGGATATTCTGGGACAGTGAGGGGTGAGGCACAGACTGTGTGGGTTGGATAGTCTAGGGGAATGAGGGGTGAGGCACAGACTGTGGGGGTGGATAGTCTGGGACGGTGTGAGGTGAGGCACAGACTGTGTGGGGTTGATAGTCTGGGGGAGTGAGGGCTGAGGCACAGACTGTGCGGGGTGGATATTCTGGGGGAGTGAGGGCTGAGGCACAGACTGTGAGGGGCGGAAAGTCTGGGAGAGTGAGGGATGAGGCACAGACTGTGCGGGGTGGATAGTCTGGAACAGTGAGGGATGAGGCACAGACTGTGCGGGGTGGATAGTCTGGAACAGTGAGGGGTGAGGCACAGACTGTGCGGGTTGGCTAGCCTGGGGGAGTGAGGGGTGAGGCACAGCATGTGTGGTGTGGATAGGCTGGGGGAGTGAGGGGTGAGGCACAGCATGTGTGGTGTGGATAGGCTGGGGGAGTGAGGGGTGAGGCACAGACTATGCGGGAGGATAGTCTGGGAGACTGTGGGTTTAGGCACAGACTGTGCGTGGTGGATAGTCTGGGACAATGAGAGGTGAGGCACAGACTGTGTGTGGTGGATATTCTGGGGGAATGAGGGGTGAAGCACAGACTCTGCAGGTGTATAGTCTGGGACGGTGTGGGGTGAGGCACAGACTGTGCGGGGTGGATAGTCTGGGGAGAGTGAGGAGTGAGGCACAGACTGTGCGAGGTGGATAGTCTGGGGGAGTGTGGGGTGAGGCACAGCCTTTGTGGGTGGAAAGTCTGGGGGAGTGAGGGGTGAGGCACAGACTGTGCGAGTTGTCTAGGCTGGGGGAGAAAGGTGTGAGCCACAGACTGTGCGAAGTCGATAATCTGGGACAGTGAGGGATGAGGCACAGACTGTGCGGTGTGTATGGTCTGGGATAGTGAGGGATGAGGCACAGACTGTGTGGGGTGTATAGTCTGGGACAGTGTGAGGTGAGGCACAGAATGTGCGGGGTGGATAGTCTGGGACAGTGTGAGGTGAGGCACAGAATGTGCGGGGTGGATAGTCTGGGACAGTGAGGGGTGAGGCACAGACTGTGCGTGGTGGGTATCCTGGGGGAGTGAGGGATGAGGCACAGACTGTGCGGGGTGGATAGTCTGGGACAGTGAGGTGTGAGGCACAGACTGTGCGGTGTGGATCGTCTGGGAGAGTGAGTGGTGAGGCAAAGACTGTGCAGGATTGCCCTATAAAAGCATCATTACAAACAATTAGCTCTGAGAGATGAGCACTGAGCAGCATTGTCTCTGTCCATGAATCTTTGGTGATTTGAAGCCTCGCCCACAGTGTGACTCCTCTCCTTCTCCCTAGGAGGTATTTTGGAGCCTCTCGGTACGTGCAGTGACACTCTCAGAATCTTCATTCAAAGAAGAAGCAGTGACAGGTCAGACTGCTCATTGTTACTCACGGATGATCTGCCTCCTCCCTCGCTCCCTGTAAAGTATTGAGATATCCAGTTCAAGTCTGCTTCGTGTTTGGAGCGTTTCCCCGCAGCCACCCTCTGGTATTTCGCCCAGTGGCCCATACTTCACCCCAAGTGTCAGCAGGACTATTTAACTGCAGGAGCCCATCACACCCTTAGCTTCAAGCTCTTTTCCTGAATGATCATCAGGAGCAAGGAACCCTGGCTGACCTCTACCGTCCCCAACCCAGGGGTTATAGAATCCCAGCTGCTGGCCAGGCCATGAACAACCATCCTAGCACTGACTGAGGATTGAACCGGAGACAGAGAGGGAGGGTGAGGGGGAGCAACTAGAGAGACAGAGAGAGACAGCGTAGAGGTGGAGAAATGGACAGGGCAAGGAAGCGAGGTAGAGGAGAGATGGAGAAAGGAGCAGAGACAGGGAGATAGCCTGAGGAGAGATGGAGAAAGGGATGGAGACAGGGAGCGAGGCAGAGGAGAGATGGAGAAAGGGACAGAGAGAGCGAGCGAGGCAGAGGAGAAAGGGACAGGGATCGAGATGTAAAGCGAAAGAGAGAAAGGCAGAGATATGGAGAGTAAGATGAGAGAAGCACAAGAGAGGGAGACCCGAACTAGGTGGTGGTGGGTCTGTTGCACCTCCCCCACAGGCACCTGTCTTGTGATGAAGGAGCTGGAAATCCTTCCTGCCCTCCCAGAGAAGCAAGAGGAACTCCGAAGGACGGTTGGCCCTGCCAGTGGGCAGCTGGTAGCTATTAATAGAAAGAAAGACTCCCAGATAATCTGAGAGAGTGCTCTCACTGATGGAGGGTCAGTACTGAGGGAGTGCTGCACTGTCAGAGGGACAGTGCTGAGGGGGTGCTGCACTGTTGGAGGGGCAGTACTGAGGGAGTGCTGCACTGTCAGAGGGTCAATGCTGAGGGAGTGCTGCACTGTTGGAGGGGCAGTACTGAGGGATTGCTGCATGGTCGGAGGGGAAGTACTGAGGGAGTGCTGCACTGTCAGAGGGTCAAAGCTGAGGGAGTGCTGCACTGTTGGAGGGGCAGTACTGAGGGATTGCTGCATGGTTGGAGGGGAAGTACTGAGGGAGTGCTGCACTGTCAGAGGGTCAAAGCTGAGGGAGTGCTGCACTGTTGGAGGGGCAGTACTGAGGGATTGCTGCATGGTCGGAGGGGAAGTACTGAGGGAGTGCTGCACTGTCAGGGGATCAGTACTGAGGGAGTGCTGCACTGTCAGAGGGGGAAGTACTGAGAGAGCGCTGCACTGTCAGAGAGGCAGTACTGGGGGAGTGCTGCACTGTCAGAGGGACAGTACTGAGGGAGTGCTGCATTGTCAGAGGGGAAGTACTGAGGGAGTGTTCCACTATCAGTGGGGCAGTACTGGGAGTGCTACACTGTCGATGAGGCAGTACTGAGGGAGTGCTGCACTGTCAGAGTGGCAGTACTGAGAGAGCGCTGCACTGTCGGAGGGGCAGTATTGAGGGAGAGGTGCAGTGTCGGTGGGGCAGTACTGAGGGAGCGCAGCACTGTCAAAGGTGCCTTCTTCAGGTGAGATGTTAAACCGAGGCCCCGTCTGCCCTCTCAGGTGGACGTAAAAAATCCCACTGCACTATTCAAAGAAGAGCAGGGGAGTTTTGCCCAGTGTCCTAGTCACGTATCTATCGCTCAACCAACAACACTCAAAATTATCTGGTCATTATCACATTGCTGTTGTTTCTGGGATCTTGCTGTGTGCATTTGGTCTATTGCATTTCCCACATTACCACAGTGACTACATTTCAAAAGTAAAGCACTTAGTGACGTACTAAGGTCATGAAAGGCGTTGAATAATTGAAGTTTTTCTTTTTTTTAATCTGTATAGGTGTCAGCTCTGACTCACAGGGTAGAGTGCGACTCAGTAAACAACAGCTGACACCGAGCCATCTCTTCATCCTTGTGTCTGAGTGCATGACTTAGCTTCTCCTTCTCCCCGGAGATGTAATTGGGAATGTTTACTGTCATATAGACCACGGTATAAATATAACCTGCCGCTAGTTCACTTGAAACAAAAAGTGATATATCGTTATAAAATTCGACATCGTTGAACAACACCGACTTATAAAAATCTTAGATATCCTCACCACGCATTCTCGATCACATTCACTCCATCACATTCACTCCATCACATTCACTCCGTCACATTCACTCCGTCACATTCTCGATCACATTCACTCCGTCACATTCACTCCGTCACATTCACTCCGTCACATTCACTCCGTCACATTCACTCCGTCTCATTCACTCCGTCACATTCACTCCGTCACATTCACTCCGTCACATTCACTCCGTCACATTCACTCCGTCACATTCACTCCGTCACATTCACTCCGTCACATTCACTCCATCACATTCACTCCATCACATTCACTCCATCACATTCACTCCTTCAGTTTTCACTCCGTCACATTCACTCCTTCACATTCACTCCGTCACATTCACTCCGTCACATTCACTCCGTCACATTCACTCCGTCACATTCACTCCATCACATTCACTCCATCACATTCACTCCATCACATTCACTCCATCTCATTCACTCCTTCACATTCACTCCATCTCATTCACTCCTTCAGATTCACTCCGTCACATTCACTCCGTCACATTCACTCCGTCTCATTCACTCCGTCGCATTCACTCCGTCGCATTCACTCCGTCGCATTCACTCCATCACATTCACTCCTTCACATTCACTCCATCTCATTCACTCCTTCACATTCACTCCATCTCATTCACTCCTTCACATTCACTCCTTCAGATTCACTCCGTCACATTCACTCCGTCTCATTCACTCCATCTCATTCACTCCTTCACATTCACTCCTTCAGATTCACTCCGTCACATTCACTCCATCTCATTCACTCCATCTCATTCACTCCTTCACATTCACTCCTTCAGATTCACTCCGTCACATTCACTCCGTCACATTCACTCCATCTCATTCACTCCTTCGCATTCACTCCTTCGCATTCACTCCGTCACATTCACTCCTTCACATTCACTCCATCACATTCACTCCATCACATTCACTCCTTCACATTGACTCCCTCACATTCACTCCTTCACATTCACTCCATCACATTCACTCCTTCACATTGACTCCCTCACATTCACTCCTTCACATTCACTCCATCACATTCACTCCATCACATTCACTCCTTCACATTCACTCCATCACATTCACTCCATCACATTCACTCCTTCACATTCACTCCGTCACATTCACTCCGTCACATTCACTCCGTCACATTCACTCCGTCACATTCACTCCGTCACATTCACTCCGTCACATTCACTCCATCACATTCACTCCTTCAGTTTTCACTCCGTCACATTCACTCCGTCACATTCACTCCGTCACATTCACTCCGTCACATTCACTCCATCACATTCACTCCATCACATTCACTCCATCACATTCACTCCATCTCATTCACTCCTTCACATTCACTCCATCTCATTCACTCCTTCACATTCACTCCTTCAGATTCACTCCGTCACATTCACTCCGTCACATTCACTCCGTCTCATTCATTCCGTCGCATTCACTCCGTCGCATTCACTCCATCACATTCACTCCCTCACATTCACTCCTTCACATTCACTCCATCACATTCACTCCATCACATTCACTCCTTCACATTCACTCCATCACATTCACTCCATCACATTCACTCCTTCACATTCACTCCGTCACATTCACTCCGTCACATTCACTCCGTCACATTCACTCCGTCACATTCACTCCATTTCATTCACTCCTTCACATTCACTCCATCTCATTCACTCCTTCACATTCACTCCTTCAGATTCACTCCGTCACATTCACTCCGTCTCATTCACTCCGTCACATTCACTCCGTCGCATTCACTCCGTCGCATTCACTCCTTCGCATTCACTCCATCACATTCACTCCTTCACATTCACTCCGTCACATTCACTCCTTCACATTCACTCCATCACATTCACTCCATCACATTCACTCCTTCATAGAAACATAGAGATAGGAACAGGAGTAGGCCATTCGGCCCTTCGAGCCTGCTCCGCCATTCAATGAGATCATGGCTGATCTTCGTCTGAGATCTTAGCTGATCTTACCAGTTCAGTACCCCGTCCCCGCCTTTTCTCCGTAACCCTTAATCCCCTTAGCCTTCAGAAATATATCCAATTCTCTCTTGAAAATATTTATTGAATTAGCCTTCACAGCCCTCTGTGGCAGGGAATTCCACAGGCTCACCACTCTTTGAGTGAAGAAATTCTTCCTCATCTCTGTTTTAAATGATTTGCCCGCTATTTTTAGACTGTGGCCCCTGGTTCTGTGCTCCCCGGCCATTGGAAACATTCTCTCTGAATTCAGCCTGTCCAGGCCTGCCATAATTTTATATGTTTCGATGAGATCCCCTCTCAATCTTCTAAACTCCAGTGAGTACAAGCCCAAACTATTTAATCTCTCTTCGTAGGTCATTCCCGCCATTCCAGGTATCAGCCTGGTGAATCGCCGTTGCACTCCCTCCATGGCAAGAACATCCTTCCGCAGATGGGGCGACCAAAACTGTACACAATACTCCAGATGCGGTCTCACCAGCACCTTGTACAGCTGTAGTAAGGTATCCCTATTCCTATACTCGAACCCCCTTGATATGAAGGCCAACATACCATTTGCCTTCTTGATCGCCTGTTGCACCTGCATGCTCTCCTTCAGTGACTGGTGCACAAGAACACCCAGGTCCCTCTGCACTTCCCCATCTCCCAATCTATTGCCATTTAGATAATAATCTACCCTCCTGTTTTTACCCCCAAAGTGGATAACCTCGCATTTATCCACATTATAGTGCATCTGCCACGTATCTGCCCATTCCCCCAACCTGTCCAAATCGCACTGTAGCCTCCTGACATCCTCATCAGAGCCCACCCCTCCTCCTAGTTTAGTGTCGTCAGCGAATTTGGAAATATTGCATCCAATTCCCTGATCCAGATCATTTATATATATTGTGAACAGCTGGGGTCCCAGGACAGATCCTTGCGGCATCCCGCTGGTCACTGCCTGCCACTCCGAAAACGAGCCGTTTATTCCAACTCTCTGTTTTCTATCCGCCAGCCAGTTCTCTATCCACGTTAATACTTTGCCCCCAATCCCATGAGCCTTAATTTTGCATGATAATCTTTTGTGTGGAACCTTATCGAAGGCTTTCTGGAAGTCAAGGTACACCACATCCACTGGCTCTCCCCCATCTATTTTACCAGTTACTTCCTCAAAAAATTCCAGCAGATTAGTCAAACACGATTTACCCTTTGTAAATCCATGTTGACTCTGTCCGATCCTTTCCCCATTTGTCAAGTGCTCCGCTATTTTATCCTTAATAATCACTCCATCACATTCACTCCATCACATTCACTCCTTCACATTCACTCCATCACATTCACTCCTTCACATTGACTCCCTCACATTCACTCCATCACATTCACTCCATCACATTCACTCCTTCACATTCACTCCATCACATTCACTCCTTCACATTCACTCCGTCACATTCACTCCTTCACATTCACTCCATCACATGCACTCCTTCACATTCACTCCATCACATGCACTCCTTCACATTCACTCCTTCAGATTCACTCCGTCACATTCACTACATCACATTCACTACTTCACATTCACTACTTCACATTCACTCCTTCACATTGACTCCCTCACATTCACTCCCTCACATTCACTCCATCACATTCACTCCATCACATTCACTCCTTCACATTCACTCCATCACATTCACTCCATCACATTCACTCCTTCACATTCACTCCGTCACATTCACTCCTTCACATTCACTCCATCACATGCACTCCTTCACATTCACTCCATCACATGCACTCCTTCACATTCACTCCTTCAGAATCACTCCGTCACATTCACTACATCACATTCACTACTTCACATTCACTACTTCACATTCACTCCTTCACATTCACTCCTTCACATTCACTCCTTCACATTCACTCCATCACATTCACTCCTTCACATTCACTCCGTCACATTCACTCCGTCACATTCAATCCGTGTCATTCACTCCGTCTCATTCACTCCTTCGCATTCACTCCGTCGCATTCACTCCATCGCATTCACTCCATCACATTCACTCCTTCACATTCACTCCTTCACATTCACTCCATCACATTCACTCCTTCACATTCACTCCTTCACATTCACTCCTTCACATTCACTCCATCACATTCACTCCATCTCATTCACTCCTTCACTTTCACTCCGTCACATTCACTCCGTCACATTCACTCCGTCTCATTCACTCCGTCTCATTCACTCCGTCTCATTCACTCCATCACATTCACTCCATCACATTCACTCCGTGTCATTCACTCCGTCTCATTCACTCCTTCACATTCACTCCGTCACATTCACTCCGTCACATTCACTCCGTCACATTCACTCCGTCACATTCACTCCGTCACATTCACTCCGTCACATTCACTCCTTCACATTCACTCCATCACATTCACTCCATCACATTCACTCCATCACATTCACTCCATCACATTCACTCCATCACATTCACTCCATCACATTCACGCCATCACATTCACGCCATCACATTCACTCCATCACATTCACTCCTTCTCATTCACTCCATCACATTCACTCCTTCACATTCACTCCTTCACATTCACTCCTTCACATTCACTCCGTCACATTCACTCCGTCACATTCACTCCGTGTCATTCACTCCGTCTCATTCACTCCTTCACATTCACTCCGTCACATTCACTCCGTCACATTCACTCCGTCTCATTCACTCCTTCACATTCACTCCGTCACATTCACTCCTTCACATTCACTCCTTCACATTCACTCCATCACATTCACTCCATCTCATTCACTCCTTCACTTTCACTCCATCACATTCACTCCATCACATTCACTCTGTCTCATTCACTCCGTCTCATTCACTCCATCACATTCACTCCATCACATTCACTCCGTGTCATTCACTCTGTCTCATTCACTCCTTCACATTCACTCCGTCACATTCACTCCGTCACATTCACTCCGTCACATTCACTCCGTCACATTCACTCCGTCACATTCACTCCTTCACATTCACTCCATCACATTCACTCCTTCACATTCACTCCATCACATTCACTCCATCACATTCACTCCATCACATTCACTCCATCACATTCACTCCATCACATTCACTCCATCACATTCACGCCATCACATTCACTCCATCACATTCACTCCTTCTCATTCACTCCATCACATTCACTCCATCACATTCACTCCTTCACATTCACTCCTTCACATTCACTCCTTCACATTCACTCCTTCACATTCACTCCGTCACATTCACTCCGTGTCATTCACTCCGTCTCATTCACTCCTTCACATTCACTCCGTCACATTCACTCCGTCACATCCACTCCTTCACATTCACTCCGTCACATTCACTCCGTCACATTCACTCCGTGTCATTCACTCCGTCTCATTCACTCCGTCTCATTCACTCCTTCACATTCACTCCGTCACATTCACTCCTTCACATTCACTCCTTCACATTCACTCCATCACATTCACTCCATCACATTCACTCCTTCACATTCACTGCATCACATTCACTAAATCACTCCATCACATTCACTCCTTCACATTCACTCCATCACATTCACTCCTTCACTTTCACTAAATCACTCCATCACATTCACTAAATCACATTCACTCCGTCGCATTCACTCCGTCGCATTCACTCCGTCGCATTCACTCCGTCACATTCACTCCGTCACATTCACTCCGTCACATTCACTCCGTCACATTCACTCCGTCACATTCACTCCGTCACATTCACCCCTTCACATTCACCCCTTCACATTCACTCCGTCACATTCACTCCGCCACTTTCACTCCGTCACATTCACTCCGTCACATTCACTCCGTCACATTCACTCCGTCACATTCACTCCGTCACATTCACTCCGTCACATTCACTCCTTCACATTCACTCCTTCACATTCACTCCTTCTGATTCACTCCGTCACATTCACTCCTTCACATTCACTCCATCACATTCACTCCATCACATTCACTCCTTCACTTTCACTAAATCACTCCATCACATTCACTAAATCACATTCACTCCGTCGCATTCACTCCGTCGCATTCACTCCGTCGCATTCACTCCGTCACATTCACTCCGTCACATTCACTCCGTCACATTCACTCCGTCACATTCACTCCGTCACATTCACCCCTTCACATTCACCCCTTCACATTCACTCCGTCACATTCACTCCGCCACTTTCACTCCGTCACATTCACTCCGTCACATTCACTCCGTCACATTCACTCCGTCACATTCACTCCGTCACATTCACTCCTTCACATTCACTCCTTCACATTCACTCCTTCTGATTCACTCCGTCACATTCACTCCTTCACATTCACTCCATCACATTCACTCCATCACATTCACTCCTTCACTTTCACTAAATCACTCCATCACATTCACTAAATCACATTCACTCCGTCGCATTCACTCCGTCGCATTCACTCCGTCGCATTCACTCCGTCACATTCACTCCGTCACATTCACTCCGTCACATTCACTCCGTCACATTCACTCCGTCACATTCACTCCGTCACATTCACTCCGTCACATTCACCCCTTCACATTCACCCCTTCACATTCACTCCGTCACATTCACTCCGCCACTTTCACTCCGTCACATTCACTCCGTCACATTCACTCCGTCACATTCACTCCGTCACATTCACTCCGTCACATTCACTCCTTCACATTCACTCCTTCACATTCACTCCTTCACATTCACTCCTTCTGATTCACTCCGTCACATTCACTCCTTCACATTCACTCCATCACATTCACTCCATCACATTCACTCCTTCACATTCACTCCTTCACATTCACTCCTTCACATTCACTCCGTCACATTCACTCCGTCACATTCACTCCGTCACATTCACTCCATCTCATTCACTCCGTCTTTCACTCCGTCTCATTCACTCCGTCACATTCACTCCGTCTCATTCACTCCTTCACATTCACTCGCTCACATTCACTCGCTCAGATTCACTCGCTCACATTCACTCCTTCACATTCACTCGCTCACATTCACTCGCTCACATTCACTCGCTCACATTCACTCGCTCACATTCACTCGCTCACATTCACTCCTTCACATTCACTCCTTCACATTCACTCCTTCACATTCACTCGCTCACATTCACTCCATCACATTCAACTTTTCTACGTTAAAATAGTGACTACACGTCAAAAAGACCACGTTGGATGTAAAGCGCTTTGGGACATCCTGAGGTCGTGAAAGGCGCTATATAAATGCAAATCTGTCGTTCTTTCTTTATAACAATCCAGTCATGGAGTCATAGAGTCATAACGGCACAGGAGGAGGCCATTCGGCCCATTGAGTCCATGCCGCTTCTCTTTAGAGCAATCCAGTCAGTCCCATTCCCCCGCTCTATCCCCGTAGCCCTGCAAGTTTATTTCCCTCAAGTGCCCATCCAGTCTCCCCTTGAAAACATTGAGGCCTAGAAATTCAGTTGGTAGCGCCAGCGGTTAGCGCCTAAAGAGCCCGAGAATTGGGATGTAACCCAATGTTGGGGCAGGCGCAATGAAGATAGTGACAACTCCCATATTGACTATACATTTAACGCCTGCGCTAAGTGTTTGCGCGCGCCCGTGTGCGCAAGCAGATCATGACGACATTGCAGTGTGCAACGCCTTTTAGGCACCCCAGACCGGATATTGGGTGGCGCCCGGAACTTTTACGCCTAGTGCTGTTAGTGACAGTTCGAAGGAACATTAGCAGGCCCTTCTCGGAGGGGACAGCTCTAGTATAAAAGCTGCAGCCACTTGGCCTGTTCATTGCGATCGTTGCTGGAGAGAGTTGGTGAGCTACTGTTGAGCAGAGTTTTTGGAATTTATCATTAGAGTACTTGGGACCTTCAAACCTTTCCGGAGCAGTTGGAGCACTACACCTAACAGCGTTTTGACCAACTGGCATCGGAATGGGAGCTGCTTTGGAGGGCGACGGCCTCATGGCCGAACACTGTGAAGGGGCAGTGAGACGGCGGGAGAGAGGGCTGGGATTGGCCAGAAGAAGGAGGGGCAATGGAGGTCGGCCAATCCGAGGGTATGCTGCGAGGGTCTTTAGGCAGCAGGTGTCATACCTTGTCATGTCGGAGGCGCAGTGTGTGCGAAGGCTCCGATTCAGGAGGGACGTTGTTACTGAGCTGTGCCACCTGCTTGCTGAGGATCTGCAGCCACGTCTACGGTGCAGGACCTCTCTGTCGGTGGCCGTAAAACTGACTGTTGCCCTCAATTTCTATGCCACCGGATCCTTTCAGTCAGCCACTGGGGACATTGCGAATATCTCTCAGGTTGCAGTCCACTGTTGCATCCGGCAAGTTACAGCTGCCCTTTATAGACGAAGGCATCAATTCATCACCTTCCCTCTGAGCCTGGAGAAGCAGGCGGAGCGCGCACAGGGCTTCGCTGCTATTGCGGACTTCCCCATGGTGCAGGGGGCGATTGACTGCACACACGTGGCTTTGAGGGCGCCATTCCAGAATCCTGAGGACTTCCGCAACCACAAGGGGTTCCACTCCTTCAAAGTGCAGCTGGTCTGTGACCACCGCCAAATCATCATGGCAGTCAACGCCCAATTCCCAGGGAGCAGCCACGATGCATTTATCCTGCGGCAGACCTCAGTTTGTGACCTTTTTGAGAGGCCGGCTCGACCAAGAGGCTGGCTTATTGGGGACAAGGGCTATCCTCTCTGCCCATGGCTCATGACACCACTCCGTCTGGCCACCACCCCAGCAGAAGAGCTGTTCAACAGCAGCCATCAGGCGACCAGGAACATTGTAGAGCACACTATTGCTGTGCTCAAACAGCGTTTTCGCTGTCTGGACCATTCGGGGGGAGCCCTGCAGTACTCGCCAGAGCAAGTGGGTCACATCGTCATCGTCTGCTGCATGCTCCACAACTTGGCGATTCGACGCACCCAGCCAATTCCAGCTGTCCCTCAATGTCCAGCAGAGCCAGCGGACGAGGAGGAGGAGGAGGAAGAGCAGGAGGAGGAGGAGGAGGAAGATGGAAGGGCTCCTGAAAGTGGAAGGGCCATCCGTCAGAGGCTCATCAGGACTCGTTTCGAGGCCCCTCTGGCGGAATGATGGGTATCTTTTCTCCTGCGCACTTTGGATCTTTGAAAGCCTCTGAAAGCCAGCATCACTGTAAATAGTCACGTGTACCATAGCACATTAAAACTTTTCTTTATTGTCACAAAAGTCTTTCATTACAGCAAAACAACGTCAAGTCAACAGAAACCATAACTAACAAAATAACAGTTAACTCTTCGGCAAAGCCGCAAAACTAAACAAACCATTTCCAACAATTACAACAGGTGAGGGTGTCCTTGAATTTGGCCAAAGAAACGTCTCAGCACCTCCCTCTACTGCTGGCCCCTTGATGGAGAACGACTTCTCTTTCGCGGTCGGCCCCTTCCCTCCCTGCTGCTCCTACGTAATTGAACCCCAGTGGCGGGGTCAAGGCTGGGGGACGCCTGCTGACTGTGTGGAAGTGCAGAAGCCCCTGAGGGACGGCCTGGCCGACCACTGGTCTTGGAGGGTGCGGACGCAGGCTGCTTGATCTGAGCATGGCTGGAAGCAGTGTGCCCTGCAGGTGGTGGCAGCTGCACTGCAGACGTACCAGCGCTGGCATGAGCAATGGTCACCTGCCGAGAGAGGACACCTGCACCATGGTTGGACGACACACTGGCTCTCTGAGGGGACCGGTTTGGCTCATCCGCCACAATCGCATGCTCCACTGATTCCTGGCCTTGTATGGGACTGGAAGGGCCTGGGGTGATCCTAGCTGATGCAGATAGGGTGGCTGCAGTGAGAGTTCGCGTTGCCTCAATCTGGGTGTGGACGAGGCCGGCAAGTGACTGCGTGGCAGCAGTGAGGACCTGTGTGGCAGGTGCCAGTGCTTCGGAGAAGCCCTGGACAGTTCTTTCCATTGCTTCGGACAAGGCCGGAGCAGTCCGTTCCACTGCCTCGGACAAGCCCTGGACAGACCTTTCCAGGGATTGTCCGAAGCCCTGAACAGTCCTTTCCATAGCGGCCTCGAAGCCCTGGACAGTCCTCTCCATGGCTGCCCCGAAGCCCTGGAGAGTCCTCTCCATTGTTGCCCCGAAGCCCTGGCGAGTCCTCTCCATTGCTGCCCCGAAGTCCAACACACTCTTTGCCAGTGTTTCTATTGACTGAGGCATCCTCCCCACTGCAGCCATCAGCTCAGTGTGCCTGAGCCAGGCCTGGGTGCTCATTTCAGCCAGGCGACGCACCTCCTCTGCACAGCAGTCATCACTCCCTGCCTTGCCCTCTGGGGAGCCGGTGGCCGAACTTGCCTACTCCCCTTGCGTTGCTGCATGCCGCTTGTTCCGGCAACTGGCTCATCATCAGAGCCCCCCCCCTCCCCTCCAGGGAACTACTATCCCCAGTCTGCAGATGTGTATGCTCCCCTGAGATTGGAACGGATGCTCCGGCTTCCTCCTGATCCTCGCCTCCGGAGGCACTGGCACTGGCAGCTTCAGGGCATTGATCCCGAGTTGGTGATGAATCATCTGAAAGCAGGGAGGTGGAAGAGTGGCTTTAGCAAAAGGACAGGTTGGCGGCAAGGCATGCCAGATTGCGGCAAGGCTCTGACATGGCTGCACACTGAGGAAGCATGCTGGCGGGGGGACCAAATGGAAGGAAACAGCTGAAAAAGGAGAGAGCCTTACCCTCGCTGTCGAGAATGGGGTTGGCAGCTGCAGTGGTAACAGGACCACTCAGACGTCCTCCAAGAATCTGGTGCACTCTCTCCTCGAGATCCGTGAGAGTGACGACTTGTGGAGGTCCACCACCGGTTCGAAGCTGGTCCTTTCGCATCGCCGCCAGCTTGGACTGCAGGGGAAAGAAGGGGAAGAGCCCTTACATGAGGCCTTGAGAGATCATCTCATGCCCCCCATGGTGCAAGAGCCCTTACATGTGGCCTTGAGTGAAATGTCCATGTGTGTGCCCAGAAAGGGCCATGGGTGCTTGCTGACAGATGGCCATTGGGGCATCATGGCAACAGGGTGCTCGAAGTCAGGTGCAGATGGAGGGAATCAGAAGTTTGCATAAACAACACTCACCCTAACGACCCGAGTGAGGTCGTTGAATTTCTTCCTGCACTGAACAGGGGTCCTGGTCGCCATGCTGCTGGAGTTGACCCTCAGAGAAACCTCCCTCCAAGATCGCCGGTAATCCTTTTGATTCAGCCTCCTGCCATTGTCAGGATACAGAACATCTCGACGGCGCTCCACTGCGGACACCAACTGGTCCAGAGCCTCAGTGCTGAGGCGCTCTGCTCTCTGTCTCACCACCTCCATCCTCACCAAGTTTCTTGCGCCAGAGAAGGGCAAGCGCTGATTCTGAGGCCTACAGGGCGTTGAGTGTGGCAGCTCAGGCTGACTGACCCACCCCTTTAAGAGCCGGCCGGCGCCTGGAAGTCTTGTGGTTTTTGGTAATTGAGGTCACCTGCGCTGCGCCCGTCCACGCCGATATTGGGTAGCGCCTGAACTTTTGCGCCTTAGGAGCCCCGTGCAACGTCTGAATTCGCGCCTCAATCCCCTTTGGGGGCGATGCAACCCAATATCGCGCCAGGCAGCGATAAGTTTCGTCTGGCTATAAACTTTGCGCAGCGCCAGTTCTAACGCCTCAAGCGGGGCTATACCCAATTTCTAGGCCTGAGTGTCTCCACTTCCACCACTTCTGTCGGCAGCGATTTCCAGGTCATCACCACTCGCTGCATAAAAAAGTTTTTCCTCACGTCCCTCCTGTATCTCTTGCCCAAAATCTTAAATCTGTGTCCTAGTTCTTGTATCATCAACTAGTGGGAACAGCCTTTCCCTGTCTAGCGTATCCAAACCCGTCATAATCTTGTACACCACTATCAAATCACCCTGCAACCTCCTTTGCTCTAATGAAAACAAATCCAGCTTCTCCAACCTGTCCATGTAGCTAAGATCCCCCATCCCCAGAACCATTCTGGTAAATCTCCTCTGCACCCTCTCAAGTGCCTTCACATCCTTCCTAAAGTGTGGTGACCAGAACTGGACGCAATACTCCAGTTGTGGCCTAACCAGTGCTTTATAAAGGTTCAGCATAACTTCTCTACTTTTGTACTCAATACCTCTATTTATGAAGCCCAAGGTCCCATATGCTTTGCTAACCACTCTCTCAATATGTCCCGCCACCTTCAGGGACCCATGCACTGTCCCTGCACACTCTTTAAAACTGTGCCATTAAGTGTATATTGCCTCTCCCTGTTCCTTCTGACAAAATGCATCACCTCACACTTCTCTGTATTAAATTCTATCTGCCACTTGTCTGCCCATTCTGCTAGCCTTTCTACGTCCTGTTGCAGTCGATTGGTATCATCCTCACTGTTTGCCACACCCCCAAGTTTGGTATCAGTGGCAAATTTTAAAAGTCTACTCTGTATTCCAATATCCAGTTCATTTATTTGTATCAAAAAAAGCAGTGGCCCCAGCACTCACCCTTGGGGAACACCACTGTCTACCATCCTCCAGTCTGAAAAACAGCCATTTACCACAACTCACTGTTTTCTGTCCTTAAGCCAATTCCTATTCCAAGCTGCCACTGGCCCACCTATTCCATGAGCCTCAAGTTTGTTAACCAACCTTCTATGTAGTACTTTGTCAAATGCCTTCCTAAAATCCATGTAGACAACATCCATTGCATTCCCTTCATCGATCCTCCCTGTTACTTCATCATAAAATTCAATTAGATTAGTCAAACACGATCTGCCGTGTTGACTCTCCTTAATTAGCTTAAACCTCTCCAAGTGCCCGTTAATTTTTTCCTTGATTATTGTTTCTAAAACTTCACCCACCACTGATATTAAACTGACTGGCCTGTAGTTACTAGGATTGTCCTTGCACCCTTTCTTGAACAGTGGCGTCACATTTGCCACTTTCCAATCCTCAGGCACCTCCCCCGCATCTAGGGAAGATTGGAAAATGATGCCAAGCCCTTCCGCTATCCCTTCCCTCAATTCCCTTAGCAACCGGGGATGCAAGCCATCTGGACCAGGTGACTTATCCACACTAAGCATACCCAATCTTTCGAGTACATTCTGTCTATCAATGTTCACCCCTTCCATTGCTTCTACCTTTTCCATTTCTACCGATATTTTGTCAGCATCCACCTCCTTAGTAAACACCGATACAAAGTACTCATTGAGTATTCTAGCCTTGCCATGCGGCTCTAAAAGCATATATCACCTTCTTTGTCCCTAATAGGCCCCACCCCGCCTCTTACTAACAGCTTACTGTTTACATGCCGGTAGAAGGTTTTTGGGTTTCATTTTATGTTAACTGCCATTCTACTCTCATATTCTCTCTTTGCCAATCGTATTTTCATCTTCATTTCCCCTCTCAACTTATTGTATTTGGTCTAGTTCTCCCTTGAAGAATTCACCTGACATGCATCATACACCCTCTTTTTTTGTTTCATCATCTTCTCTATCTCCCTCATCATCCTTGCTTTGGTTCACTTACCCTTCCCACTTGTTGGAATGTACCTAGCCTGTACTTGGAACATCTCTTCCTTAAAGATCACCCATTGCTCTGTTACAGTTTTTCCTGTCAGTCTTTGGTTCCATTTTACCCTGGCTAGATCCATTTGCATCCCATTGAAGTTAGCCCTATTCCAGTTTAGAAGTTCCACTCTAGATTGTTCTTTACTCTTCTCCATTGCTAACCTAAATCTTATGATACTATGATCACTCGTACCCAAGTGTTCTCCCACAGACACTTGGTCGACCTGGCCCACCTCATCCCCCAGCACCAGATCCAGCAATACAATACAATGACGGAGGGTTCGACCCGAAACATTGACTCTGTTTCTCTCTCCTCGATGCTGCCTGACCTGCTGAGTGTTTCCAGCATTTTCTGTTGTTATTCCAGATCCAGCAATGCCTCCTTCCGAGTTGGGCCAAGAACATATTGGTCAAGGAAATTCTCCTGATCACATTTCAGAAATTCCTTCCCCTCCTTTCCCTTTACCCTAGCATTATCCCAATCGATATTTGGGTAATTAAAGTCCCCCAATATCACCACTCTATAGCTCTTGCATATCTCTGCGATTTCCCTGTAGATTTGCTCCTCTACCTCCCTCTCACTATTTGGAGGCCTATAGAATACCCCCAATAGCGTGATCAGATCCTTTTTGCTCCTCAACTCTAATCAAATGGAATCTGTCCTTGTCCCTTCAAGAACATCCTCCCTTTCCAACACTACAATGTCTTCCTTAATCAGCACTGCCACCCCACCTCCCTTTTTTCCTTCCCTATCTTTTCTGAACACCTTGTACCCTTGAATATTAAGTGCTCAGTCGTCACCGTTTTTAAGCCACATTTCCGTTATTGCCACAACATCATATTGCCACGCGGCTAATTGTGCTTGTAGCTCACAACCTTATTCACCACACTTTGTGCGTTTACGTACATGCATTCTAAACCCATTTCTGAATTTTTTGTCATCTTTCTTAGTCTGCTCCTATCTAATATGGCACTACTTCCGCCTCTAGTACTACTTTCTTCTCTAGTACTATCCAACACATTCACTCTTTTATGCACCTTATTCCTCTTTTCTACTCCTATATGCTGGTGCCCATCCCCCTGCCAAGCTAGTTTAAACCCTCCCCAACAGCACTAGCAAACCTTCCCACGTGAATACTGGTCCCGGCTCTGCTGAGGTGTAACCCGTCTGGCTTATACGGGTCCTACCTTCCCCAGAAATGGTCCCAATGCTTCAGGAGTCTAAAGCCCTCCCTTCTGCACCATCTCTCCAGCCATTCATTCATCTGTTCTATCCTCCTATTCCTGTACTCACCAGCACGTGGCACCGGGAATAATCCGGGGATTACTACTTTTGAGGTCCTGCTTTTTAATCTCTTTCCTAGCTCCCTATAGTCTGCCTGCAGGACCTCATCCTTCTTTCTGCTTATATCATTGGTACCGATATGGACAAGGAACTCTGGCTGTTCACCCTCCCCTCTCAGAGTGTCTTGCAGCCGCTCAGGGACATATTTGACCCTGGCACCAGGAAGGCTACATACCATCCTGGAATCACGCCTGCGTCCACAGAAATGTCTATCTGTTCCCCTAACCAATGAATCCCCTATCACTATTGCTCTTCCATTCTTTTTCCTCCCCTCTGTGCAGCTGAGCTACCCATGATGCCGTGGCCTTGGCTCTGGCTGCTCTCCCAGAAGAGCCATCACCCCCACCAGTTTCCAGAACTGTGAATTGGTTAGCAAGCGAGATGCACTCTGGGGATTTCTGCCCTACCTGCCTGGCCCTCCTTCTCTGTCTGGAGGTCACCCATTCCCTCTCTGCCTGCACATTCTGAGGCTGCGGGGTGACCAGTTCTAGAAACATGCTCTCCAAGTATTTATCAGCCTCACGGATGCACTGTAGTGACTCCAGCTGCCACTCAAACTCCGAAACCCAGAGCTCCAGATGCTGCAGTTGGTGACACTTCCTGCACACGTGGTCGTCCAGGCCGCAAGAAGCGTCCAGGATTTCCCGCAAGAAGCGTCCAGGATTTCCCACATGGCACAGGATGTGCAAATCACAGGACTGAGCTGCCCTGCCTTGCCTCTATTTACCAGACAATGGAGATAATGTAGCAGAAATAAACTTAACAAGAAACACTCAACAGCTACCCACCAATCAGCACTTCCCTCTATTAGATAGGCTATGAACTACTTAGCAGAAACATACTCAAAACAGAACAAAAAACAACTTACCACAAATACTCATCCAACACTCACCTCTCAGCTCACTTGTGCCAGTGACACCTTTGAGTTCTGATGTCCCTCCTTCATTGTGTCACTTGCCGACTGTCTCCCTCACAGGTAGTCCACTCGCTCAGACTCCCAGGATTCTGCTCCGCGTTGCCTTTATCCCCGGTCTCTGACTACATTCCTGACGCAGGTCTGCTTGCTTAGACTCAGACTCAGTATATATAACACACCGTCTGTTACTGGGTGTAAACACTCCTGTACATATATAAAACACCATGTGTAACTGGGTATAACACCCTTGTATATATAACACACCATGTGTAACTGGGTGTAAACACTCCTGTATATATAATACACCGTGTGTTACTGGGTATAACACTCCTGTATATATAACACACCATGTGTTACTGGGTATAACACTCCTGTATATATAACACACCATGTGTTACTGGGTATAACACTCCTGTATATATAACACACCGTCTGTTACTGGGTATAACACTCCTGTATATATAACACACCATGTGTTACTGGGTATAACACTCCTGTATATATAACACACCATTTGTTACTGGGTATAACACTCCTGTATATATAACACACCATGTGTTACTGGGTATAACACTCCTGTATATATAACACACCATGTGTAACTGGGTATAACACTCCTGTATATATAACACACCATGTGTTACTGGGTATAACACTCCTGTATATATAACACACCATGTGTTACTGGGTATAACACTCCTGCATATGTAACACACCATGTGTAACTGGGTATAACACTCCTGTATATATAACACACCATGTGTTACTGGGTATAACACTCCTGTATATATAACACACCATGTGTTACTGGGTATAACACTCCTGTATATATAACACACCGTCTGTTACTGGGTATAACACTCCTGTATATATAACACACCATGTGTTCCTGGGTATAACACTCCTGTATATATAACACACCGTGTGTTACTGGGTATAACACTCCTGTATATATAACACACCATGTGTTACTGGGTACAACACTCCTGTATATATAACACACCGTCTGTTACTGGGTATAACACTCCTGTATATATAACACACCATGTGTTACTGGGTATAACACTCCTGTATATATAACACACCATGTGTTACTGGGTATAACACTCCTGTATATATAACACACCATGTGTTACTGGGTACAACACTCCTGTATATATAACACACCGTCTGTTACTGGGCATAACACTCCTGTATACATAACACACCGTCTGTTACTGGGTATAACACTCCTGTATATATAACACACCATGTCTAACTGGGTATAACACTCCTGTATATATAACACACCATGTGTTACTGGGTATAACACTCCTGTATATATAACACACCATGTGTTACTGGGTATAACACTCCTGTATATATAACACACCATGTGTTACTGGGTATAACACTCCTGTATATATAACACACCATGTGTTACTGGGTATAACACTCCTGTATATATAACACACCGTCTGTTACTGGGTATAACACTCCTGTATATATAACACACCATGTGTTACTGGGTATAACACTCCTGTATATATAACACACCGTCTGTTACTGGGTATAACACTCCTGTATATATAACACACCATGTGTTACTGGGTATAACACCCCTGTATATATAACACACCGTCTGTTACTGGGTGTGACACTCCTGTATAGATAAAACACCGTCTGTTACTGGGGACAACACTCCTGTATATATAACACACTTTATGTTGCAGTGTATAACACTCCTGTATATATAACACACCATGTGTTACTGGGTATAACACTCCTGTATATATAACACACCGTGTGTTACTGCGTATAACACTCCTGTATATATAACACACCGTCTGTTACTGGGTATAACACTCCTGTATATATAACACACCATGTGTTACTGGGTGTAAACACTCCTGTATATATAACACACCATGTGTTACTGGGTACAACATTCCTGTATATATAACACACCGTCTGTTACTGGGTATAACACTCCTGTATATATAACACACCATGTGTCACTGGGTATAACACTCCTGTATATATAACACACCGTCTGTTACTGGGTATAACACTCCTGTATATATAACACACCATGTGTTACTGGGTATAACACTCCTGTATATATAACACACCATTTGTTACTGGGTATAACACTCCTGTATATATAACACACCATGTGTTACTGGGTATAACACTCCTGTATATATAACACACCGTCTGTTACTGGGTATAACACTCCTGTATATATAACACACCGTCTGTTACTGGGTATAACACTCCTGTATATATAACACACCATGTGTTACTGGGTATAACACTCCTGTTTTATAACACACCGTCTGTTACTGGGTATAACACTCCTGTATATATAACACACCATGTGTTACTGGGTATAACACTCCTGTATATATAACACACCATGTGTTACTGGGTATAACACTCCTGTATATATAACACACCATGAGTTACTGGGTATAACACTCCTGCATATATAACACACCATGTGTAACTGGGTATAACACTCCTGTATATATAACACACCATGTGTTACTGGGTATAACACTCCTGTATATATAACACACCATTTGTTACTGGGTATAACACTCCTGTATATATAACACACCATGTGTTACTGGGTATAACACTCCTGTATATATAACACACCGTCTGTTACTGGGTATAACACTCCTGTATATATAACACACCATGTGTTACTGGGTATAACACTCCTGTATATATAACACACCGTCTGTTACTGGGTATAACACTCCTGTATATATAACACACCATGTGTTACTGGGTATAACACTCCTGTATATATAACACACCGTCTGTTACTGGGTATAACACTCCTGTATATATAACACACCATGTGTTACTGGGTATAACACTCCTGTATATATAACACACTGTCTGTTACTGGGTATAACACTCCTGTATATATAACACACCATGTGTTACTGGGTATAACACTCCTGTATATATAACACACCGTCTGTTACTGGGTATAACACTCCTGTATATATAACGCACCATTTGTTACTGGGTATAACACTCCTGTATATATAACACACCATGTGTTACTGGGTATAACACTCCTGTATATATAACACACCGTCTGTTACTGGGTATAACACTCCTGTATATATAACACACCATGTGTTACTGGGTATAACACCCCTGTATATATAACACACCGTCTGTTACTGGGTGTGACACTCCTGTATAGATAAAACACCGTCTGTTACTGGGTATAACACTCCTGTATATATAACACGCCGTCTGTTACTGGGGACAACACTCCTGTATATATAACACTCCTGTATATATAACACACCGTGTGTTACTGGGGACAACACTGCTGTATATATAACACAATTTGTGTTACTGGGTACAACACTCCTGTATATATAACACACCTTGTGTTCTTCTCTTTCTTAGGCAGTCCCGCGGAACCGAGGAGGACTTGCTTTCACACTAAGAATGAGCTCACAGGTGGCTCATGAGTCCAATGCCGGACCTACAGTCTCTGTCACAGGTGGGGCAGACGGTGGTTGAAGGTGCTTGGGTTGACGTGCGCTCCTTCCGCTGTTTGCGCTTGGCTTCCGCCTGCTCCCGGCGAAGAGACTCGAGGTGTTTGATGCCTTCCCGGATGCTTCTCCTCCACTTTGTGCGGTCTTGGGCCAGGGATTCCCAGGTGCCGGTGGGGATGTTGTATTCTTTCAAGGAGGCTTTGAGGATGTCCTTGAAGCATTTCCTCTGCCCACCTGGGGCCTCCTTGCCATGTCGGAGCTCCGAGAAGAGCGCCTGCTTTGGGGGTCTCGTATCGGGCATGCGGACGATGTGGTCCGTCCCTCGGAGCTGATCGAGCGTGGTCAAAGCTTCGATGTTGGGGATGTTGGCCTGAGCGAGAACACTGATGTTAGTGCGCCTATCCTGCCAATGGATTTGCAGGATCTTGCGGAGGCAGTGCTTTGAGGTGCCTGCTGTACATGGCCCATGTCTCTGAAGCACACAGGAGGGCAGTTATCACCACTGCTCTGTAGACCATGAGCTTGGTGCTGGGTTTGAGGTCCTGGTCTTCAAACACCCTCTTCCTCAGGCGACTGAAGGCTGCACTGGCACACTGAATGCGATGTTGGCCTTCGTCATCAACGTCTGCCCTTATTGACAGTAGGCGCCCGAAGTATGGAAAATGGTCCACGTTGTCCAAGGCCTCGTCATGGATTTTGATAATCGGGGAGCAGTACTGTGTGACGGGGCAGGTTGGTAGCGGATCTTTGTCTTACGGATGTTTAGTGTAAGGCCCATGCTCTCGTACGCTTCGGTGAAGGTGTTGACGATGGTTTGGAGTTCAGCCTCCGAGTGAGCGCAGATGCAAGCGTTGTCTGAATACTGTAATTCTATGACAGAGGATGGGATGACTTTGGATCTGGAGGCGACGGAGGTTGAACAGTTTCCCGTTTGTTCTGTAGATTAGTTCAACTCCAGTGGGGAGCTTACTGAGGGTGAGATGGAGCATTGCACCAAGGAAGATCGAGAAGAGCGTTGGTGCGATGACACAGCCTTGCTTGATCCCGGTCTGTACGTGAATTGGGTCTGTGGTGGATCCATTGGTCAGGATCATGGCTTGCATGCCATCGTGAAGCAGGCGAAGGACGGCAACAAACATTTGAGGGCAGCCGAATTTGAGGAGGACACTCCAAAATCCCTCACGGTTGACGGTGTCGAAGGCCTTTGTGAGGTCAAAGAAGGCCATGTACAGTGGTTGGTGCTGTTCCCTGCATTTCTCTTGTAGCTGACACGCGGTGAAAATCATATCCATTGTGCCCCTTAGTGGGCGGAATCCGCATTGCGACTCTGGGAGGAGCTCTTCAGTCACTGGGAGAAGGCGATTGAGGAGGATTCCTGCGATGACTTTGCCTGTGGCAGACAGCAGGGAGACTCCTCTGTAATTACCGCAATCGGACTTGTCACCTTTCTTGAAGATGGTCACGATTACGACGTCTCTGAGATCCCCTGGCATACTCTCTTCCCTCCAAATAAGAGAAGTGAGTTCATGAATTTGCGCCAGTAGTGCTTCTCTGCCATGTTTTAGCGCCTCGGCGGGGATTCCATCTGCTCCTAAGGCCTTGTTGTTCTTCAGTTGTCGGCTGGCCTTTTCAACCTTATGCTGAGATGGTGGCAGGTAGCATGCTGCAGGATGGAGTTGAGGACACTCGTGTCGAAGACACGTCTGTGTGGAGTTTGCACATTCTCCCCGTGTTTGCGTGGGTTTCCTCCGGGTGCTCCGGTTTCCTCCCACAGTCCAAAGATGTGCGAGTTAGGTTGATTGGCTATGATAAATTGACCCTTAGTGTTAGGGGGATTAAATACGTGGGGTTACGGGGATAGGGTGGGATACGTGTTGGTGTAGGGGTTACAGGGATCGGGTGGGATATGTGTCGGTGCAGGCTCGATGGGCCGAAATGGCCTCTATCTGCACTGTGGGGTTTCTGTGATTCTGTGATTCTGTGACAGAGTCTCGGTTAAGGAGATCTTCGAAGTGCTCCTTCCAGTGGGCACTGACTGCCTCTCTGTCCTTGATGAGCACCTCTCTGTTCTTGGCCCGCAGTGGGGTAGGACCTTGGGTGCTTGGGCAGCAGGTGGTCTTGACTGCACTAAAGAATCCACGCACGTCGTGGTTGTCGACTAGCTGCTGGATCTCCTGCGCTTTCTCCACCCACCATCTGTTCTTTGAGTTGCGAGATTTTTGTTGGACCTCGGCCTTCAGGCGTCTGTAGAGCTGCTTTTTTGCTCTTGAGTTCTGTTGCTGTTTCCAGACCAGGAATGCCCCGTGCCCATGGCTTATTAGCTCCTGGAACTTCTGGTCATTCTCGTTGAACCATTCTTGGTGTTTCCTGGTCGAGTGACCGAGCGTCTCTTCACAGGCGCTGACCATGGAGGCCTTGAGTGCAGACCAGGCGCTGTGGACACTCTGTGTCTCTGAATCACTGGGAGTCATCAGGTTGGTTGTGAGGCGCAGGCTGAATAGGGCTTTCTTAGCAGGGTCTTTGAGTGGTCCAGCGTTGATTTTCCTGCGGCATTGTTTCTGTTGCCGCCGCTGTTTTGAGGCTACATTGATGGAGATGACAGAGTGGATTAGGCGGTGGTCTGTCCAGTAGTCATCAGCTCCTGTCATGGCTCGGGTGATGCGGACATCCTTGTGGTCCCTCGCTCGGACGTTACTGGGTATAATACTCCTGTATAAATAACACACCATATTTTACTGGGTATAACACTCCTGTATATATAACACATCATATTTAACTGGATATAACACTCCTTTATATATAACACACCATAACATACTGTCTATAACACTCCTGTATATATAGCACACCATGTGTTACTGGGTATAACACTCCTGTATATATTATACACTGTATTTTACTGGGTATAACACCCCTGTACATATAACACAATGTATGTTACTGGGTATAACACTCCTGTATATATAACACACCATCTGTTACTGGGTATAACACTCCTACATATATATAAAACACACCGTGTGTTATTGGGTATAACACTCCTGTATATATAACACAACATCTGTTACTGGGTATAACCCTCCTGTATAAATAACACACCATGTGTAACTGGGTATAACACTCCTGTATATATAACACACCGTGTGTTACTGGGTATAACACTCCTGTATATATAACACACTTTATGTTGCAGTGTATAACACTCCTGTGTATATAACATACCATATGTTACTGAGGCTACAGTTGTCCATGTTTAATCAAAGACTTTGTTCCCAGAAGTTGGTTCACAACACTGAGAGACATGTCAGCCTGGGTGTACGAATATTAATCCATTTTTAAAGAGCTGTGTTGTTTATCCTTTTACCAATCACATGCCCTGAAGCCTCAGATCAAGCGATGCAGGGACACATATGTCAGTGTGGTGAGACTGATCACTTGAGCAGTCATGAGCAGAGAGCAGACAATAGGCATAATTCAGGCTGTTAGACCAGGGCAGCATTAGAAGGCTCCTGCTCGGGATTCCCCTCTTGTCTTGGCTCTGTCATGCCTTCATTCAGGCCATCGAGATTAGGAAGCTGCCGTGGGTTTCCTCTCGGGCAGGGAGGAGCAGGCCGGGAATTGTTTAATATCTGTCACCCTCTTGAAATGGTTTATTGATTTCAATGTCCCAAAGCTTCTGAACCTGGTCTGGTGAAGCCACATCGCTCATGTCTGGAGCCACTCACTTTGCCAGTTGATATGCTCTGTGGGTGAGCTGAGGGAGATTTGACCACGGAAGATTCTGTGATGTATGAGGAGAGATTGGGACGATTGGGCTTGTACTCGCTGGAGTTTAGAAGAATGAGAGGGGATCTCATTGAAACTTATAAAATTCTTACAGGACTAGACAGACTAGATGCAGGAAGGATGTTCCCGATGGTCGGGGAGTCCAGAACCAGGGGTCACAGTCTAAGGATAAGGGGTAGGCCATTTAGGACAGAAATTAGGAGGAATTTGTTCACCCAGAGAGTGGTGAACCTGTGGAATTCTCTACCACAGAAGGCAGTAGAGGCCAATACATTAAATATATTCAAGAAGGAGTTGGATATATTTCTTAAGGCTAAAGGGATCAAGGGATATGGGGAGAAGGCAGGGACCGGGTACTGAATTTGGATGATCAGCCATGATCGCATTGAATGGCGGAGCAGGCTCGAGGGGCCAAATGGCCTACTCCTGCTCCTATCTTCTACGTTTCTGTGTTTCTATGTGACCTAACCCTCCGGGCGTGAAGCTAACGCGATCGATGGGCGGCCCATTCACCACCGCCACCCGCCCCCCCCCAGCCCCCTGCCGTCCAATTTAACTTTCCATCGATCTCAGCGGAGAGTGAACTCTAGCACTTTAACCAAAGAGAGTGAGGTTGAAATGTTTTTAGTAGTTCTGAGACTACCGAGCTCTGATATCAGTATTTCGCTCCCGGTCTGGCAGCACCTCCATTTTAAAATTCTCATCCTTGCGTTCAAATCCTTCCATGGCCCGGCCCCGCCCCTCCCTATCCCTGTAACCTCCTCCAGCCCTACAACCCTCCAAGATATCTGTGCTCCTCCAATTCTGGCCTCTTGTAGATGCCCAATTTTAATTGTTCCACCAATGGTGGCCGTGCCTTCAGCTGCCGAATCCCTAAGCTCTGGAATTCCCTCCCTGAACCTCTCCGCCTGTCCTCCTTTAAGATGCTCCTTAAAACCTACCTCTTTGACCAAGCTTTTGGTCACCTGTCCAAATATCCGATGTGGCTCAGTGTCACATGTTGTGATGAGCCTCGGGATGTTTTACTACATTAAAGGCGCGGTATAAAAGCAAGTCGTTGTTTGAATTCTGACAAACCATTTTCTCTTTCCCTTTCTTTCTCTCAAAGGTGCCAAAGATGTTGGGCTGTGCATCAGGAAGCTCTCATTCTATTTTGGACCAGACATTCGGAGCTTTAAAGGAGTCCAGTCCTAAAGACCTTCCCCTTCCAATACAGGACCCAGGGAGCTTGGGCACGCAAGACACGAGCCCGGGTCAGAGGCCGCAGCATGAGACGGAGAGACAAGTGTACGCGCTGCTTCACCCCCAGTCCTTGCCGCAGGGTTTGATGCCCAAAGCAGCTAGTTACGAGACAGTCTACGATGTCAAGGCCCAGGACCTCGATGCACGCTTCACCTTTGAAGGCAGCAACTTCTTTGATATTCCGATGCTGGGGCTCAGCCCCTTCCCCCTCGACGATCCCGACTTCCCCCTTAGCCCCCACGTCATTAAACGGAGAAGAGGAGGCATTGTGGAGCAACGGGACATTATCAAAGCTCATCAGGCTCACAAGATCCATAGCACCCCACAGGCCAAGCGCAAGGAATGGGAGTAAGTGCAACTTTGTGCTGTTTGGGGAAGAAATCCAGACATTTGCTGACCTCTCACTGGTCATCCTCAATATTTGGTGTAGGTATGACACGACGACACGGTGAAAACACGGCAGCCGAATGCAACTGTTTCATTGAAAAGCCAAGAAGAGGGGTCAGTGTCCGGAGTGCAGGGGAGGGAAAGAGTAGGAGAGAAGACCAGATCAACCAGATAGTGTTGGTGCATTGATATCAAGCTTAACTCAGAGACTGAGGGAGGGAGGGGAGACTGAGGGAGGGAGGGGAGACTGAGGGAGGGAGGGAGGGGAGACTGAGGGAGGGAGGGAGGGGAGACTGAGGGAGGGGAGACTGAGGGAGGGAGGGAGGGGAGACTGAGGGAGGGAGGGAGGGGAGACGGAGGGAGGGAGGGAGACGGAGGGAGGGAGGGAGGGAGGGGAGACGGAGGGAGGGAGGGAGGGAGGGGAGACGGAGGGAGGGAGGGAGG
The DNA here is from genome assembly GCF_052327205.1 of Somniosus microcephalus. Lineage (NCBI taxonomy): Eukaryota > Metazoa > Chordata > Chondrichthyes > Squaliformes > Somniosidae > Somniosus > Somniosus microcephalus. The sequence goes on from NC_140989.1 coordinate 205,922,115, forward strand.
GGAGACAGAGGGAGGGAGGGAGGGGAGACTGAGGGAGGGAGGGGAGACTGAGGGAGGGAGGGAGGGGAGACGGAGGGAGGGAGGGGAGACGGAGGGAGGGAGGGAGGGAGGGGAGACGGAGGGAGGGAGGGAGGGAGGGAGAGGGAGGGGAGACTGAGGGAGGGAGGGAGGGAGACTGAGGAGGGAGGGAGGGGAGACTGAGGGAGGGAGGGAGGGGAGACTGAGGGAGGGAGGGAGGGAGGGGAGACTGAGGGAGGGAGACGGAGGGAGGGAGACTGAGGGAGAGAGGGAGACTGAGGGAGAGAGGGGGAGAGGGAGGGGAGACGGAGGGAGGGAGGACGGAGGGAGGGAGGGGAGACGGAGGGAGGGAGGACGGAGGGAGGGAGGGAGACTGAGGGAGACTGAGGGAGGGAGGGAGACTGGGGGAGGGAGGGAGGGAGGGAGACTGGGGAGGGAGACTGAGGGAGGGAGGGAGACTGAGGGAGGGAGGGAGACTGAGGGAGGGAGGGAGGGAGACTGAGGGAGGGAGGGAGGGAGACTGAGGGAGGGAGGGAGGGAGACGGAGGGAGGGAGACTGAGGGAGGGAGGGAGACTGAGGGAGGGAGACTGAGGGGAGACTGAGGGAGGGAGACTGAGGGAGGGAGGGAGGGGAGACTGAGGGAGGGGAGACTGAGGGAGGGAGGGGAGACTGAGGGAGGGAGGGAGGGAGGGGAGACTGAGGGAGGGAGGGGAGACTGAGGGAGGGAGGGGAGACTGAGGGAGGGAGACGGAGACTGAGGGAGGGAGGGAGGGGAGACTGAGGGAGGGAGACTGAGGGGGGCTGAGGGAGGGAGACTGAGGAGGGGAGACTGAGGGAGGGAGGGGAGACTGAGGGAGGGAGGGAGGGGAGACGGAGGGAGGGGAGAGGGAGGGGAGACGGAGGGAGGGAGGGAGGGGAGACTGAGGGAGGGGGGGAGACGGGGGGAGGGAGGGAGGGGAGATTGAGGGAGGGGGGGAGGGAGGGAGGGGAGACTGAGGGAGGGGGGAGGGAGGGAGGGGAGACTGAGGGAGGGGGGGAGGGAGGGCGGGGAGACGGAGGGAGGGCGGGGAGACTGAGGGGGGGGGAGGGAGGGAGGGGAGACTGAGGGAGGGGAGACGGAGGGAGGGAGGGGAGACGGGGAGGGAGGGGAGACGGAGGGAGGGAGGGAGGGGAGACTGACTGAGGGAGGGAGGGGAGACTGACTGAGGGAGGGAGGGAGGGGAGACTGAGGGAGGGAGACTGAGGGAGGGAGGGGAGACGGAGGGAGGGGAGACTGAGGGAGGGAGACTGAGGGAGGGAGGGAGGGGAGACTGAGGGAGGGAGGGAGGGAGGGGAGACTGAGGGAGGGAGGGAGGGAGGGGAGACTGAGGGAGGGAGGGAGGGAGGGGAGACTGAGGGAGGGAGACAGGGAGGGAGGGAGGGGAGACGGAGGGAGGGGAGACTGAGGGAGGGAGACGGAGGGAGGGGAGACGGAGGGAGGGGAGACGGAGGAGGGGAGACAGAGGGAGGGGAGACTGAGGGAGGGAGGGAGGGGAGACTGAGGGAGGGAGGGAGGGGAGACTGAGGGAGGGAGGGAGGGAGGGGAGACTGAGGGAGGGAGGGAGGGGAGACTGAGGGAGGGAGACTGAGGGAGGGAGGGAGGGGAGACTGAGGGAGGGAGGGAGGGGAGACTGAGGGAGGGAGACTGAGGGAGGGAGGGAGGGGAGACGGAGGGAGGGGAGACTGAGGGAGGGGAGACTGAGGGAGGGAGGGAGGGGAGACTGAGGGAGGGAGGGAGGGGAGACTGAGGGAGGGAGGGAGGGAGGGGAGACTGAGGGAGGGAGGGAGGGGAGACTGAGGGAGGGAGGGAGGGGAGACGGAGGGAGGGAGGGAGGGGAGACGGAGGGAGGGAGGGGAGACGGACGGAGGGAGGGAGGGGAGACGGAGGGAGGGAGGGAGGGGAGACGGAGGGAGGGAGGGAGGGGAGACGGAGGGAGGGAGGGAGGGGAGACGGAGGGAGGGAGGGGAAACTGAGGGAGGGAGGGAGGGGAGACTGAGGGAGGGAGGGAGGGGAGACGGAGGGAGGGAGGGAGGGAGGGGAGACTGAGGGAGGGAGGGGAGACGGAGGGAGGGAGGGGAGACAGAGAGGGAGGGAGGGAGGGGAGACGGAGGGAGGGGAGACTGAGGGAGGGAGACTGAGGGAGGGAGGGAGGGGAGACGGAGGGAGGGGAGACGGAGGGAGGGGAGACGGAGGGAGGGGAGACAGAGGGAGGGGAGACTGAGGGAGGAGGGAGGGGAGACGGAGGGAGGGGAGACTGAGGGAGGGAGACTGAGGGAGGGAGGGAGGGGAGACGGAGGGAGGGGAGACGGAGGGAGGGGAGACAGAGGGAGGGGAGACTGAGGGAGGGAGGGAGGGAGGGGAGACTGAGGGAGGGAGGGAGGGGAGACTGAGGGAGGGAGGGAGGGGAGACTGAGGAGGGAGGGAGGGGAGACGGAGGGAGGGAGGGAGGGGAGACGGAGGGAGGGAGGGGAGACGGAGGGAGGGAGGGGAGACGGAGGGAGGGAGGGAGGGGAGACGGAGGGAGGGAGGGAGGGGAGACGGAGGGAGGGAGGGGAAACTGAGGGAGGGAGGGAGGGAGGGGAGACTGAGGGAGGGAGGGGAGACGGAGGGAGGGAGGGGAGACGGAGGGAGGGAGGGAGGGGAGACGGAGGGAGGGGAAACTGAGGGAGGGAGGGAGGGAGGAGGGACGGAGGGAGGGAGGGGAGACTGAGGGAGGGAGGGGAGACGGAGGGAGGGAGGGAGGGAGGGGAGACTGAGGGAGGGAGGGGAGACGGAGGGAGGGAGGGGAGACGGAGGGAGGGAGGGGAGACGGAGGGAGGGAGGGGAGGGGAGACAGAGAGAGAGGGAGGGAGGGAGGGGAGACGGAGGGAGGGGAGACTGAGGGAGGGAGACTGAGGGAGGGAGGGAGGGGAGACGGAGGGAGGGGAGACGGAGGGAGGGGAGACAGAGGGAGGGGAGACTGAGGGAGGGAGGGGAGACTGAGGGAGGGAGGGAGGGGAGACTGAGGGAGGGAGGGAGGGGAGACTGAGGGAGGGAGGGAGGGGAGACGGAGGGAGGGAGGGAGGGGAGACGGAGGGAGGGAGGGGAGACGGAGGGAGGGAGGGAGGGGAGACGGAGGGAGGGAGGGAGGGGAAACTGAGGGAGGGAGGGAGGGGAGACTGAGGGAGGGAGGGAGGGGAGACGGAGGGAGGGAGGGAGGGGAGACTGAGGGAGGGAGGGGAGACTGAGGGAGGGAGGGGAGACAGAGGGAGGGAGGGAGGGGAGACTGAGGGAGGGAGGGGAGACTGAGGGAGGGTGGGAGGGGAGACTGACTGAGGGAGGGAGGGAGGGGAGACTGACTGAGGGAGGGAGGGAGGGAGGGGAGACTGACTGAGGGAGGGAGGGAGGGGAGACTGAGGGAGGGAGGGAGGGAGGGGAGACTGAGGGAGGGAGACTGAGGGAGGGAGGGAGGGGAGACGGAGGGAGGGGAGACGGAGGGAGGGGAGACTGAGGGAGGGAGACTGAGAGAGGGAGGGAGGGAGGGGAGACTGAGGGAGGGAGGGAGGGAGGGGAGACTGAGGGAGGGAGACTGAGGGAGGGAGGGAGGGAGGGAGGGGAGACGGAGGGAGGGGAGACTGAGGGAGGGAGGGAGGGGAGACGGAGGGAGGGAGACGGAGGAGGGGAGACAGAGGGAGGGGAGACTGAGTGAGGGAGGGAGGGAGGGGAGACTGAGGGAGGGAGGGGAGACTGAGGGAGGGTGGGGAGACGGAGGGAGGGAGGGGAGACGGAGGGAGGGAGGGAGGGGAGACTGGGAGGGAGGGAGGGGAGACGGAGGGAGGGAGGGAGGGGAGACGGAGGGAGGGGAAACTGAGGGAGGGAGGGAGGGAGGGGAGACTGAGGGAGGGAGGGAGGGAGGGGAGACTGAGGGAGGGAGGGAGGGGAGACGGAGGGAGGGAGGGAGGGGAGACGGAGGGAGGGAGGGGAGACGGAGGGAGGGAGGGGAGGGGAGACAGAGAGGGAGGGAGGGAGGGGAGACGGAGGGAGGGGAGACTGAGGGAGGGTGGGAGGGGAGACTGAGGGAGGGAGGGAGGGAGGGGAGACTGAGGGAGGGAGGGGAGACTGAGTGAGGGAGGGGAGACTGAGGGAGGGAGGGGAGATGGAGGGAGGGAGGGGAGACTGAGGGAGGGAGGGGAGATGGAGGGAGGGAGGGAGGGGAGACTGAGGGAGGGAGGGAGGGGAGACTGAGGGAGGGAGGGAGGGAGACTGAGGGAGGGAGGGAGGGAGACTGAGGGAGGGAGGGGAGACTGAGTGAGGGAGGGAGGGGAGACTGAGGGAGGAGAGACAGAGGTGGGCAGACTGAGGGATGGAGGGGGGACTGAGGGGGGGAGACTGAGGGAGGGAGACGGAGGGAGGGAGGGAGGGGAGACGGAGGGAGGGAGGGAGGGGAGACGGAGGGAGGGAGGGAGGGGAGACGGAGGGAGGGAGGGGAGACTGAGGGAGGAGAGACAGAGGTGGGCAGACTGAGGGATGGAGGGGGGCTGAGGGAGGGAGACTGAGGAGGGGAGACTGAGGGAGGGAGGGGAGACTGAGGGAGGAGAGACAGAGGTGGGCAGACTGAGGGAGGGAGGGGAGACTGAGGGAGGAGAGACAGAGGTGGGCAGACTGAGGATGGAGGGGGGGCTGAGGGAGGGAGACTGAGGAGGGGAGACTGAGGGAGGGGAGACTGAGGGAGGGAGGGGAGACTGAGGGAGGAGAGACAGAGGTGGGCAGACTGAGGGATGGAGGGGGGCTGAGGGAGGGAGACTGAGGAGGGGAGACTGAGGGAGGGAGGGGAGACTGAGGGAGGGAGGGGAGACTGAGGGAGGGAGGGGAGACTGAGGGAGGGAGGGAGGGGAGACTGAGGGAGGGAGGGGAGACGGAGGGAGGGAGGGAGGGGAGACGGAGGGAGGGAGGGAGGGAGGGGAGACGGAGGGAGGGAGGGGAGACGGAGGGAGGGGAGACGGAGGGAGGGAGGGAGGGGAGACTGAGGGAGGGAGGGACGGAGGGGAGACTGAGGGAGGGAGGGGGGACTGAGGGAGGGAGGGGGGACTGAGGGAGGGAGGGGAGACTGAGGGAGGGAGGGAGGGAGACGGAGGGAGGGAGGGGAGACTGAGGGAGGGGAGACTGAGGGAGGGAGGGGAGACGGAGGGAGGGAGGGAGGGGAGACGGAGGGAGGGAGGGGAGACGGAGGGAGGGAGGGGAGACGGAGGGAGGGAGGGAGGCGAGACGGAGGGAGGGAGGGAGGGGAGACGGAGGGAGGGAGGGGAGACTGAGGGAGGGAGGGAGGGGAGACTGAGGGAGGGAGGGAGGTGAGACTGAGGGAGGGGAGACTGAGGGAGGGAGGGACGGAGGGAGACTGAGGGAGGGAGGGAGGGAGGGGGACTGAGGGAGGGAGGGGAGACTGAGGGAGGGAGGGGAGACTGAGGAGGGAGGGAGGGGAGACGGAGGGAGGGAGGGGAGACGGAGGGAGGGAGGGGAGACGGAGGAGGGAGGGGAGACGGAGTGAGGGAGGGAGGGGAGACTGAGGGAGGGAGGGGAGACTGAGGAGGGGAGACGGAGGGAGTGGAGTCTGAGGG